>NC_137058.1:3432588-3612808 GCF_032717465.1 Coenobita brevimanus
CATGTTCCATAATTATCATCCCTCTCAAAAAAATTTCTTCTGTAAAACCTCAGTGAAAATTCTTATTTTGTGCGTCACAAATATCCTTCACTTGTGTACAGGTGATCCCAACATCCGTAATGGATTGTATTTTATCTTTTACTTTGGTTTTGCTTCTGATGTAGGTGTAAAATAGCTCTTCACTATATATATATATATATATATATATATATATATATATATATATATATATATATATATATATATATATATCAACAATTGAGGTGCCCGTGGGGAATCTTATACTATATATCCAGCTAAGGAGAAGCAAGATGATTTTCCACTTCATATTTATTTATTTCAGGTGCATAGTTTCGGGATGCTTATCCCATCTTCAGACCTAAAAGCATTTAAAACACATATTGCAAATTAGATAAAGTTTTATTTATTTTTTTTTAAATATTCAAAAGAAATACAAAAAAAAAAAAGTTACCAAAAAAGCATGTGGCAATGACTGATTACTATAAAAAATGTATTTATTTATTTATTTATTTTTTTCTTAAATAACAAACTCGAGAAATAAAAGTGAGAGTGTTACCTCTGTGAGTTGGCAGCTAACACCGAAAATCATGAACACAGTGTTTCATAAAGAAAAGTATCATGAAGCTTCTGAATCATCAACAAACCAGTGTGAAGCAAAAGAACCAAGTAAAGAATCAATGAACCAAGTATCAAAAGGCTTATTCATCGATACAAAACACTATAATCCTAAGGTATACAAGTTTGTTGATGATTCTATAAGTTATTTAATGTAAAGGCTTAAGTTTGTGAATGTACAAAGACTTCAAAATTCGCAGTTCCATTCTGTCATTACTACTATGTAATATACTTAAATTATCCATATTACAAGTTTGGCCCATATCGAAATAGTGGTTCCTAATCTCTGACAAAGTTGGGTTAGACTGTGGCAAAGATGTTCTATGAGACAAGCCTCTGTGCTCACACACACACACACACACACACATATATATATATATACACATATATATATATATATATATATATATATATATATATATATATATATATATATATATATATATATATATATATATTACTGCTCACCTGTACCACTTACATCGATGAGCATGAGTGGCACAGTAAGTGGTCTATACCATATTGTCACTCAGCTGAAATTCATTATATATCTTAATGACCCCTTAAAACAGTCGATGGGAATGAATCCTAAGCCTTTTTCTTTCCACTAACTCTTCCCCGAACTCAGCTCAGTGCTACTGTATTGTGCAATACCCAAGGAGCATACAGTATGTCATATGTCTCATAATAGGTGTACCGTACTCATGACACACTTGCGTCACACAGATGATATCATGTTAAACCGTCAACATAAATTATCACATACATGGAAGTTCACTGATCCCTGAAACAGCTTAATGCGACAGGTTTCATGTGTGAGTCAAACAGAGGTGCCTGGTCTGTTTGGCAAATTTTTTATAGCTACGATCTCAGAATTTTCCTTTGTGCCACAAGTTTTCCTATTTAATCTGAAAGGTTTTACAATATCAAGTATTATAGCTCTTTCATGCAACTCTCCTAAGATTCTGAAAAAAAAAAAAAAAAAAAAATCCTTGTGCTGGGTCTATATCCTTTGGTATTTGTTTCCCCGGGGAATACCAAATTAAAGAAGTCAGGTTTTATTTGCATTTATGTCTGTAAGTTCAGCACTATTACCGTTTCCATTATCGATACCTTATGATTAGAAAGTAACATGATGTACATCAAATGCCTAGTTCATTGCCTCTCCCTGTGTTAGCCTCTGTTCTTACCTACCCGCAGGTGTGATTGCTATCCAGCCCAACACCCGCAGCACGACATGAGACTCTTACTACTCATCGCCATCACCACACTCTATCTTGCATTCCCTCCACCAGCTCAGTCTGCTCTGGCACAGGAGTATGAAGCCCCTGCACCCAAGTCAAACATAATAAATAAACGTAAGATGATACTATGGCTAATTTCACCCATATTATCTACTGCTTTCGAAGGCTGACTTGAATTATCAGAACTGAACCGCTTTTCGGATCATTATGTGTGATTTGGCTTTTTACTAGTCCTCTCCCCTCCGGGACGGGGACAGGTATTGTTTGCATTCAGTTTGTCTGTCTGTTTGTTTGCTTGTCTGTCTTTTAGCAACTTTACGCGGAAACTACTGGTGCAATGTTGACTAAACTTACAGGGATGATGGGCTATGACCCTCTGATCACCTGGCTAAATTTGGTCCCAAACTGGGCCAAGGCGCAGGCTGTAGGCCCAAAAAATGTAATAAAAAACGGGGGACGGGTAAAAATCGTTTTTTCGCCACAGCTTCTTTCAAATTCGCCATATCGACATGAAACCAAAATTTAAAGGTGATTTTTTTTTAAACTGCATCCTATAACATAACCTCATTACACCAGGGGGGTCATCCCGCAGTTAGCAGTTGGGGAACCAATGTCAGGTGGGTCGGAGCTAAAATTTCAAATGGGCATAAAATCGTCAATTTTCATCCGATTTACTCCGAATTTGATATGTGACATCTTTGACTAGATATCCTGTTGTGTTTATACGTCAGCACTAAAAGGACTGCCGGCGACCGGTTTGCAGTGCCTCGGCACCGCTTCTTGTTCATCTGATGATAGCCTTTGCTCTCTTCTGTGTTACTGAATGAGTTTGCCTCTCATATGAAGCACATGACAGCCTATATAATAATTAATTCCTGTAAGGACCAGTGGAGTTTGAAACTTTTTTTTTTTTTCACAGTTGTCTAGAAGTTTCATGTCTTTTCTTTAGTATATCAGAATATTTAACTGATAGCGCCAATGCCTTGTGTGTGTGTGTGTGTGTGTGTGTGTGTGTGTGTGTGTGTGTGTGTGTGTGTGTAACACTAAGCTACCAGTGTGTCATGCCTGTGTCAGTGTTTTTCAGAATCCGTCTCTGCACCATTATTTTGCGCTTCTGTTCTACCGTAGTGATAGAGGTGAGATGCAAAGCAGTGACTTCTTTGATGCCTGGGACACTAAGTGCTGTTCTCTGAAGGAAGTAAAATGTCAGAAACCACGGCTGCCTTTTTGTTGGGTTCTGCACTTTCCTAGAATAATACATGTCTTGTGTACTGAAGTATTTAAGGGCTCTTCAAGTTTCTTTGCGTGATACTATACTCATGTTTACCTTAACTTGGCCCAAATTTTCCTCGTTTTGTGTGGAGTAGCCTGTAGCACCAGTCGAGCAGGGCAGTACTCCCAAGGTGGATGGAAAGATGATGACAGGGAGTGCTGGAGCTCCCGTTTCATCAGACCTCGGGACTAGTTCCTGACCATCCCGCTTTGTTGATCATTTTCAGTGTTTCAGTAACACAGACAGTAGGCCAGCATGCTCTCCAATACAAGTTTCTCTAACTGTCAACACTAAACTACATGCACACTACACACTGCAATTCCTTTTCAAAATTTTAGAAAAAAAAAAAAAAAAAAGGCATTTAATAACGTACCCTCGGAGTCCGCCAGGAGGAGGGGACATAAATGCTCCCATCACCCCCCCCCCTCCCGGTGACGACTCAACGAGTTGCCTGGAACCACTGTCTGATTCACTTCTTCAGTTTTGCAACATTAGCGGCCTTTTCTCTAACTTTCTCCCTGTTGAGCATCACCTCTCCTCCTCTAAACTTCACCTTCTCTTCTTAACTGAGATTCAGTTGTCTGAGGCAACTAACAGCAAACCCTTTTCTGTATCCTCCTACTTTCTCTATACTCATTTCAAAGCCAAAGGTGGCTGTTGTGATTATGTACTCAACGACTTATCTTGCTCTCGTGTTCCTGAACTCGATTTTTCGAATTCTCTACTCTCTGGTTTCGGCTTTCCAGACATTCTCTGACTAAATATATCTGCGCTGTTTACTTATCTCCTAATTCTACTATCAATAATTCTATGACTATCTTACTTCTACGATGGAACACATTCTATCCATTTCTCCTTTCTCTGAAATCCCCATTCTAGGAGATTTCAATGTTCACCACCACCTTTGGCTCTCCTCTCCTTTCACTGATCTGCCTGGTGGACAAGCCTACATCTTTTCTATCCTTAATGACCTAGAGTGGCTTGTACAGCATCCTACCCGTATCCCTGACCACCTTGGTGAGAGCTCCAACATACTTGACCTCTTCCTAACAACTAATCCTTCTGCTTACACTGTTAATCTTTCCTCTCTGTTGGGCTCCTCCGATCACAATCTTATTATCTCAACTTGTCCTATCACTCCAGTACAGCCTGTGGACCCTCCAAAGAAACGTCTGTTGTGGGGCTTTGGAGCTGCTGATTGGGAGGCCCTCAAGCAATACTTCATTGATTTTCCTTGGAATGATTATTGCTTCCATGGCCAGGAGCCATCTGAGCCTGCCTCGAGCATTACGGAAGTTATTATCTCGGGCACGGAAGCATACATTCCTTTCTCACATCCTTTGACTAATGCAAGAAAGCCTTGGTTTAATCACGTTTGTTCCAATGCTGTCCGCAACAATGAAAGGGCCTATAAAAGGCATCGGAGCCAACCCACCCCTGAATCACATCTTTTTTATGTTTCTGCCCGAAATCGTGCTAAGTCTGTTCCTCGCTCTGCTAAAAATAATTTCATCCATACTAAATGCTCTCAGCTCTCCAACTCAAGGTCTTCACACTCCTGGCACCTTGCCATAAACCTTTCTAACAACTTTACCTCATCATCCTTCCCTCCTCTTTTCTACTCTGATGACTATGTAGCTATTTCTTCTACTGATAAAGCAGATCTCTTTGCTCAGGCTTTCTCCTCCAATTCCACCTTAGACGATTCCGGTGCTGTTCCTCCATCTCTTCCCCCCCTCAGACTTCCTCATGGCTGACATTAAAATTTCTTCAGCTAATGTATTTTCTGCCATCACTGGCCTTAATACTAACAAGGCATATGGGCCTGATGGGGTCTCTCCTGCTGTCCTCAAGAACTGTGTTTCTGTGCTTACACCTTGCCTAGGTAAACTCTTTCGCCTTTGTCTGTCAACTTGTACCTTTCCTTCTTGCTGGAAGTTTGTTCACATTCAGCCAGTCCCAAAGAACGGTGACCATTCCCAACCCTCTAACTACCGTCCAATTGCTTTAACATCCTGTGATCAATCGTTTTCGAGTCTATTCTTAACATAAAAATTTTAAAGCATCTTTCCTATCACAACCTTCTTTCAGATCGTCAGTATGGGTTCCGTCAAGGACGCTCCACTGGCGATCTTCTCACCTACCTTTCAGTCTCCTGGTCATCCTCCTTTCGGGACTTCGGCGAAAGCTTTGTCATTGCATTTGACATCTCAAAGGCTTTCGATCGAGTCTGGCATAAATCTCTAATTTCCGAACTGCCCTCTTACGGTTTCCATCTTGCTATCTGTGCCTTCACCTAGAGCTTCCTTTCTGGTCGTTCTATAGTTGCCATTGTAGATGGCCACCGTTCTTCTCCCACATCTGTCAACAGTGTTGTTCCTCAGGGCTCTGTCCTATCACCAATTCACTTCCTTTTATTAATCATTGACCTTCTAAACTGTACATCTAAGCCTATCAACTCATATGCTGATGATTCCACCCTTCACCTTTCCATTCGGTTCCCGCAACATCCATCTCAGCAGTTACTTAAACAAACAAGGGGTGAGGCTATGGCACATCTAATGTCTGACTTGGCTATCCGACGGGGATAAAAATAATCTTGTTGTTTTTAATGCATGAAAGACTCATTTCTTACACCTATCAACTCCACAAAATCTTCCACAGGAGTACCCACTAATGTTTAATAATATCCAGCTCAATCCTGCATCATCTTTGAACATGCATGGGGTTTCAGTCTCTCGGGACTTATCTTGGAAAGATCATATTACATCTGTTGTAAAATCTGCTTGCATGTGATTAGGTGTGCTAAGCCGACTCCAGACCTTCTTTACCCCTGCAGGGTTGTTGACTTTATACACGGGTTTTATTCGCCCCTGTGTAGCGTACAAGTCTCATGTGTGGGGAGGCTCCCCACATACAGCACTTCTCAATTGGGTGGAGTCAAAGGCTTTTCGTCTCATTAACTCTCCTCATCTTTCTGGCTCCTTTCAACCTTTGTCCCTTCACCGCACTGTTGCATCTATATCCCTTTCTATCGCTACTTCAACGGTCATTGTTCCTCTGAACTGTCTGCTTGCATCCCTCTACCTCTACGACGGGCGCGTAGCACCCATCTAGCTACAAACTCTCATCCCTTTTCTGTCCAACTCTCTAATGCAAGAGTTAACCGTTACTCCCAGTCCTTCATTTATGCTACAGATCAACTCTGGAACTGTCTCCCTGAGTCTGTATTTCCTACTTCCTATGATCTTTAGTCTTTCAAACGCAGTGTGTCCAGGCATCTCGAAATGAACGGATCTTGAATTTGGCTCTTTTGTGTGTGTGTGTGTGTGTGTGTGTGTGTGTGTGTGTGTGTGTGTGTGTGTGTGTGTAGGGAACAGTTTGTAGGCTCTGAGCCTTTGGTTCCTTCTTTCCAGCATAAAAAATTAAAAAAAAAATAAAGATCAGTGGATGAAAAAGATAATACTACGGCTCCACATACTTTCCATAGCGGGTGACTAGCGTCATATTTGTTAATCTATTTGCACAACTCAGCGTTCAAGGTGGAGTGAAGGCAATTTTAGGACATGTTAGAGTAAAAGTATTATAGAGCTCCATGTTCCTGCTTCGGCCTGTTGTTGGTGTTCTTTTTTTGACTGCAGTGACGCAAAGATAATGTGACGATAATGTGGGTGTTATGTAAATGATGTGTGTCTGGGGTTATTAATGGTGGTGGTGGTTGTATGTACGGCATACTGTATACTAGTAGCTTGGAGGTGGCCAGCATCTTCATCATTACCATCATAAACGTCAGCCATCCCCATCATCATCATCAGAAGCAGAAGCAGAAGCAGAGGCAATAACTAGTAGGTATTAGACAGATCAACGCTCGTAATTTACATAGTTTTAAGTAATTCTGATGCAGTCTGTAAGGTTTAGACTATATAATCACAGCAGTCCGTGAACTTCCTTTTTTCTTTTTTTCTACCAGAAAATTATTTGCTATTCTTGAGGGACCCCTTTGGATTGAAGGGGTTCGAGGTAGCCTAATGTCTAATCCCTTATAACAAGATGAACACATTCTACAACATCAAAGTGTAATCAGTGCTCAACGGGGAAGAGAGCGACGTAAAGGATATTACACGCTGTGATTCATCTTTGACTTATATTTTGTGAACGTTAATAAATGTTTCCTTGTTTTTGAGTAGAAAGTGATGTTGGCTGTATAGTTTTATTTCCATATAGGCTAAATTATATTAAACAGAGAAATGGTAATTGTTGTTTTACTTGATAAGGTTGATTGAAAATATTTGTTGATGTTCATTTTAGACAATTACCGTTTCAAATATAAAATCACAGCGGAACAGAAGGCACGTGTGTTTCCAAAGTAATAACAGAAATCGCTTATGTGGTACTGACATCTTGGTTCTGAAAACCTCCATCACCCAAGATAAACGTATTCTGCAGAACACGCACGGGATCGTTGGATAGGGTTTGGTTTGTTTCTCAATATAATTTAAGCAGTTGCAGAGGAAAAAGGACTTCTTTTTGTAGGCGACTTTGGTTTAGAACAAATTTTTTTTTCTGACCACATGATTGATTGTTGCGCATTCCTAACCACATAAGAACATTTTGAACTAGAGAGGCACTCAGTGGAGCGCATCTGTGACAAGGGCAACGTAATTTCCAAAACACTCTTCGTAATGGGTTAGAGTTTCTCGTAATGGTTAGGGTTTCGCAATGAGTGTTTTCCGGATCCAGAATCTGTAATACGATCGGGATCGTTCCCAAAAGTTAATCGATTGTTCCCTGTGACATGGGCTATCTACCCACCAAATTTGGTCTAAATCTCTCTTTTAGCTTCTGAGTAATCCTGCTATTATACAAAGGAATAAACAGGAGTGAAAACATATTCTCCCTGTCGGAGAGAACTACGTTCAGTGTATCATGGTAGATACCTAAGTATAGTAATTTCATTAATGGATTAGTTTTAAGCACAAAAGAAAGAAAGAAACAACAAAATTTTATCCTCCCGAACTCGCATTACAAAGAATATGTTAAACCTGGCACGAATTATATCTCCGAGAGAAACTAATATCAGTACCTCTTACCTTCCATCCGCAGGTCAGGAGGATGAGGAATTCCACTGGAGCTACGACGGTGACACAGGTAAGTAACAAAGTGTGTGTGAAGAACTACCGAAAGAAAAGACTTCGGAACAAGAAAGCGCTTAAAGAGCGCGTACCTCCGCCAATGCCATTGCCATTAAAAAGGATCCGGATCTGGAACGGATCCGGATCCTTTTTAACAGCAATGGCATTGGCGGAGGTATGCGCTCTTTAAGCGCTTTCTTGTTCCGAAGTGTTTTCTTTGAGTAGGCCCCAGAAATTAATCCATACTTTTCTTCGTCCATGGCACACTTTTTCCACAAAATTTCTTCGAAATTCATTGAGAACTTTTGGAGGTATTATGCGGGATACTCCGGATCCGGATCCGGATCCACCCTAAAATTTAATCATTTCTTTCTTTGGCCCATGGCCCACCCTTCCACAAAATTTCGTCAAGATCCATTCATAACTTTTAGAGCAATCCTGCTAACAGACAGACAGACAAACAAACGAAAACCAACGCGGGGTAAAACATATTCCTTCTGGCGGAGGTAAACAATTATGAACAAAAAAGGCTGGTTGGAATGAAATTGTAACCAATTAACCAAATGCAACAAACAGCCGGAAGCCAGCATTTAACTTAAAGCTAGGACAATACTAGGTAGGTTGTACTGCGTGTGAGGTGGCAGTAGAGGTGGTTTATTGAAGACTGAGATGAAAGATAATGATTTACGCTGGGCTTGGATATATGATGTTTGACTTGCTATCTCTGATGAGAGACAGTGAGGCTGCCCTATTTATTCCTGTAACACAGCCTTCTTGGAAAACTTAGAAAACTGGCGAGAGTCATCTATCTATCTATCTATTACTAGACGCCTCAATCCCGTTCGGGGTGGCCACAAACAAATCGCCTCCACGTCGCCCTGTCCCTCGCCATTTCACTGCCCTGCTCCCAACTCACACTCCCCTCTCTCATATACCTCTCCACTCCATCCCTATATCTCATCATCGGCCTCTCCCTCCCTCTCACCCCCTCCACGTCACTTACATACACTCTCTTCGTCAGTCTTTCACCCTCCATCCTCTCCACATGGCCAAACCACCTTAGTGTATTCCTCCTAACGCTTCCTATCAAATCCACACCCACACCACAACTCTCCTTTATATCCTCATTTGTCAGCCTGTCTCTCCATGTGACTCCACAGGCTCCTCTTAAATAACTCATTTCCACTGCTCTCACTCTTGACTTGTGTCCTTCCAACAACGTCCATGCTTCACTTCCATACGTTAGAGTTGGTATCACAATACTGTCATGTAGCAACTTTTTCACTTCCGTGCTCACTTCCCTGTTTCTTTTCACTGCTTTCAAGGAACCAGCAACCTTTCTTCCCCGTTGTACCCTTTCTTCACTGCTGTACCCTCTCAAGCACTTCATCCTCCAAACTTCTATCCTTACTCATCACACTACCCAAGTACTTAAACGTACTCACATTCTCCAATTCCTCACCATCCAACCTCGCTGTACATTCACTGACTTCTCTCTCAAAGACCATCACTTTACTCTTCCCTACATTCACCGTTAGATTCGGTTTCCTACACACTCTCCCAAACTCATCCACCAAGCCCTGCAGCTCCCCTTCGTCTTCACTAGCAACACAGTATCACCTGCAAACAACATTACAGGGAGTTTCCAAACACTACCCTCTCTCACCAGGGCCGCTCCAACATCCACTACCCTACCTTGTACCTCTTTTATTACCCCATCCATGTACAGATTGAACAGCCAGAGAGACATGACATATCCCTGTTTCAACCCAACCTTCAAAGAGAAAATTTCACTCAGTTCACCATCCACATGCACTACAGCCTTAGCACCATCATACATACTCTTCACAGCATTCAGCAACTTCCCATCTACTCCATATTCTTATTACTTTCCACAATCCTTGTCTATCCACCCTGTCATATGCTTTCTCCAAATCCATGAAAGCCTCATACAGCTTCATTCCCTTCTCTAGAAACTTTTCCACTAAAGATCTAAGAATGAATATCTGATCTACACAACCTCTTCCCTTCCTAAAGCCTCCCTGTTCTTCTCCAACTAATTCCTCTGTTCTTTCTCTAACTCTGTCAATAAGTATCCTACCATACACTTTTCCTATTATACTAAGAAGACAAATGCCCCTATGGTTACCACACACTTCTTTTTCCCCTTTTCCTTTCTTTGTAAATGGGAATAATTATACCTGACTTCCAATCCTCCGGGACTCTACCTTCCTCCCAGGCCAATCTGCACATCTTCCACATCCATTCTACTACTATCTCTCCCCCATGCTTCAGCATTTCACCACACACTCCATCAATTCCTGGGGCTTTCCCCAATTTCACTTTCTTCATTGCTTGCACAACTTCTATCCTACTGATTTCTTCCTGTCTTCTCACCTCCCTCCTTCTCCCAGCCATTCCCAGCCACTTTATACTTGCATTACTTCCATCCTCTATGTTAGTGTTCTCTCCATCTGCTCACTTTTTCTCCCTTCTCTACTAGTAATCTACCATTTTTATCTTTCACTTTCCTGCTAACTTCACTTCCACCCCTGTCTTACTCTCTTCACCTCTTTCCAGAACAATTTCTTACAGTCCCTCCACTTTACACTCAAATTCCTTCCAAATTCCTCATCCACTCTCTTCGTACTCTCTCTTACTAATCTTTTCACCTCTCTCTTTCTTTCTAAATATAACTCTCTCTTCCGCCTCTCAACTTCTTCCATGCCCCTATTTCTCACCCATTCATTGTATGCTTTCTTCTTTTGTGCCACAGCCTGTCTCAGCTCTTCATTCCACCACGCTGTTCCTTGCACACCCTTCCGTCTTCTCTTCATCCCACACACCACATCACATGCTGTACATATTTCTTCTGTGAATATCCTGCACTCACCTTCCGCGTCCCCCATCTGCTCCAATTCATATTTGCCCAATCGTTCCATCTACAAAGTTTAAAAGAAAAAAGTAATAAAAATATTAATAAAATAGCAAGTGACGGAAAGTCTGGTTTTTAGGTACCGTACAGTATATTCCAGAATCTCAAAAAAGTAAAGCTTTCCGTAAGTCTACAGTCAGTGATGAAGACACTCACAGCTACAACAGCACCATGTCCTGAGCCACATGCCCGATTATGCGTCTCTGGGGATGTATTCCCGTTCATTAATAGGCAATGATCGGATCTTGAATTTGGCTCTCTCTTGTATTGTTTTTTTTTTTTTTTCTTGGAAGGAACAGTTTGCGGGCTCCTGGCCTTTGGTTCCTTCTTCCTAGCATTTTTTAAAAATCGGGATCGTGTACATGTCCAGAGGGTGGGCGTCTCTCCCTCTTCCATTCTCGCATGGAGGGTATGTGGAAATGAGATAGTTCACGCCTGCATCATCTCAGCCGAGCAAACAAGATCATAGAATATTCACGGGGCGGAAGGAGCAAAGAGGGTTCCAGGGGAGGAGACGAGAGTCGGTTAAGGGAGGTGCAGTGAGGTTTAAGCGTAGATTTTTATTTTTTAGCTGCATTTTGGAGTGCGTAAATAAACAGGAATGCTCGTGGAGGCATACAAGTGGTGGTGTTTCAAGATAAAACTTCTGGATGGGAGATTCTGGCATTACACAAGCCTTATAATTAATTTCCCAGTGACGGGGTTCAAAGAAAGGATAAGAAGCATGACCTGAAAGCAATCTGTGTTGACCTGAATCGATCTCTTGTGCCAGTGGGTGACCTGAATTGATTTTGAAGGACCTGAAAGACCCGATGCAGCTTAGGGGGATAAAATTGTTTACGATGGGTAAATTTTCGCGGACTTTTTCCAACTCTCATGACTCCCATTTTCCTGTTCTCTCTCTCTCTCTCTCTCTCTCTCTCTCACACACACACACAAACACACACACACACACACACACACACACACACACACACACACACACACACACACACACACACACCAGAGATGGACACCGCAAACGATAATTCACTTCCGCAACCCAAATCCGCAAACTCAAAAATTGCCTCCTGCAACTGCTAATCCACAAAATTCTTTAAATCAGCAGTTCCACAAACCAAAAACGAAAACGCAAACCATTTTTATCCCTTTCATTACCACGCATCAGCTCCATTTATTCAGTATACCATACCATTAGAGGATTATTACCCTTCCCCACCCCGGAGGGGCTCGGGGACGGGTATTGTTTTCACTCGTTTGTCTGTTGGTTGGTTGGTTGGTTTGTCCGTCTGTCTGTTAACAACTTTATGCGAAAACTACAGATGAAATTTTGACTAAAATTACAGGGATGATCAGCTATGACCTGATCACCTGATTAAATATTGGGCCAAACTGGGCCAAGGCCCAGAGTGTAGGGCCAAAAAATAAAATTAATGTTTCCTCACCACACTTTCAAATTTGTCATATCGACATGAAACCCAAACCTAAAGGTGCATCTTTCAAATCTGCATCCTATAACATGCCTCATTACATCAGAGGGGTCACCCCTCAGTTAGCGGTAGGGGGGTCAGTGTCAGGTGGGTCGGGCCAAAAATTTCAAGTGGTCATAAAATCGTCAATTTTCACATGATTTACTCCAAATTTGATATGTGACATCTTTGACTGGCTATCCTGTTGTGTTTATATGTCAGCACTATTATGACTGCCGGGGACGGGTTTACTGTGCATTGGCACCGCTTCTTGTGTTAAATATTGGGTTATATTTTTCACAATCAAGGGGCTAAAAACCATCTCTAGTTACTCATCCCCTACAAGTATATCTTTATTTACTCTATTCTGATTAACAAGAGGTGACTTATGAAGTTTGGAAATTGTCTAAAGTAATGAATGTATTAAAACTAAAATATATAATTAAATAGTTATTATTAGTATACTGTATAAGACTGTTTTTACTACAAAACAAGGGCAAATCCTTCACTATTGTATATAAACTAATTATTACACTTCGCAGCTCACACTTGACAAGTTGACACATCAGTCCACCTCTATTCCTCTGCTCTAACCTCCTCATTCCTCACTCCTTAGTCACAGCCAGACTCCTCCAACAACTGAGAAAACTCCAACATATAGTATATCTATCTGTCTATCTCTTTATCTTCTGTATATACAGTATATACCGCATGGGGAAAGGTGGTTCTCTGGTAAGGAAAACGATAAAACTGTGTTCAGTTTCATTTCGTATGTTTGCGATTTACTCTGTTATTCATCTACCTAATGATTTTTGTTGAGATTGAAATACAGGCACTGGCAATGCTGTATGTCTGAAAATTTTTAAATTTAGGTTAAAGGTCATATTCTAGGTGGACTGGGAGGCTTTGTAACAAATCTTTGCACTTTTCATCATGTTATTGGTTTGTATGCTAAACAAGCTTTTCAAGTATCTATGTAGCTTGCATCAGTAGCATACATTATATCATCTGGAAAATATGATTCATCTTGAAATAGGCTTTATATTTTTCTTTATTTATTGGGGAACAACACATCTTTGCTGGCTTTTATCCTTATTTTCTTATTTCTTACCCTCTCCCCAGAAAGCACGTACAGTACTGTATCATCATCATCAGCCATAACTAATCCACTGCTGACCAAAAGCCTCCCCCAACCTTTTCCACGAATTCCTTGACTGAACCAATCTTTGCCATGTTTTCCCCGCAAATTTCTCTATCTCATCTCTCCATCTCCTGTCTGGCCTTTTTCTGCTACGCTTACATTCTCTTGGTGTCCAGTCAGTCAGCCTCTTGCTCCATCGGTTCTCCCTTATTCTTGCTATATGGCCTGCCCACCCCCATTTCTGTTCTTTTATAACTTCTATAATATCTTTGACTTTAGGCTGCTCTCTCAACCAAGTTGATCTTTTCCTGTCTCATAAAGATATTCTCAACATTGACCTCTCCATTGCTCTCTGAGAACGGATTAATTTATTTTCCATTGATTTTGTCAGTTTTCAAGTCTCACAACCATACGTCTTAGCTGGAATTATACATTCGTTATATACTTTTCGTTTCATACAAACTGGCAAGCTACTTTTCATATTGTCTCTATGTTTACCGAAAGCTTTACTGTATATCATGAAGATAATGTAGTGAGGAACCCTCTTATATGGAGTACATCTTGCTATGACGATGTTATGCTTTATTATTTCACGAGTACGAATGTTGTCCCCTCCTTGCTTATACCCATTTTCATTCCTTTCCTTAGAGCAGCGTTTCTTACTGGGGTGCTAGCACCCCCAGGGGTGTTGAAATCAATTTTAGGGGGTGCTGGAAAATGCCGCATTATTTTTTTTTTCCTTATTGGTGTTGCTTAAGACTGGCATCATTGTTTTTTTTTTTTTTTTTGAGAATGTATGAAACAAACTGTTAGGCAGTACTTCACTTAATTCTGCAGTAGTGTAGCAACTGTGGTCCCGATAACTAGATGTAAAGGCGTGCTGGCTGAACTGAAACCGTATTACAGGGGGTCCTGAGATCGGAAAAGGTTAAGAAACGCTGCCTTAGAGCTTGGTATGAAGTCGGTGAATATCAAAGAGAAGAATCTGATCTTCAGCCTCTCTCTCTCTCTCTCTCTCTCTCTCTCTCTCTTTCTTTATATTTCTTTTTGAAGTAATCATACAATTATCAACAATTATCATACAAATGTATGATAATGAAAAATGCTACAGTATTGTACATCGTATCGGAGGTGAATATATCGTATATATACAATATTTATCGTACATATGGCAACAGTACGGGAGTGGCGGCGGGCGCCGGTGAGCCGGCATCTCACCCAGACGCTGCCTGCCGGGCTAGGCCACGTAGAAGTTTGCGGGCAGATTTGCGTTTGCGGAAGGGCTTCCGCAAGCGCAAAACCCCAGATTTGCATAGAATTTGTCACAAATGCAAATCAGCAATAAATAATCACACTTCCGCAATTACAGACTTTGCTGTTTGCGGAAGTGATTGCGGAAGTGCCTACCTCTGACACACACACACACACACACACACACACACACACACACACACACACATACAATTTACTGACCTACTGTATCACATTTCAGGCCCGGAACACTGGCCCGAGCATTACCCATATTGTGGAGGTCAGAGCCAGTCTCCTATTGACCTCTACGACGGGACACCAGAGACAGAATGGAATCCCTTCCTGTTCATGCACTACGACGTTACGCCAACAACAGTCAAAGTCACGAATAATGGACACGAGGGTACGCCTATATTGCTTTTGCTCTAACCTGATCTAAAACTGCCATCCCTCCATCTTGAATGCCGAGTTGCAAAATCATATTCTCAGTGAATGATGCTAGTCACGAAAAAGTGATATGGATAGGACATAGATGCATATAATTGCCTCTTACCTTCAGTAATCTACGCGAATTAAACTGTAAACGTACGAAAATCTGGACCAGGTTAATGTAAAAAGGGTATAGTTCTTTCTTCACTGGGTTGTGAAATCCTTTGAGTTGTCCTAAGTTATCCATTACAGCTAATTGTTATTCTCTGAAGATTATGGTCAGTTTGTTTTCATCTGACAGTGATCTCGAATTCTTTTCTGCTCCGTTGATAGCCAATTGTAGCCTCATACAAGGGTTTATTTCATTAGTGACCAAGGAGGCTCATTCCTGCCTCATAAATAAGGAGTATCGAATTTCATGCAACCACAACATAGTATTTAAGTTGTGTGAGAGATCCACATCCATCATACTAAAATGAACTAACTGTGAAAATGCTTCCTTGGCCAATTTTGTTAATGTTTGCAGCACGACCGACTCTGCTGTTCTCAGCTTCTCATTTGGTTCTTACGTAAGCTAACGTGATCTAATTAGGAAATGTTGACCAGCAGATTACGTTGGTGTGGAGGGCAAGATTTTAGAATTAATCAATTAATAGACTGGCAAAGATTCTTCAGTAAGCCTCCCAAATCGATTATTCGCATTAAAAACTAACAGGTATTTCCTTACTGGCAGCCATGGTCACGATGGACATGCCGAAAAGACCCTATGTGCTTGGCGGGAATCTCGACGGGGAATATGTGTTCGACCAGCTTCACTTCCACTGGGGTTCCATTGACTCCGTGGGCTCAGAGCATTCGATCCGGCACAACAGGCAAGTTGGGAGTTAGACGGACTTTAGGGCGGAGTATGGCTGTGGTTTAGGTGGAGTATGGCAATAAGTAGGGTGGGGTATGGCAGTAGTTGGGGTGGAGTATGGAGAATGGCGGTGGTTAAGGTGGATTATGGCGGTATTTAGGGTGGAGTATGGTAGCGACTAGGATGGAGCATGGCAGAAGTAAGGAGGGAGTAAGAGAGTGACCAGGTCGGAGCTGGGCTGTTGTTAGGCAATAAAGTTCTTGAAGCAGGAGAGGATGAAAGATGACAGGCAAGAGGGAAGTGAAACAAGGAGGTAGAGCTTAGACTACACTGAGACGGCATGGGATAGTGCATGGCAGACAGGGATGAATCAGTGAACAATGGTTAGCTCGGCCCCATGATGGAAACAAAGGAATGAGGCAGTCTGATAACGGAGGCAGAGGGTTTAGTATGATGACAGGAGGAGAAATAAAGGAAACCGTGGGACGAAACACTATGATATATAGAGAAGGACACAGATTAAGTATGTTAACGTGAGGAGAAATGAAAGAAATAAAGGAAGAGACTGTATGGTGGAGGAGGCAGATGATTAAGTATGATGACAGGAAAAAAAAAACGGACGAGACAGTATGATAGAAGAGTCAGAAGATTAGATCCTTCCTCTTAGATGGAGGTAAAACTTAAATTAACGGACTAAACTAGGATGGGAGACAGACAGACAGAGAGAGGGGGCAGAGAGGGTAGGAGAAAATATTACTGCTTGTGCTCTCCCCTCAGCTACCCGTGCGAGGCCCACCTGTTGCATTACAAGAAGGTTTACAACGACTCAGGAACGGCCACGTTGTACGAGGACGGTCTGGCGGTACTGGGGGTTCTGTTTACCATCTCTGAGGAAGACAACCCAGCACTCGCAGGACTTATAACAGGGCTTGCCAGCGTCACCCAACCAGGTGATATTTTGTGTTTTGTTTACCACAGAACTTGATGCTTTGTGAGACATAAACCTTTAACTGTACTTCTTTTAATTCAAAGCTGGTGTGTCTCATCTCTGATTTAAGCTTTCATGTATCACGTAAGATATTTCTGCTTAAACTTACTGCCTACCTTTTTACCATTGTTTCTTAATACAAACATCTTCGTCGGGTCATTGCACTACGTCTTGTCCAAATCATTATATCCATCTGCTTCATTCAGAAGGTTGGTTGGTGAGAGAGAGAGAGAGAGAGAGAGAGAGAGAGAGAGAATATCATGGTAAGTAATCCCTCCACGATCCAACGTAATAGAGCCAGTGGCATGTCCGGTATTGGGTTTTGTCAGGGACTTGGGAAAAATGCCCCTGGACAGGTAATGATAAACCCACCTAACCTAACTTTGAAAGCCACCTAAAACTCCGTACATGCACAGCACCTATTTAAGACCTTATTCACACAAAAAAGGGACAGAAACCATAAAATAAATATACAGGAACCAAAGAATGAGAAATAAGAAGTGAGTATCGAAAATATTCAGCAGTGTTTAGGGTACTTGCGATACGTCCGTGACCGTCATGAAGATTAACACGCCTCCTCTATGGCTCTGACAGTGGTGAAGGTGCACTTGAAGCATGTACAGTAACCCAGTGTTGAATTGCATTTAGTCCTTTGCACTGTGAATTATAACTGTTTAACACTGCACATTCTGTTCTTACTTGCACCACGCCAGTTGCAACACGCCAGTGTAGCACTCTGCACTTAAACCTTTGCATTCTGAATTCTAATTTCTTAACACTGCACAACACTCTAAATTCCCATGTGGTCTGTTGGCGAGGTATTGCCAGTTTATTCAATGTCCACCACAAAAGTGAGCACGTGGGCAGCCATGGCGACGAGCGTGCAGTCATGTCGGTAGGTAGGCAGAAAGTGGGGAGGATGCAGGGGCATTCTAATGGACTCCGCCAGAACTACGTGCCAAAACACAGCTGTTCGTCACTGCACGGCAAATTTAGAGTAGGAATGAACACATATCGGCTTTTCTTTTTCTTTTTTCATTTTGACGTTTTTTGGCCATTTTTGGACCCAAACCCAAAATGTCCGGGACTTGGGGTGTCCAGGACTTGGGCATCCTGGTCTTAAAGGGATTATGTGTATTAAATGCTTTTGTTATTTCCATGTAGATTATGAACAAGCACAATACCTTCACATTCGTTCCTTTACCATCAGATCAAGAGGTCACCATTCAGCCTATCCCGCTGTCGACCTTCCTACCCAACAACAGGAACAAGTTCTACCGCTACGAAGGCTCTCTGACCACACCGCCCTGCAACGAGGTGGTAGTGTGGACGATCTTCAATCACAAACTAAGCATATCGGCTGCACAGGTGAGGAGATAAGAGTAAATATATTCTCCTATACTCTTTTTACTCTAACTTGGCCTAAAATTGCCATCTCTCCATCCTAACTGCTTAGCTGTAACAATAGGTTAACATTCGAATATCATACTACTCACTAAGAAGTGCTGTGAGAAGGATGTAAACCTGTAGCATTGTCTGTTCTGCTTTCTGTGAAACACTGTAGACTGCAAAAGGAAGAAATCTGGGCCAAGTTAATGCGAAAAGACTGTATTGACAGTTTACACCTACCCTTACTCTCTCCATTTTCTATCTTCTTTCGTGCAGTCTTTAGTGCTGGAGCATTTAGTCCCTTCAGTATGATGATGTCTTTTCTGTGTTATCCTTGCTGCCACATGATCTCTGTATTCTGCTTAGGAATGACTCTTCGAATTGGAGATGTCTGATATAGTCTTCACTAAGCCCTTCACTAAAAGAGGTTTCATTAGGTGGTGAGAATAAACAAACAGGACGTCATTGTAGCAAAGGGGTCAAGCGTGTTTGTTACACTCAGGATTATAAACATTTGGAATGGGAGGGGTTTTTCATAGCCGTATAAAATCGTCTGCAGTTAGCAAGAATAAGATGAAGTGTGGCTATACCCCCACAGATGGCGGCATTCCGCAACCTGGAGGATGACCACGGACATACCATGGTTGACCACTACCGTCCTCTTCAGCCTCTCGGTACCCGCAGGGTGAGTTCTTTTTTCCTAGGTGAGTTCTTTTTCCCAGGTGGGGACGCGGTGGCTCAGAGGTAGAGCGTCGAGCTCGTGGCCAGAAGGTCGTGAGTTCGAGCCTCGCCTGTGGCTGCCGTGCTGGGAGTGGTAGTGCGCTCCTGTAACCTAGCGGGGCTATATGGCCATTAGTTGCCTATGGTCCTTCCAATTTATCCAGATCGTTTGGGCGCTGTCCCTCACGGGAGTTCCCCTTCGAGCGACGCTGCCGAATCTGTACCAAAACACACCTCTCTGTCTCATGTCAGCTATTTAATACTTCTAAATGAAATTTATTTACAGTATATATATATATATATATATATATATATATATATATATATATATATATATATATATAAAATTCTCTAATATGGCTATATAGTTTAAGAAAATGCCTATTGTTTTCAATAATAACAATGATTTTTTTATAAATACCCCAACACTTAGCAACGTTGCTTTCCAACGTTGTCGCACTTGTAGGTGAGTCAGTGAGGGTATGTCAGGTGTCAATCTGCAGGTCACTTTCTCTGACCGCCATTAAAAGATAAGCACCTACCCCTACTACTCGCCCTCGTCTGTTCCACAGTCGAGAAAAATAGCTTATTTACAGCGTAAATAAGTATTTTTTAGAAGAAAAGGCAAAGAGGGGACCTATAATTGATCCCTCAAAAGCTGTTGCTCGAACAGCAAAGGCCACCAACGTGAGTGAAGTAACAGTCAGACGAATTTGCTCTTCTTTCAATCAAGCCTGCATTACACAAAAGTCACCAGAACAAACTATAATAATTCACAAAACCGTATAGACTTTCTATAGAAATAAATCACCATTAACTGTAGATTTTCTATGCAGAGAAAGAGAGAGAGAGAGACAGACAGACAGACAGACAGACAGACGAAGTCAGGAGGCTTTTCCTCAAATTCTAATAATTCATAAAACCGTATAGACTTTTTATAGAAATAAATCTCCATAAAATGTTGATTTTATATGCAGAGGGAAAGAGAGAGAGAGAGCTGGGAGTGAGGGTTAACCCTTGTCTCTAATCCGATAACTGGCCCAGTAGAAACTGGCAATGTCGCACGTAGGGGAAGTCCCGTGAGGGACAACGCCCAAACGATCTGGATAAATTGGAAGGACCATAGCTTGGGGATTAAATTCCTTTTTCCCAGGTGAGTTCTTTATCCCCAGGGGAGCTCTTTTTCCCCAGGGGAGCTCTTTTTCCCCAGAGGAGCTCTTTTTTCCCGGGTGAGCTTTTTTTTTCACTGTGAGTTCCTCTTCCCAGGAGAGTTCTTTTTCCCCAGGTAAGCTCTTTTTTCCCGGATGGACTCTTTTTCCCCAGGTGAGCTCTTTTTTTCCAGGTGAATTCTTTTTTCCCATTTTTTTAATGCAATAAAGAAGGAACCAAAGGCCTGGCACCCACAAACCGTTCCTTCCAAGAAAGAAAAACGATACAATAGAGTCAAATGCAAGATCCTTTCATTTCGAGATGACACACTGCGTTTGAAAGACTGGAGATCATAAGAAGTAGGAAATACAGACAGAGGAAGACAGTCCCAGAGTTGACCTGTTGCATAAATGAAGGACTGAGAGTAACGGTTAACTCTTGCATTAGAGAGCTGGACAGAAAAGGGATGAGAGTTTGTTGCTAGACAGGTGCTACACACCCGCCATAGAGGTGGAGGGATGCAAGCAGACAGTTCAGAGGAGCAGTGACCAATTAGGTAACAAAAGAAAAAAGATAAAGATGTAACAGTGCGGCGAAGATACAGAGGTTGAAGGGAGCCAGTTAAAGAAGGAGAGTTGATGAGACGAAAGGCCTTTAACTCCACCCTATTGAGAAGAGTTGAGTTCTTTTTTCCCAGGTGAGTTCTTTTTCCCAGATGAGTTCTTTTTCCCTGGTGAGTCCTTATTCCCAGGTGAGGTCTTTCTCACAAGCACAGTTCCCTCCAGTTGCGCATTTACAAGTAGGCTTCAGGTTTTGAAAAACGTGGCATTGCTCTATTTGTTTCTGTTCGATTGGATGTATCTCTTTATAGGAGAAATAGTATGGAATAAGAAAGAAAATATATGAAAAAAGTTTTTGTATTTAACCCCTACACGCCGGGCATATTTTTAGCCGGGTGTACTCTCACTATGGACATTTCTGGCAAAGTAGCTCTTATTCAAACCTTAACATCTGGAAAATTATAATAGTTACAGAAATTAAAAAAAAAAAAAAAGTATTACAGTACTCAACAACTCTTCTTCTTGTTAATGAAACCATCCCCAGGTCTCTAGGTTGTCCCGTCGATGAGTAGAAAATGAGTGGTTTTCGGTGTTTTGATGGAGAGTCACTGAGCGTGCGCTGTTGGCTGCGGTCTAGGCAAGCCTGGCTTGCATTGGCAGCACTGACTGGATTAGTGATTGTTACACTGCCCGGTCTTCCTTTGCAAACACCAAAACTTTCCACTCTTCATTCTACATTTCCTTGTGCACATCATAAGGATGAGTCATGACCCTGTCCATGTGGCTCACCATTGGTTTTGCAGCTGTAGCAGACAGGCACTATGCCCCGTAGCTGTGTGGGAAAACCTACACCTTATGCTTTTCTCTTTTATTTTCAGACATCATTTGTAATACTTACCCTAAACTGTATGTTCAACAGCATTTATAATGTACGTTATATCATATTATGGTTTATTGCATTTGAAAAAAATAGTTCAGCACAGCGAACGTAGGCAAGCTTGAGTATGAGGTATGCACTTGCACACTTAAATTTTGGCTTTTTTATACTCTTCGCAGGTATCGTGAAAGTATTACCTATACTCTCAACAACTTACATTATTTGTACTTTAGCTCACTAATACGTTTCATATCACATCTTCGCAAATATTTTAAGAGTAAGTATTGAAAAAATATTGTTCTACACAACAAAGTATTGCACTTGAATGAAGTTTTGCTCAACATATTGCATGCAGTACGGTTCAGTATGAGGTGTACACGTGTACATAAATATTGGCTTTTTCCTACTATTTTCAGGCATCGTGAAAATATTATTTATGCTCTCAACAACTTTTACTATTTGTACTTCAGCTCATTAATAAGCTTCATGTCATATCTTTGCGATTTTCAAGAGTAAGTATAGAAACAAATATTGTTCTTCTCAACAAAGTATTGCACTTGAAAGCAGCTTTGCTGAACATATTACATGTAGTACAGTTCAGTATGAGGAATACACTTGTACATAAATTTTGGCCTTTTCTACTAATATCAGACATCGTGAAATTATTACTTAGGTCTACAAGACTTATAATATTTGTACCTTAGATCACAAATACGCTTCATGGCACATCATCGCAAATATTTCAAGAGTATGTAAAAAGAAAATGTAGTTCTACCCAATAGTCATTTTCTTACGTGCACTTTTGGTTTTCTTTCATACATCAGGTACGGTTACTCAAGGTATTATCAACAATGGCATCACATTACCATAAAAAAAAAAAATCACCTTCCTCAAAAACCCCACTCTCACCCCAAAAACTGTGCACACCTATTTACATTTTACACTTTCCCACACACCTTCTCAATAATCATGTTCAGGGTGAGACTCAAAGAACCATTTAGGGCATAGCGGGACCTTGCATTCCTCACACTGATAGGAGGTTTCCTTCCGTGTGTAGGACCGGCCTTTTGTCTTGTTGCACACATGGCAACGCCTGTAGGCTGGCTGACCTGCAGGTGTATGGCCTACGTCAAAAAGACGGTGACGCTGTAAATACTGAGTGCAGCTCGGCCTATCTGCCGTGGGTGCCTGGTACATCCCGCGCCCCTCAATTGTCAACTGTGCAGTTTCATACTCTGCAAGCAGCTAGCGTGCTAGCTCTTTCTCGAACCCCCGTAGAGAAAGAATCCTCAGCCAAACCTGCTTGAAGAGAACGTAACTGTTCAGGATGGCAATATTAAGAAGGTGTACCACCAACAGGATTTACGGAGGCAATCGACTTCCTCTATCTGCATGTCCGACTTATCAATGAGCCACATGTTGATGTTGTAGTCGTTGACAGCATTGGGCTTGAACACGGGTTCCCTGGTCCTGAAGTCTGTCCTGGCTGAGTCCTTCATAACCCCCTTATGAACTGTGGTCAACATGTTAACCTTACACTTGTCGTGCCACATAAGGGCTAACATGTTACCACATCTCCAGGTTAGGAGGGGACCTTTCTCAGTTTTCTCAGGGAAAGCTGAAAAATTCTTTCTACCAGCATGGACAGTGCCATAGGACCCACTACCATATTCAAGTAAATACTTGGTTGACGCAGGGGAGGTGTAATAATTTTCAGTGAACAGGATGTGGTGGCTGTTGAAATACCTGTCCATGAGCACTTTCACGACTAATACTGAGAAACCATGGGGATCATCAGAAGGTATATCAACATATGTTGCTGAATGAACTGTTGCATCAAGCACATTTCCAGTTTTGCAGTCACATAGGACAAAGAACTTCAGTCCAAAATGGTGATGCTTTGATGGAATGTATTGAATAAATGCTAGACAGCCCTGGAACAACACAAGCAACTCGTCGATAACCACTTTCTGAAACGGCCGGAAAAGCCTTGCAAAAGACTCCTTGAGCATGGTCAGAATAGGCCTTATTTTCCATAACCTGTCATTGGGTGCTGGCCCATAACTCCTGTTGAAATGTAGGAACCGAAATATTGCCAGGCACATATCATGAGCCATATATTTTCCAAAGACAGGTCTGCCCACGAGTTCGTCTACGGACCAATAATCATGGAGCACATGTCTTCCCATGTGGGCCATCATCATGGTCACGCCAAGCCACACAAATAACGCCCGCACCTCCACTGGAACCCAATTCTTCATTTTTGTACTCTCGCCAGCTGAAACCTTCAGCCAGCACACACTTATGGGCTGGTGATAGTTTATCTCGGCCACGAGGTACTACATTATAGCAGTAGTGAAAACTGCATGGAAAAAGGACATCTTAATCCTGGGCCTGGGCAACAATTCACCAAACTGCACAATTTCCCCTTCTGCATCACAGGCAGGCACAGAGGGCTGGAATCCTGCCCCCTCCTCCCACACATAAGCATCCACTTTCCCAACACCTGGGAGCCTTGCCTGTGTTTTTTGCCAGCAAGTCTTTTCACACCACGTGCAGTACGCCTTCATCCACGTGCACGCCCATGGGGGAGGCCATGGACTGGGGTGGAAGGGGAAGGAGAGGCAAAGGTGGGGAGTACAGGGGTGATGACTTACCTGATGCAGGCCTTCCCTGGGGAGATGCTGACTGCCCAGTCAGACCATGTGAGAGCAGAGTGGAAATTTCCATAGGTGAAGGGCGAGGCTGGGGCACATGTGAAGGGCCAGGTTGGAGAGAAAATGCCCTCGAAGTGCTGGGCTGGGGTGACAAGGGATATTGGAGGGAGAGACTGCGGCGAACTGGCCACGAGAGTGGTGGCGAGATGCAGCAGTGGCGTGTGTGTAGGACATGACCGTCACCATCGCCCTTGCTTTCTCCGTGGCCAGGGTCATCCAACTCCTCCTCTGACATGAATTCATCACTTTCATTGGCCCTGCCCTCCTCCTGTAGCAATTTCAGTGGCTTCTCAGGCATTTCAGGACGGGTTGAGGATGGAGGGCACGATACTTCGCTTCCTCCTTCAGAGGAAGTCTCACCATTTATGCTCATAGAGGACACACTTTCTTCCAGGGCATGACCTATGGCACTGTCACTAAGACCTTTCCCCGCCATAAGAGCTTAAGTTTGGCGGGGGTTGTTGATGCAATCGGCCCGATAGGTGAGGGGACAGAATTGAATGAGGAGGCTGGGAAAGACATTGCACCACTCTGTCAGAAGGCTAAGTACAAACTGAGCTGCGAATCACTGGGGTACCTTGGGTACCTCCTTACTCTATGGTAGAGAAAATGGGCATGGGTTCAAACGGTGGTGGGAAGATTCTTTCATGTATAGCCGCTAACTGGCAGCCCCATAGCAGCCCGATTGTAACGTGTATACACGTTACCCAACAGATAGGGTTAAAGATACTACTTGAAACTTGAAACTTATCTATAACTGTGGAACTGAAGGGGGAATGTGCAGGACTCTGGAGCCGGATTCTAAAAATATATTTGTGATATATTTCTTGTCGTAGCTTAGATTTGTTTCTGAAGGAAGAACTGGAGACAAGAGAACATTCTGAACCTCCTTTACCAGCTTGTGCTTCCTGCAGAAGATGTATTCAACGAACGATAATTTTCCTTCATAACTATATTTCTTCTAAATTCTATTATTCCCTTTATTTATTTATATATTTCTATATATATTTATTTATTCAACAATGGAGGAACAAGTGGCACGGGATGACTCAGTACTCTCCTTGCCTTGTCCGTCCTGCAAGAACAGATTATGGTTATCGCAGGGAATCTACCATATATATTTTTGAGTTCACCCACGGATTACTAATATTTTTTTTACTGGTATTGATAATATTAACTAATTATGTAGTAGTAAAGCTGTATCACAATGTAATATGTGACTGATCATACTGTCTAATGCCAGTAATCCCTGTTGCAGCTGTACTTCGCTGACTTGGAGTGGGATGCCTAAGTGGTCATATGGTACAGAAGATTCAAGACCACCATTACCAGCTGTTTCCTTCCTCTACTTTCTTTATAGTTTCTGTAGCAGTGAAATTTCGTAAAGCAGCAGCTTGTACAATGCTTCTGAAAATCTCCAACCCAATAGAGGGCACGTGTACTCAAGTTTAATACATTCCTGCGCTGTTTAAAAAGCCTATTTCTCTTTGTTAAATATCAACACTTGTGTGAAACTGTGAAGCACAGTAATGTCACATACGATATTATAAATAATACAAATAGAAAATGTAATTATAACGTAGCGTGAATTGTTTTAGTTATTATATACAGAAATGAAATATTCATATGAGGGCAACCCCACCATTTCATTCGTCCTGTAATATTATATTTCTAGTACGTAGTGGAAGTGAGGTTCTTAATGTATGCTTGGCTCAGACTGTAAATTAAGCCTAGTGGGTATCTTAACTCATTCAGTCTCTATGTTGGCTTAAATTTAATGTTAAGTAAATACTGCCATTCATCGTGGCATTTCATCTGGTCTAGGAGACCGACCCTAAACCAGGATGAGGACGGACATTGAAGGTAAGGCGGGCCGAAACATCTGCCGTCACTACGCATACAGGGATCAAGTTCTATATTCACGATCTGCATAGCTGGGTGTAGAGGAGTTCAAAGTAAGTAGGCCTAATTATGGAATGAGTGAGAAGTTCAGGACAAAACAGAGGACTGTTCTGTGCTGTGCATGCGTGACCTGGGTGGGCAAAATGTTGAATGCCAGTATTTACTCAACATTAAGCCAACACAGAGACTGAGTCAAAATACCCACTAAGCTTAATTTACAGTCTGAGCCAACTTATACTTTAAATTACCATTCGATGCAGGCTGCGTCCTACTGCGAGCAAGTACTCGAGAGGCGGGCCTCAGCACCAAACGCCACACACTGGGAGACCTCCCCCGTCACCGTGCTATTCCTGCGCACTCAGTAGTTCATAAACAATTTGACCTCACGTCCTTATTTATGCCTCGATAATCGTATTTTTTTCACCGTAATCCTGACTAAATGTACTAGCTTATGGTGTTGTAAAAAAGATCAGCCGGATGTAAATTATGCTTTGATTTTTTTACTTAAGTTTTTTTTCAGTATTTTTTTCCTCATAGAAATATAATTTTTATGGTACATGTTACTGAGAAAAACTTATAGGGAATTTATCTGGCTACATTTTGGTGTATAAAGAATTACTGTAGGTCAATTAGGGCCGATTTTATGGAACGTCAAATGAAATTACGCTCAAGCAAGGCTCGTAGCACACTGACTGGTGCAGAGGGGCAACGCTGGGTGCGGAGTGGGTTGAGCACGGCGGAGGGATACATGGGGACACAAGTAGTGCTTTGTTCTCACCCAGAAATGGATGAAAAAATCATCCATAACTAAAAAAAGGAGCCTTATCGTTTGACGCAACGGCACTAAATGGTAATGAGCGGTTGAACTGTGCGCAGACGCAGCCTGCGTCAAACGGTAACAAGTGGGTGAAATTTGCACTGCACCCTTAAACACCAACGGGTTAAGAACTTCACTTCCATTACATGTAGTGAAAAGATGTAATATTACAGGACCAGTGAAATGGTGGGGTTGCCCTCAATAAATATTTCATTTCTGTATATGATAAATAAAACAATTCATGATACGTTATAATTACGTTTTCTATTTGTATTATTTATATTATGGTATGTGACATTACTGTGATAAACAGTTTCACACAATAGTGTTGACATTAACAAAGGGAAATAGGCTTTTTAAACAAAGTGGGAATGTGTTAAACTAGAGTCTGCAGTGCCCTCTGCTGGATACAAGCTCTGAAGGCACCCCATTGTGTGTTCGGTAAAAATTACCTCTAAAGCTCCATAACCTGTGATAGATAATTTAAAATGGTAAAAGACAGTGCTATACTGCTCCTTTTGGGATGTAGGAGGACCCGAAGCTATGGGTTACCATAGTACAATAGACAAATCTTCTTTCCGAGCAGCGTTTCTTTGATAAAAAGCTCCTGGTCATCATGGAAGATTTAAACTGCTGCACGTAAAGCATATCCCTGACCTCTGACCCCCGTGTCTACCACTAGCCCACTACCTGTCAGCTGAGAACTGCTACAAAATATACTTCTGATACACACACACACACACACACACACACACACACACACACACACACACACACACACACATCAGTGTGTCACTTTAAACTCTTGAATTTTCTTATTGTACAATGTATTTAGTCCAATAGGCCTAATTATGTATTGCTGCTTCTTACAGAGGGTACAGTAGTAAGGTAGCCAAACTGGTATTTTTCGTATTCAACTGTGTGTTGAAATGTTATTGATTTTATTATGTAATCGCACATGTTTGCCTCACCGTTATCAACAAACTATTTATCACTGTTGAAAACGTAACCCCAACAACAGTTTCTTGTGTTGCAGCTGTTGCTTAGATATCAGTCTTTGCTTGGTGTTTGTACTAGATTATAGGGAGTAACAGGACAGTCGGGGACAAATCCTACTACTGTACCTGTGCTACAGTGCCTTCGACGCCCCTGAGGGCCTGCCTCTAATCTCTGCCCCCCCAAAAGAAGTCATTCAGTATGGTGATGTCTTTATTCATTTTTTTCTGTTGCCAGACGATTTCATTCAACTCTTTGAACTGGAGGGATTAGATGTGACCTCTGTTCACCCCGTCAGTACCAGGGGCATTTCCTAGGTTTAAAAAGCGTCTGGACATGGCAAGCATAAGATAAAAAGAATTGCATCACGGGATTCATGGAGCTGATATTTGTTGAGGGTGACATAAGTTTTTCCGTTTGTGTGAAGGAGTGTTGAGTGTTCCTTTTGGTTTGGTTTACTGTATAATCTGTGTGAACCTTTTAATATATATATATATATATATATATATATATATATATATATATATATATATATATATATATATTTGCGCTACTGTTGGAATACTGTGAGTGTGAACAGATGGTGAGAGAGAGCAAAAGGATCCACTACGTCACCAGACTCCTGCAGAGAGAGAGAGAGAGAGAGAGAGAGAGAGAGAGAGAGAGAGAGAGAGATGCTTGCGTTATGAACTATGAACTTGTCAAGTAGAGTTACACCAAAGACAGGTTATAGAGTTAATACAATGTAGGGTGATGGAATCAGCGCAGTAAGTGAAATAATATGCAACACATCCTTTAATAAAAATGATATCCCATTACGTTACGGTTTGGTCAACAGATTTTCTCCTGGTTCATGATTTGTCCCATGATTGCACTTAGCCGGTAATGTGGCCATCAGAGGCATGAAAAGGATTATGCGTAAGGGTAGGGCAGTTTTAGAAGAAGCCCAAGTACAGGATGACATGTATATACGGGCAACAACCTAATTCCAAAGCTAGAAACGTAAATCTGAAAACATAAACTTTGTCTTCCTTTAGTGTGGCTACATTAAATACAGGTGATTGTAATATTTCATGGTAATGTTTCAAAGACCAAGTGAAGTGAGCAGGTGGAATGCGAAATGAGCCTGACTAGCGACGTGTCTACAAGGGGAACCAAAAGCTTCACGTTCCTGTGCCGCCCACAGGTCCAGATTTTCAAAGATCACGCTTAAACAGCCATATTGTGGAAGTGATTATGTAGTTGTTACCACCCGCATTGCGAAGCGAGTGGAGTAGTAATGGTCACATCTTATTTTATTATGTATATTTGATTTGATTTTGATTTATCTGTGATTTACCAGTGTACTATCTTGATGTTTACATTCAGGATGCTTATTCTAATACAGAATTGCTTGTGAACTACGTCTTTCATAACCTTTTACCTTACAAATTATCAGTTTTAAAGACTCCCTCTTTGGCAGACATTTAGGAGGTTAATTCAGCCGCTGCCCAAGACTAACTGATAATAGAAGAAAATCAATATTGCGCTCTCGTGTGTCCAGAGGAGGGGTAATAGGCCAAGGGACGGGTAGCACTGAGGGACGAGGGATGACGACTGGGGAGGGGAAAAGAGCGGGACAGAACAGAGGGAAGTTGTGAAAAATACTGAGAGTGAAAAGATGGGGAAATTAAATTTAGGAAGAGACATAAATCGAAGAAGAGGACGACCATTTTATTAGTACAGGGAAATATAGACGGAACGGGAGGAAGATTATGAGGATGAAGTAAGTAAAAGGATGAATAAAATTTTGGAAGAAGGTAACAAATTCGAAGAGAAGGACTCTCATTTGATTAGTACTGAGCAGTGCTAAGGAAAAGGAGGGAAGAGTACGGAAGTGAAAGGAAGGTATGGTTCCTAAGGAGTGAACCTGGAAAGAGCAATGAGAAAAATGAAGCAGAAGGCGTATTATACTGAAATCTACGAGCAGGATCTGCATTGGATTATCCTCCTCGAATTCCACTAGCAAACCTCGTATGCTGTAATGATTTTTAAGTTAACCATCCACGAATGTACCTGATTCTTCCATTCCTAACACCACCTTCCTTGCCTCATGCCTTGCCTAACACTACCTTACTTCATCCCTGTCCTGTCTAACACCATCATGTCTCACCTCTGCCCTGCCTAACATCACCATGCCTCCCTCCTCCACTTTCCAACATAACCTTGCCTCATCCCTGACCTTCCTAACACGACGTTACCTCACCTCTGCCCTGCCAAATACCACCCTTCCGCACTTTGCCTTGTCTAACATCACCTTATCTTATCCCTACCCTGCCTAACACCATCTTGCCTAACCGCTGCCCCGCCAAAGACAACCCTTTCTTACCCCTGTCCTACCCTGCTACCCTGCCTCATTCTTGCCTTGCCTCACACCTCCCTACCTCACTCCTGCCTTGACAAGCGTTAGCCTCTGTCACCCTGTGGTCTTTTCTCAAACCACTCGGCCTCACATGCCTAACACCACTGTAGCTCACTCTTTCTCTAACACGTCCCCGCCTCCCTCTACCCTCATTTCTTGGCATTATCTCACATTTGTGCTCTGTTTCGTTCTTCATCCTGCCTTATGTTTTTCCTGTCTCATTCTTCATACTAACTGACGTATGCCGTGCCTCACTTCTCATACTAATGTCTTCAACCATGCCTCGCACTTTCAATGTTACCATTGGCTCACGTGAATATCGGTCAATTCTGGAATGCAGTGCCATTAATAATACTCAGGAACACATACTTATGGATTAGAGATCAAGATAAGATTTCATTATACACCCCTTCAAGATGCTTGGATATACTGGGTGAAGGACTTCAAAACTTGTGCGATAGTAATTATGGTGAGAGAGGGAAAAAACACCTTCAAGTGAATGACACGAAAGCAGTTGAGACCCAGTGAAGGAATGGTCGTAAAGCGTGGAAAATCCTATTTAAACATGAGTGCTTGAAAGATCACCCTTAGTTATTTAGTATAATTATATGCAAAAATGAAGCACCCTGGTCTGACATTAATTTAGGCTGAGTCATGTGATGACATGTGTACATCAGAGAAATTAGTCCACTTTGAACAAAGATTAACCGACGAATGATTATATAAAACAGTCTGTATTTTCAAAGTGAAATTTTAATAACAAACTTTCCAGATCACGAAACACATTTTAACAAATTCACACAGCTGATCTGAGCAAGGAAAAAATTAACCCCTGAATGGCCGCCAGCATTGAATGATGCATTACTGTGGCGTGGCTGGTGCCGTCTATGCAGCATAAAATGTAAAAAACTGCGAGCAACTTTGGGAAGGAATGAAGGTCTGGGATGTGTTGACACGGACCTACTCCACCCTCAGTACCACTCAGGTTGTCAGTACAGGGCGTGACACAGTCATGAGTTGACGTCCAATTTTCGCCCCCCCCCCCCTCAAGGCCAGCATCCCCTCACACCGTCGCCCTCTGCGCTTGTGCCAGGGCCTTACAACCCCTGAAATAAGGGTTGAACTCATTCCCAAGGACGGGGAGAGTGATGACGACCATATTGGGTCTGAAAACAAACGTGGAAGCAGCATAGATGAACCCTCAAATGATGACCGTGACGAGTGGTACAAGACTCCAAGTGAGGAGGACGATGATGACGAGGACTCTGACGACACTGACGATGCTCCACTTTCTTTTAGCTGCAAAATTGCTGTGCCACCAGCTAAGAACAAGATGGCAAAACAACTATTTGCTGGAGAAGAGGCTGTGGAGGAGGCAAGCATGTCGCAGGAACATTTGCGGCACGAGTATGGCGTGAGTTCCTCAACCCTCACTCCATTGTCACCAACATTTCCCTCCACCTCACACGGCCTCTCACCATCCCACGCAGTTGCACCACCTGAGCCAGTACCAGGGCTTCCTCAGCACTGGAAACCTTGTCTGCCCCTCTGCCATCACGACAGACTAGAAAATCTGTCGTAAATTGTGACAGCCTGTGAAAGATCAAAAGGCACTCCAGTCAGCAGTCGCAGGAACAGGCATCGCCTTCCCGTGCATCATACCAGGGGCCTCGTTTTGTCTGCAAATGTCGGGGGGACACAATGGGCATCATACTACTTTGTGCGCACCACAGGGGGGTGGAGGTCTGTGCGTAGCCCCCCGGCCACCGGCAGAGTATTTATGTAATGTGAAGGTAAATGTATGTAGGCTACAACAAAAGCACAAAATTCTATTGTAGAAGGGTCTAGAGAAAATACTATCTTTTAACAATTGTTTGCCACTGTGTAGGAAAATTACATCAATATTGGGTAATTAAAGAAAACAAATACTCCAGTAGGCTACAGCTTTCTAGGGTGTACTTTGAAATCTAAAGGTGACAGACTGGTAGCTTAGCCCTATAACCATCAGAAGATAATACAATACAGTACAGTACAGTTGTAAACCACGAGAGTATCATGGAAGAGTTCAGAAATGATACAGAGGCAATTAGGCAAGTAGGCAATCTCACAGATCAGAGCAGTGACACTGAGGAGAATATAACCCAGGTGAACGAAGCGACGCAAAGCTGCAAAAATGATGTGGAAACTACGTATGGTGAAAGGAAAGAAAGACATAGAAACAAGAGTTGAAGAAAAAAGCATTAAAAAGGAAGTGAAAAGAATAATCCAAAACAATCCCAAATTGGTCAAAGATTCAGCAGATATCAACAAAACAATAGTAATCACTGGCATAGAAGAGGAAGAAATAAAGAATAAGATCTCGAGAGACAAAAAGGAGATGGCAAATGTAATGAGCATATTCAATGAATTATCAGAAGAAATCTGTAATAAAGACATAGAGGAACACAAAAGGCTAGGGAAATATGAGAGAAATAAGTCAAGGCCCCTAAAGGTAACCTTCCAGAATGTAAACACTGTGGAGGAGATACTAAAAAATGCAAAGAAACTCATGGAAAAAGAGGAGTTCAAAAATGGATAAAAAGATGCCTAACAGAAGAGGAACCGGAATGACTGAAAGAGAAGAGGGAGGAAGCAAAAACAAAAAATGAGGGAAGATCAGAGGAGAAGAAAAATACATTTTTTTACAATGTAATTGGATTGCAGGTACGAAAGTGGTACATAAACAGGAGGGAATAAAAAGGAGGAAGGTAGTAGACCAAGTCATGACAAGTATGTAAACAAGATGATTAAGTTGATGTACTGAAATGTAGATGGAATGGAATCTAAATTATTAGAGATGAATGATTACATCAAAGAAAATGAACCACATATTATTTGCCTAACTGAAACAAAATTAACATCAAGGATATCAAACGATACCCAAAACCTAGAGGAATACAGTATATGGAGAAGAGATAGGAACTCAAAAAAAGGAGGAGGAATTATAATGTTAAAAAAAAAATCTGCAAGTAAAGGAAATAGAACTAGATGTACCCTCACAAGTAGAACTGATTGCAGTAGAGATTAATACAGCTGAAGGGAAAATAATTGTCGTAAATTTATATATGCCACCCAAAGCGAATACATGGGAAAAAGGTGAATATGAAGACCTGGCAGAGAGTACAATTCAGAGTTAAAGAGCATTACTACATAGAATGGAGGAGAAATCTGAAAGAATTATATTAACTGGAGATTTTAATACAAATATAAATTGGAATACACGAGATATAAAAAGCCAGAAAAGCTGTTAAGACCAAAAGCTCCAGGGCCTCATGCAGGAGTTTTTCCTAACGCAACATGTGAGGGCAATCACAAGAAAAAGAGGACTCCATGTACCCTCGATGCTAGATCTCATATTTACTAGGCAAGAAAATGATATTGACAGTTTAATATATCACCCTCCATTCGGCAAAAGCGACCATGCAGTACCAAATTGCAACTTCAGGATTGCATATGACATAGTTAACAGTAATGAAAGTTACAAAAAGAGCCTAAATTATAAAAAGGAAAACTACCGTGAACTGAAGAAGTACTTCTTAGAAATAGATTGGGAAAAGGAGCTTAAAGGACGAGATCTAAATGTTTTGTATAAAGAATTCTGTGAACTTTATGAAATAAGAGTCCAAAATTACATCCCACAGCACAAAGAAGCAGAAAAGAAAATAAAGAAATGGTTTAATACAGAATGTAAAAAATCAAAAGAAAAAAGAGACTTGTTGTGGAACACATAAAGAAGACATAATAGTGAGACGGCATATAACAACTATAAACAGGCAAGAAATGATTATACAAGCATAAGGAGAGAAGCCCAAAGACAGTTTGAGGAAGACATCATAAATAAATGTAGTGATCAACCGAAGCTATTTTATAGCTACATCAGAAGCAAAACCAAAGTAAAAGATAAAATACAATCCATTACGGATGAAGGGATCACCTATACACAAGAGAAAGATATTTGTGAAGCACTAAATAAGAATTTCCAATCAGTTTTTACAGAAGAAAATAAGTTTGAGAGGGATGATATGGAACATGCATGCCCACACATACTACCAGATATACAAATATCAGAAAAAGAAACACAGGAGGAGTTAAGTAAATTAGATAAAGGAAAAGCAAATGGTCCTGATGAAATTTCATGTTGGGTGCTACATGAATGTGCAAAGGAGTTAAGTAAACCATTATCTTTAATATTCAAGGAATCCTTAGATCAAGGTAAACTACCTGATATTTGGAAGAAAGCAAACATTGTTCCCTTATTCAAGAAAGGAAATAGACAAAATCCACTCAACTACCGACCAATATCACTAACCGGTGTTGTATGCAAGATATTAGAAAAGCTGATAAGAAAAGTTTGGGTAGTCATCTAGAAGAACACAGTATGATAAAAGAAAGATAGTTTGGTTTCAGAAAGGGAAAATCATGTGTTACTAATCTGCTGAGCTACTATGATAGAGTAACAGAAACATTACAGAACAGAGAAGGATGGGTGGACAGTATCTAGATTTCAAGAAAGCATTTGACAGAGTACTGCACCAAAGACTTTAATGGAAACTGTACCATCAAGGAGGAATCCGAGGCAAACTGTACTGTTGGATGCAAGATTTTCTCAGAAAAAGGGAAATGAGAACAGTACTAAGGGGAAATTACTCATCATGGAGGGAAGTAACTAGCATAGTTCCACTGGGCTCAGTGCTGGCACCAGTCATGTTTTTAGTGTATATAAATGACACAGACAACAACATTGGAAGTGAAAGCTATCTAAATATGTTTGCTGACAATGCAAAAATACAAAGGAGAATTGCTAATACAGACTCGTGTAAAAAGCTATAAGAAAAATTCAATAAACTTCATGAATGGAGTAATAGATGGAAAATGGAATTCAATGTGGACAAGTGTCATGTAAAAAAAGCCTGATTATGATTATAAGTTAGGAAGTAAAAACCTACACACATCAGAAAGAGAGAAGGACCTAGGTGTGATTATCAATAACAGACTATCTCCGGCTGACCACATCAGTGAGAAGGTACGGAACATGTATACAATGATTGCAAATATAAAAGTAGCATTCACGTACATAAATGAAGACATGCTGAGAAAGATAACATCATTCATCAGACCAACCCTGGAGTATGCGCCAATAGTCTGGAATCCTCATCTTAAAGAACACAGATAAGATTGAAAAAGTTCAAAAGGGCCGCTACAAGATGGGTACCAAGCTTAAGGGATCTAAGCTACGAAGAAAGACTAGAAAAACTAAATCTACCTACGCTACAAGAGAGAAGGAAAAGAGGAGACATGATTATGCTATATAAACATATCAGGGGAGGAGAAAATAGACATAAATGAATATATTATAACCTATGGGGAAGCATCAGCAAGAGGACACCGCAAAAAACTGCATAAAAAGAGAGGCGATAAAGATGTAAGGAAATTTAGTTCCCAAATAGAGCAACTGATCAGTGGAACGCACTACCGAATGAAATAGTGTGTGCCAAAACGATTCACAAATTTAAGGATATGTACGGTAAAAATGGTTTAAGACACGGGACAGTATGAGCTTGACTCATTCCTGTAAAGATACAATTAGGTAAGAACACACAGACGAAAGAAGTTCATCAGCTCTCGCATCGCAGACATGAGTGTGAAGAGAAAAAAAAAAAAAAAAAAAAAAAAAAACAGGCAGAAGTCAGGGAAAGCGAGACAGAGGAAGTAAATATTAGGATTTTAAAAATTGAACGAGTATAACAAAATATTCTTACGGAAAAAAGAGAAAAAATAAGGAAACAAGAGCGAAAGTGAAAAACAGAACAAAAGATAATCATGATAAAATAAGAAAAAAGTAAAAACAAACAAATAAAAAGAGGAAGAGAGGCAAGAATGAAGTAACTCGTAGCGAGTACTATTGAACAAAGGTATTATTAGGGGAATGAAACAAGCGGAGACGAACTAACCCAATGAAGATTTTGGGAAAGTTAGAAAAGAAAGAAAATACGGAAGTGAAAAAGGCACAGGAAAGAAACTAAATTTAAATTAGGGAAAAGAAAAGGGAGATGAAAAGATAATGAAATCCACGCTGGAGGTAAACAAGGAGAAAAGGAGTGGGGGGAAGGAAATAGGAAGGATAATCAACAATGCAGTCAAATGGGATAAACCGTGTAAAAATGAAGGAAGAGTTACGGACGGAAAGAAGCGAAATAAGTCAAGATGCCAAGATTAAATAACTTATAAGAAAAGGAAAAAGTAATCTGAGTGATATAGTAAGTTACAGATGAGAACAGATAAATAGCAGATACAAAATAAAATGGAAATCAGTAAAGGAGTAATTTATACTTGTAGGAGCTGACAATTTATACTAGTAAGAAGAGAAAGAAGGAAGAAAGTCGGGGAAACTTCTGTGTAAGTATCTGCGAGTGTTCGTAAGAGTAGTAATTAACTCGTTCACTTCCCTTAAGTAGTAACAGGAAAAACACGGAAAAATGACTTCATGCTGACTTGCGCAACATGAATATGACGGCATGGATGAAGTATTATTTAGTGTGGTAAAGGAGTGAATAGGCTTCGGAAAACATATATAAAGTTCATACTGAAAGAGAAGTGGAGCAGAAGATGAAAAAGTGAGCAGAGCACACAAAGTGGAACTGCAAGGAGTGGGGAAATAAATTATAATAGCGGCATTGGACAGGGCGACATGAAGGCGATTTGTTTGTGGCCACCCTTTACGGGACTGGGGCGTCTGGCAATAGACAGATAAATAGATAGACATACATTCTTAACTCACATTGGGTTGGTTCACACCTACAGTATTCCTTTTTCATACCTTTATACCCCGATTTTCTTCGTTCATCCATCAATTTGTTGCTTTTATTCTGGATGTATTTTTTCTGCCCTAGGTTTTAGTTAAATCTGCTTCCCATTTGCGTTTACCTTCATTCCGAGATTATTTTTCTCTTCATCATTTTTCTTTCCATTCTAGGCATAGGATTTCAGTTTCGAACCTTAAGCAATATCACTCTGAACTCCGAATATGTTGCCCATCAATTCCTGTCCTCGTTCTGACAGATTCAAGAACTCTTGTACTTTTTCACACCCTTTCTTCACTACGCTAATCTCACCTCACCGTAGGCTCCTTACTGTTTTGTATCACTGTCCTCACCTTGCCATCTCTATTTCTCAGTCCTCCTCCTTGGTGATGCGCCGTGGTGGATACTTTTGCTACCGCCAAAAGACTTGATTGGTAATGAAAATTTCTGTTGTGAACACGTTAAACTGTTTCCATTAACCACTTCTGAATGGTAAACGTCTTTTGTGTTATCTTTTTTCTACAACCTAACGGGATTAATTATTTTAGGAGAAACATGTCAAACAGAAAATCTTCCATTCCCTGATTACGAATTATCATTTACATTCATGTGTCAGGAGAATCACATGTAAAGACAGTGAATGTGAGGTCGTGAGTCGGACACAAACAACGAAAGTGGTTGAAATAAGAGGCAGAAAGTTGGCTCCCAAGCATCAACTGTTGGTCTAGCGGTTTCAGGCACCATGGCAGCTGTCATACGATGTTGATGTAATGTGGTTGATGAAAGCATGGGGAAACCAGAGAGAAGTTTGCAAGGCAGATGAATGGAATGAAAGGAAGGGAAGTGAAGGTTAATGACAGTAAAGGGTATGATCAGTTGGTGTGCTGGAGGTTATCTCTTGGAGCACAGTTTGTGTCTTGAACTACAAGGGAGCTGAAGGGAATTCAATCATGTATACAACTTGTAATAGACCCACAAGGACAGCGGTGTTGGAAGTAGATTGAAGGCTGTGGGATTTTTTTGTACGTGATGCTTAGGGATATCTAACCAATGGACCATTGAATGAAGTGTCGATGGGAGACAACCTTTAGAAATACGTGTAGTGTTGTTATTTGGGGGACATGTTGAACGCGGGAGCAGTAGCATAAGGCACGTTTTGGCGAGGGATGGCTTAATCCCGGATCGATGCCGGATCGAGACAGTGTCGATCCCGACAGCTGATCCTGTGTTGGCGAGGCACAGTCCTGGTCCTGGATTGGAGTGAAAGATGATCCAGGATCGAACTGAGGCAGTCCACCTCCCCGACGTGGACTGAGCTGGGCGATCCTGGATTGTGACGTCACACTTAAACAAGTATAGCGTCAGCTTCTATATTGTAAGTGTTGTATTTACTTATTTTTTAAATAATGTTGTAATAACTGAAATAAAACTTAACATACTTATCACTGTCCTGACCGAGAATCGATTTCAGGTCCCCGTGCTTCGTACGCGCACATATTCCCACTGAGCCAAGGAGAGGTTCCCCACTTTGCCCCTGGGCAACGCGGGCTTTTATATATCCCATTACATCCCTCTTTTCTCCCCTCGGTGATTAATTTGGTGAGTTTCGAACACACAAGGTGGCGTAGCATCGGAGGCCACCTCGGGGAGGCTGTGGACCACACCGAACAGCCCATCCCCAGGATGTAAGGACAGGGACGCTGTCAGCTAACCAATGAACAACATCAAATTGCCAACCAAGCCCTGCCTCACATCCCACACCGCTGCCAACCAATGTAATAACTGAAATTAAACTTAACAAATTAATCACTGGCCTGGCCGTGATTCGATCTTAAGCCCTTGCGCTTGATACGCGCGCACGTTACCACTGAGCCAAAGGGAGATACGCGCTCCCGTTATCACTGAACCAAAGAGAGGATCCCCACTTTGTCCCTGGGCAACGCGGGCTTTTATGTACCCCATTACAATGTACTGATAGAATGCTACTGCCAGTTACTAAGGTGGGTGTGAGGGGCTCAACTGTGTCTGGTGTCATTAGTAATGGGACTGTATTGCTGAAACTGAGAGCAGAGTTACTGCTGACCAAATCATCTGTTTGAACTTTCAACCGCCAACGTTTTGTTTACAATTAGGTGGGGCACTAGGGTGTCGCCATGGCAACAGGACAAGCTGATACGAAACTGCTGGACTGTTTTGGTGTAACCATTCTGGATCAGTTATCCGCCTCGATCCTAAGCCGATCCGAGTGACCCCGCCAAAATAGGCCTATGGGCAAGTTCCATTGCTAGAATGAACAATGAGAGAAGATTTAGAGAAGTGTTACCTCTGCAGGTCATTACGGGATATCCGTCCATTCCAACGTACTCTCAGCAAAACGTATAAAATAATAATAATAATAATAATAATAATAATAATAACAACAACAACAACAACTAGAACACCGTAAAATTGTCCAAGGACAATTTGGTAAAGAAAAACTTCCACAGTCACTGCCTTTCCCTGTAGCCCTACTAGAAGCTGGGAGATAAGGGGACCTTGAGGTCAAGGTCACTGATCTTGTGTACGTCATCTTATGTCATCATCGTCTACAAGTCCATCAAGTTTGGTGGCTCTGGCATTAATCCTTCGGGGAAAATAAGGTGACATCCGGAATATCTGGAAAAGTCCCAATTTTTTTCCCCCATGCGAGATCAAGGTCACTGATCTCGTGCATGTCATATTAAGTCATCACAGTCTATAAGTTCACTAAATTTGGTGGCTCTAGCTTTAATCCTTCATGGAAAATTATGTCATTCGGAAAATACAGGTCCCAATTTCTCGTACCCCAAGGGATCTTAAAGAAAAAGGAACAGCCACACACGATAAACCACTAAACACAATATAGTTGAAGCAGAAAAGAAAAAAAAAAAAAAAAAAAAAATCCCATTATAATGGTGTCAGCAGCCTGTAGAGGTCATTTATAAGTTCTGAGTAAAACTTGTCCCTTCACTCACTTGTCGCCCGGGCTGCCGTGCCGGGAGTGGTAGCTCGCTCCTGTAACCCTAGCGGGGCTATATAGTCCAATACAGGGCTTAGCTCGGGGGAATTCCATTTCTCCCATTTCACTCACTTGTCGTCTAAAATAAACACAATAATATTTGTACTTTAATATTAAGGCTTCATGAATGCAATGGACGCGAGATTGGATTTGAACTCCCCGCCATCCTTTAACTCAAAGACCTGCGAACCTGACGTCACTATTCTTCCTGGATGACGTAATGTTCCGTTTTCCCCGCAATTCCCTAAAATCCTAGAAGAACTGAATTATTAAAAGCAGACGAGTGCACGATAACAATCGTATCCGATAACTCTTCCTCTCATATTAAATTCGTACTGCCAAATTAGCTAAGAGAAAAATTGGTGAATGGAAATTTTCCCTCGTCTCATCCCTGTAACGGGGTCCCCTCGCGGCCTCTCACCTTTGTCTATGACACGAGCGGAGCTGGGCAGACAGGAATCCCTCTTGCATTCATACTTCCCATGGATTTGTAGGTTATTTTGTCATCCTAAGGAGGTTAGTACTTACATATATATTCCTCATAGACACATGAAATGTAGTCTGAAGTAGTTTCAGCATAAAATGACAAGTGATTTACAAGAAAAATAAAGTGAACGGCATGTTGGAAAAAGCCTTTGTTCACCGTGGCAATGTTACGCTACAGTCATTCTTGTATGCTAGTTTATAACCAGTGATTACATTCCAAGTGGTAATTGAATAGAAGTTAACCAATGATTACATTCGTAGTTGTAAATGAATAAAAGTTAGAATCTTTACCTTTTCAGGGTCAAGTGGGAAGAAAACTGGGAGTGTAAGGGTAAACTTACCTAATCTAACTATAACCCTAGCTCAATAAAAATTTAATTTCTTTTCACTACCCTTTGCTAACTTTGTAATTTATACTTACTCATTACTGTAAACTTGGGATCACATGTATTATTATTCTACTGTAGTGTGGATCATATAAATTCCAGGGCACTAGTGCTGGGGGAAGAAAATGCCCGAGTAGAGAGACGTGTCGGTGGAGACAGTACCTCATAGTTACCTCGCTACACCTACCTCTGAGGCCTACCTCATGCACCCTACTCACCTGTGTCTTGAGTACTCCTAGCATTTTTCAGTAGTGGTGATCATAAGTAGGCAGGAGAATGAGTTTACTTTATAGGGTTATAACCTAGACTTTAATAAAAGATAATTTTAAGTTAATTAGCAGTTTTATTACCCTTTATGCATGCAATAACAGGAGTTAAGGAGACGGGTCGTGTTTTTCCTTGGTATTCAGGTGGCAGTTGGCATGACAGGGAAAACGACCCGTCGGCGTCGGCGTAGTAAAACACCTTACCCTGTTACACCATGATGATCAAAGGGAGCATGAAGGGAAAACAGTGACAGCCATAAAACGAAATTTAAAATAATTTTATGCTTATACTAAGAGGCTAAATATGAAATCAATATTTGAACCTTATGAGATTAAAAATTTGAGCCAGTGGAAGACCCTCGATTAATGGCACCAATGTTGAAGTCCTTGTATGGAAATGTTGTCAGCAACCCAAAACCGGACATGATAATCGAAGATCCAGGTAAACTCTTCAGCTTCCACTTAGACCCTAACACAGGCCAAGGTGATATAGATTTCACAGATGAAGACATCATAAGAGCCATAATTCAGCTGCAGGGCCAGACGGATTTCTAGCACTCTTCAAGACGTGGCTGACATGACGACGATAATTTCGATACAGAGGCAATCCCCCAACCATTGAAAGAAGGTACTGTCACCCCCAATATATTAAGGAAGGTCTAGAGCAGCTACAAAGAGGTAACAAGTCACACTGTCCCCCCACACTACAAAGATATTTGAACGAGTCCTTAGAAACATAATGGACGACTATCTGTAAATGGCTAATCAACGGGATCCAGGACAACATGGACTTAGAAGAGGCAGATCATACCTGTCACAACTACTGGACCATTACATCAATATACTGGAGAATGTGGCCAATGGGAAAAATGTACACGTTGTGTACTTGGTCTTCGTCAAGGTGGATCACAGTGTAGTCCTACTTTTGCATAAGTTAACCACAATATGAAATGGAGGGAAGTTAGGCACCTGAATCCCTAGCTTCCATATTGGAAGAACACAGTCTCTCTTAGCTGATGGAACTCAGTCTAGTAACTTCAAGGTGACCAGCAGAGTCCCACAAGGATCAGCGTCTGGACCACTCCTGGTCCTAATAATGATAAGAGATACTGATCAAGAAGTGGCAGATTCCTGTGTAACCTGCTTTGCCGATGACACGCATATCTGAAATGCAATGGATACCACAGAAGAAACACAACATTCAAAGATACTTAGAAAAAATATGCAGCTGGGCAGACTAACAACATGGTCTTCAACAGTGGAATTTTAAGATGATCTGATATGGGACAAACACAAAGCTGAAATAAAACTTACATCATTGATGGAAAAGCCATCCAGGAAGTGGACCATTTTAAGGACTTCCCACTTCACTTGTTTCTCTCCGTCCTTGTGCAAGTTGTACCGTGATCTGTAATCCCTTTCCCCTGGACCTTACCTTCCTTACCCTTCCTGTCCCCCCTGTCACCCCTAACCAATACCTCACCATGCTTTGTACTGTACCTCCACTGCCTTCTGCTCTCTCTCTCTCTCTCTCTCTCTCTCAAATCTATCTTTCGAATTTCCCTAGATTTTGGTGTATTTTTAATTTTCTTCCATGTTTGCCTGTAGCGACCTGAATTTCCCCAAAACAGGGACATTTCCCTGTAACTAGCAGCACTGATTGGTCACATGATGTTAAAGGAGACCCACGAGATAGAAAGCAAAGACACTGTAAATCCCGAGAGAAATTTATTATGACTCCAAATATGATTAATTGTGTGAATAGCGGAGTAGGCGCAAATCTATTGTCGGAAAACTTTCTCATATGTCAAGTAATGCACATGGACTGAAGACATCGTGGTGTTCCAATTTCACAGTGGTTCAGCACAAAAATAAACCAGTCCTACATCGTTTAGTTATAAGGAGTTACGTCACTTGCACATCAAATTAATTTTTTTTGCCTTGGGCTGGAAAAGGACGTGATGGTGATGATGATGAATTTGTGTATTTAAACCTTACCCTAAGATCATATTATTTATGCCAGTCTTACTACCGCCGTACAATTTCAGTCACTTTGTAAGTGAAGTGTACACTGCCCGCCCACCCACCAACAAAATAATAATGATAATAATTAATAAAATCTTAGTTAACTTCCTGTGTGAGATAATGTTTACGTTATCCTTCCTTCTTCCAGAGGATTTTATTAGCAAACGGGAGACCATTCTTAGTCCAGGGATTAAAGATTAGCTTGCGTAAAAAAAATTTATAATAAATAAGAAAGAAAAAAAAACTCATTGGCTCAAGGTTTTATATCAAAATCTATATTTAATTTTCATGTCTTCCAAGAAGTTAGTGACAGGACTGCTCGATCATGAACTGTCATTGGGGTAATATATCTTTTAATATTCCTGACAACAGTAATTTTGCCCGAGGGTTTAAAATAAATCAAAAGCATGTACAGTAGAGTAAGGACGACAATTTCTTAGGCCTCAGTGATAAATGAATGGATTTGAATTGAATGATTGGTTGATTACAAAGTGGATATTAAGCACTGTAGATCAGGATCGATGATATGTACTGTTCATGTACCGGGTATCTCAATCCCACACATCCAAAATACTGGTGAAAATAGGTTTACCATGAAGATAATGGTAACGATGATAATGATAATAATGATGATGATATTGATACTAATACTCACTTCATTCTCTTGGTCTAACTGTCGTCTTCAAGCAGTTAGCCAGTGAGAGCAATGAGGGTCTTTCAGTACTAAGCCAACGTTGACTAGCCCACGGTAACCCTGCGTCGCATAGGAAAAGATGGGACTGGGACTACCTGTTTTTGGATAGGAAGTGAGGGGAATAAGTGTGAGATGAAAGGGGAATAACAGTTATATTAAAACGCATGAAGAGTTTTGAGTAAAATGGATGACGGTTTCTAGGATGGAATTTCTGATGTGAGGTGACTGGATGTGTGTAATCAAATCCCTTTGGTCATCAGTCGTCGAGCCGGAATTATCGAACGAGACCGATGCATGTCCATTCAATACTCATCACTGCTACATTAGTTACCCTTTGTCCGTGACGGAACTTAGCTGTACCCAATCGCCCCATTCATTGATTTACTGTTAGTTGGACCCTGGTGAACTTTAGTAATCTGTTCACGTGAGGCCGGGGATACTCATCATCATCGTCATCATCATCATTATAATCATCATATCCCTCCTTCAAACCGCATCCTGCATTTCTGACGTTGATGGGAGAGCGACCATTCCGGTAACTGTTATGGGGGGGGGGGGTTGACACAGTCCTCCTTGTTATGTGCGTCTTCATTCATTCGTCATCGATCAATACATCGACCCATCGATTCATTTCCTTCACCATATACTGAGAGCTAATAAACTATAATAACTTAAGTGCAACGTAGTTACGTCAAATCAGGCCTCATAAAAGCAACAGTAGTATTTTTTGCAAAATTTGGTACCATGCTTTTCATTCAGTAATTTATGTATTAATATGTTCGTCGTTCAATAACTTTCTCCATAATATAAGAAACATGTGAGAGTATTATTTTATGCAGGACAAATTATTGAAAAAAAAAAAAAAATAGTACATCATTCAGTTGGTCATAAAATGAGGGGATGGGCAAGAACGTTGTCATATTGGGCTGGAAGGGATTACTGTATTATGTGATTAACATTGGCTGTCCCGTCCATTTATTACATGTATCTCCATGGCATGCGCGCACACACACACACACACACGAGAGAGAGAGAGAGAGAGAGAGAGAGAGAGAGAGAGAGAGAGAGAGCAAGTATGTTATTGCACCTGTGGCCAGCTTGTGATTCACTTAAGGATAATTTACAATGTTTTTACCCTCAGAGTCATGCTGGCTATGCATAAGGCTATTTCTCACACAGTGTGTGTGTGTGTGTGTGTGTGTGTGTGTGTGTGTGTGTGTGTGTTAAATATATTGCTGCCATGATTTGAATATATTTTTCTTCGACAAGGATAGTATGTTTTCACCCTCGTTTGTTTGTTTGATAGTTTGTTTCTCTATTAGCAGGATCACTCAAAAACTACAAGGGAGATTTGGACCAAATTTGGCTGGCAAATAGTCCATATCCCAGGGAACAATCGATTAAATTTTCAGACCCATTTGGATCAATTTACAGATCCTGGATCCGGAAAAACCCTTTTGGCGAAACCCTTATTAGCGATGAGAAACCCTAACCCATTATGAAGAGTGGTATGGAATATGTTCCCATTGTTGGAGAGATGCGCTCCACTGAGTGCCCCTCTAGTTATCTCACACTATTTTCCTCTTATATCGCAGTGTACACAAAGTTATGCAACGTTCAAATTAATCTTTCATACATTCCGGTTATGCCACCTAGTCTATTGCTGACAAATTATGCAGTGTTGTGTAACATTGCATTATGGTTTTGGTGGTTGTGCGTCTTCATGATATGCTCAGTCCTTACATACACCAGCACGATAGTATGGTGTCTGTCGTTGAATGTACTGTCCTAAGTCACTACTGTTTATATATCAAATAAATACTGAAAAAAAAAAAAAATACTCTCGAGAATATATACCGGTTTATGTTCGTAGATAGACGGAAGATGCCTGTGTGGATTACTGTACATGCGGTGAGGTTGATACTGCAGCAGACTAAAGATCACTGCACTATAATGGGGATAGTAAAGTGCTGCAACACTGCGGCGATGAGAGCGTTAGAATGGAGTCAACGACAAAAGATTTGATAGATACCGATCATTCCACTTGCACACGAGAAGCTTAATATGGAACGTTCGGAATACATAATAATTGAATCTAGTTTATATGAGCCTAAAACGAATATTATGAACTTCCCAGATTTGTAGGAGTGCTTTGCGATAGTAAAGAGGAAGTGAAGCAACATTGCAGAGATGAGAGCTACAGGATGGAGTTAATGAGAAAATGAGATTTGATACATGAGTAGCCCTTCTTCCACACACACACACACACACACACACACACACATTGTATGTTAAAAATCTATAACATAGTATCTGTAGTTCTGCCTACATGGGAATGAATGAGCTGTTATGAATTTTCCATATTTGTACGAATGCATGAAATATGGTGTAATTCCAGAACACTCTGTCTCTGAGAATCTGATTTAGTGAGAAAAATTATGTGACCTCTCTGTGAAAGATCAAGAGAAAGAAATAAAACTAAAATTATGTAAATGAGGAGAATACAAAAAAAAAAAAAAAAAAAGGAAGAATAAGAACTTGCATGTACAGTCGGCATCAAAAGCCCTAGTGAAAAGTAGTGTTGTGAATCCAGGGCAGACTACAATGATGACAATTATCTGAGGCGAAAAAAATTGTCAGTGTTGCCTGCTTCTCATTACCCTCACTTTATTTTATTTTTTTTTTCGAAATCCATAGACAGAATTCCTGGAAATGAGGATAGGTGTTTTGATGGCCACTTTACAGTAGGATACGTAGGATGAAGACAGAGGGATTCAACGTAAGCTGTTTCTGTTTCTATAGTCTATTGGTCACAGTGCTGCCAGATCGAGCTGCCAGAAGTTCCCTAGATTCGCCTACAAAATTTCCCTGTTTAGCCCTTTATTTCTCTGTCACCTTTACGTTGATATACTGTATATGTATATAGATAGATAGATAGATAGATAGATGTACACCATTATAATCTTGTAATCAGTGTAAACTCTAATTGTTCATTACATACCCTAAAAAGCAAGCTATTGTTGCTGCAAATCACTCGTTTTATACATGTCAGCTGTCATAAGTTCTCAGTGGAATGGTGTTATTTCAAAGTTGCAAGCAGATGAAGTTTCCCATCTTTTCTTGGCATGAAGCATTCCATTTAATGCTTCTGTGTTCAGCGAATTTCTAACTTTGGTTTTCATTAGGTTCACTTTAGAAAACACTCTTTCAACACTTGCACTTGAATGAGGCAAACACGGCAATTTTTTCATTAAATTTCCAACAAGTGGTAATAATGGTGTATCATCATCTTTTTTCAAGTCGCCAATTCTTTGCCAGAATTTGTATGCCCTAATATCATTTATTACATTCAGTTCTGTGTTTTTGAGTAAACGCCACTCTATCTTGTTTGTCGTTTTCAGGCACAAGGTTTGGGAAATGAGCCGCTAATCAGGCAATAGATTGGACAGTTTTCATCAGTTCATTTTGTGGGTCTATAGCTTTGAGGTTTGTGAATACTGGGTCCTTCACACACACACACACACACACCACACACACACACACACACACACACACACACCTCGCTGGTGCAGTGGTAACGTTCTCGCTTGCCATCTGGTAGACGGGAGTTCGCGCCTCGCTCATGTTGCGAAAAGTTTCACTGACGAAGTGGGTGGTTACTGTCCCCCTTGAGCAAGGGGACGGGTGTGTGGGTGTGTGAAAGTCACAGCCTTGCCCTTAGATCGGACTATATGAGCTCTCAGCTCCCTTCCGGGAGGGTAAAAGCTGACGATCACGACCATCAAGTGATCCTGACCGACCCGGTGAATTACACACACACACACACTGGTGCTGGGATGGGCAATCCCCTTCCTCCTGTGACCTGTATTTCCTTACCCAACATTCCTTCCCTCTCCTTATGGACTTCCCACTTCACTTGTTACTCTCCGTCCTTGTGCAAGTTGTGCCGTGATCTGTAATCCCTTTCCCCTGGACCTCACCTTCCTTACCCTACCTGTCCCTAACCAATACCTCACCCCTCCTTATACCTCCCTTGCATTCTTCTCTCTCTCTCTCTCTCTCTCTCTCTCTCTCTCTAAAATCTAAGTATCTTTCGAATTTCCCTAGATTTTGGTGTATTATCAATTTTCCTCCCTGATTTCCTGTAACGAAATGAATTTCTCCAAAACAGGGAAATTTTCCTGTATCTGGCAGCACTGATTGATCACATGATGTTAAAGGAGTCGCATGAAATTAAAAGCAAAGATACTGTACGATGATATATATTACCAAATATAAATCCCTAGAACAAATTGTTAAAACTCCAAAAACATTTAACATTTGGTCTTGCTGGGCAGTCGTAGGGCTGCAGCCAGCCAGAAAACTTCCTCATTTGTTAGGTACCATGGACTGAAGACATCGTGGTGTTCCAATATCACAGAGGTTCAGCACACAATAATAACCAAGTCCTACATCGTTTAGTTACAAGGAGTTACGTCACCTGCACATCAAATTATTTTTTTTGCCTTGGGCTGGAAAAGGACGTGATGGTGATGATGATGAATTTGTGTATTTAAACCTTACCCTAAGATCATATTATTTATGCCAGTCTTAATACCGCCGTACAATTTCAGTCAGTTTGTAAGTGAAGCGTGCACTGCCCGCCCACCCACCAACAAAATAATAATGATAATAATTAATAAAATCTTAGTTAACTTCCTGTGTGAGATAATGTTTACGTTGTCCTTCCTTCTTCCAGAGGATTTTATTAGCAAACGGGAGACCATTCTTAGTCCAAGGATTAAAGATTAGCTTGCGTAAAAAAAAAATAATAATAAATAAATAAGAAAAGAAAAAAAAAAAACTCATTGGCTCAAGGTTTTATATCAAAATCTATATTTAATTTTCATGTCTTCCAAGAAGTTAGTGACAAGACTGCTCGAGCATGAACTGTCACTGGGGTAACATATCTTTTAATATTCCTGACAACAGTAATTTTGCCCGAGGGTTTAAAATAAATCAAAAGCATGTGGAGTAAGCACGACAATTTCGAAGGCCTCAGTGATAAAAGAATGGATTTGAATTGAATGATTGGCTGATTACAAAGTGGATATTAAGCACTGTAGATCAGGATCGATGATATGTACTGTTCATGTATCTCAATCCCACACATCCAAAATACTGATGAAAATAGGTTTACTATGATGATAATGGTAACGATGATAATGATAATAATGATGATGATATTGATACTGATACTCCATTCTCTTGGTCTAACTGTTGTGTTCAAGCAGTTAGCCAGTGAGAGCAGTAAGGGTCTTTCAGTACTAAACTAACGTTGACTAGTCCACGGTAACCCCGCCTCGCATAGGAAAAAATGGGACTGGGACTACCTGTTATTGGATAGGAAGTGAGGCGAATAAGTGTGAGATGAAAGGGGAATAACAGTTATATCCCAATGCAAGAAGAGTTTTGAGTAAAATGGATGACGGTTTCTGGGATGGAGTTTCTGATGTGAGGTGACTGGATGTATGTAATCAAATCCCTTTGGTCATCAGTCGTCGCGCCGGAATTATCGAACGAGACCGATGCATGTCCATTCAATACTCATCACTGCTAGATTAGTTACCCTTTGGCCGTGGCGGAGTTTAGCTGTACCCAGTCGCCCCATTCATTGATTTACGGTTAGTTGGACCCTGGTGAACATTACTCCACTAATCTGTTCACGTGAGGCCGGGGATACTCATCATCATCATCATCATATCCCGCCTTCAAACCACATTCTGTATTTCTAACGTTGATGGGAGAGCGACCATTATGATAACTGTTAAGAGGGGGGGTGGGTTGACACAGTCCTCCTTGTTATGTGCGTCTTCATTCATTCGTCATCAATACATACATCCACCCATCGATTCATTTCCTTCTGAATCCTTCACCATATACAGAGAGCTGATAAACTATAATGACTTAAGTGCAACGTACTTACGTCAATTCAGGCCTCATAAAAGCAACAGTAGTATTTCTTGCCAAATATATGATAACATACTGTACATTCTTGAAACATTTCGTACCATGATTTTCATTCAGTAATTTATGTATTAACATGTTCATTGTTCAATAGCTTTCTCCATAATATGATAAGAAACGTGTGCGAGTATTTTTTGATGCAGGACAAATTATAAAAAAAAAAAAAAATAGTACATCATTCAGTTGGTCATGAGATGAGAGGATGGGCAAGAACGTTGTCATATTGGGTTGGAGCCGATTACTGTATTATATGATTAACACTGGCTGTCCTGTCAGTTCATTACATGTATCTCAACGACGCGCGCGCGCACACGCACACACACGAGAGAGAGAGAGAGAGAGAGAGAGAGAGCAATAATGTTATTGCACCTGTAACCAGCTTGTGATTCACTTAAGGTTAATGTACAATGTTTTTACCCTCAAGAGTCACGCTGGTTAAGCATAAGTGTGTGTGTGAGTGTGTGTGTGTGTGTGTGTGTATGTTAAGTATATTGCTGCCATGATTTGAATATATTTGTTTTCTTCGACAAGGATAATATGTTTGACACCTGTTTGTTTGTTTGATAGTTTGTGTCTCTATTAGCAGGATTACTCAAAAACTGCAAGGGAAATTTGGACCAAATCTGGCGGGCAAATAGTCCATGTCCCAGGGAACAATCGATTAAATTTTCGGACCGATCCGGATCGATTTACAGATCCTGGATCCGGAAAAACCCTTTTTGGGGAACCCTAATTAGCGATGAGAAACCCTATCCCATCATGAAGAGTGGTTTGGAAATTACATTGCTATTGTCGGAGAGATGCACTCCACTGAGTGTGTACTGTCACCTCTGCGATCCAGACTTTTACATGGTCAAAAGGGGCAGAAATCAAGTCACTATTGACGACCAATGTGTGCTGGAACGGTCGGGAACTCAGATTGATGGAGACTCTCTCCCATTAGCGGCCTTTTCGGTTGCGTTTATTACATTTCAAGTGGCCAAGGTAAGAGTGGTAGCATGCCAAAATGACAGGGCCAGTCTCCAACTAGGCCAACCCAAGCCCAACCTTCGCAGTTTCCCAGAATGCTCCAAGTTGCACATTAACAAACTACTTGGTAAGCTCTATACCACCAGTTCTCAAGGGTTATACAAACAATAATGTTCGAGTGGGAGGGAATGTGTATTAACAAGACCAAAAAGTAGAAATCTTTCCCAGCTACTTGTTTTACAGATTAAACATGAATCAGTTGGCACATTGTTCGAAAAATATATCTCTATAATTATGGTCCTAATATCAAATGCACAAAACTTAGCTCCTCTGTCCCGGTCCAAAGTGTTTCTTCATAATCGTCCCTCTGAACACCTAGTTCACTGGTCCAGTCCTCTGCCACTGCCGACCTTGACCTCAACACTGGGACCTTGACTCACTATCCGGTGCTTAGACCTCCACACTTTGACTCTGACTCACTCAGGAACTTCGACCTCCACACTGGGACCCGCTAGAAGTTAATATGAATAATAAATAACTATTCTCCCCAATGCAAGTAATCCCTTCACATGATCAGGAAGGTCTCATAATAAAGAAACATGAGTTACAACACTCAGCATCTCAAGTAATAACAGAATAACACATGGCACTACAGACACATAGGTCTGCTCAAAATAATACTTACTGTAGGGATAACATGGAAGAAAAAGTACTGTAACAAATACAGTAAGCATGAATAACTGTAACTCTAACCATGAAAATCATCACTGTATCAATATCACTGTGCCTCACAAAGTAACTATGTGAACATTTACTCACAACACAGCCCTAAGAAATACTGAATTACCAAGTCATTTCAACACAATAATAAATACTTCACAGTCCCTGGGCACCTGATACTTGGCCTACAAAAATCACACATTTATCTGAGGCTCAGACAGAACTCTGTAGCATTTCGTATTCCAGTTACACTAAATAATAATATAAAGTACAGTACACAAATATATGGGAAATACCTCACTATCCAGCTCAAAAATGTAGGGGAGGTGAGCGGGGACAGGACTCGCTTGTCCAAAGGCTAATCGCGTCACCGTTACATTTCCTGAGGAAGGACAACACGATTCTACCCGAGTCTCTTTCTCTGTTTCGTCACTATTATCACTCGTGAGATATCACTATTCGCGCTTCAACACATCAGACATCATTAATATCAAATTACTTACAGAATTCCTTGGAGGAGGGGGGGAGGGAGGATGACGACTGTACCGACCAACTGCCATCTATCACGGCCGGTGAGCGAGTGAGACGCCAAAACTGCGTGAGTGATGCAAAGGGGAGGGGGGGATGACGGCGTAGGTAATTTAAGATTTTAATTATTACAGACTCGAGATAGGCTCAGTGTGATGTCTTTCCCCTTACAATCGATTACTCAAAAAAAATAACATTCTCTAGTTACAATACTTACTCAGCAACCTCTCTCTCTTTATACCCTTACATCGAAAAATAATGAAAATTATCGTGCTTTACATCACTTTGCGCATGCGTACATTATGCTGGATTATGTGAACAAAGGCACATGTTCCCATCGACTCGAGATATTATATTATAAAGAGACTTAATACTAGTGAATTACAGTAGGAAAAAAAAAGTGACTTAGCAACTAGGTAATTAATCTATGTTCTGGACACGTCCGCATGGTAACAGCCATGCCTCGGCCACTCTCTCTCTCTCTCTCACTTAACCGAACTTTTGGTCATATAAAATAAACTAGATACAACTCATTATCACTTCCGGGCACTACATCCGCCCACGGTTAGGGAAGACCAAAAGTTCGGGCGACTGGACCTGAACTCCTCCGAAATGCCCAGTACCCATACTTAACACACACGGTACGCAAGTTCACCTATTTGACCAGTCTCCCTCAATACTGCTGCTGTGGGGTGTTCCACACGTTCCTTGCTCGTGAGGGGAAACCAATCTGCACGCCTCCAAAACACCAGCCAACGTGTCCTATACTGCGACTGTGGGATATTACATAAGCTCTATGCTCGAGAACAGTCGGCGGCTATCATGTCCACAAAAAAAATCCTCTATCACATTTTCTGCTACTCACTATATGCAACTGACTACGTATGCCACTCACCAGGCATGTTACTCACAAGGAGAATGTCCTGCTACCAGGAGAAACTTTGTGCTTAGTTAAGAGTAACACGAGTCGCTCCACTACGTTCTGTCCAGAGAGACCGAACGAAACCTACCTACCTCCCCTAACATGTGAGAGCCCCATAGTTCAACTTCTCCAAGCCCTATAGAGAAACTGGAAACTTCTCCTCTCACTCTGAGCAATCCTATACTGCAATTTGGGTATTACATACAATCAGTGCTCGAGGTTCTCAAAGCAAGTAGGAAACCTCCAGGTGGAGACCTTCAGGCAGAACTGCCCCCCACATGTACAGTTCCCTAACTCTGGGGAAAAAAAAAAAAATTAAAGTCCTGACTGTGAGATCTCAGTATCCCTAACTAAGCCTAACAATCTAACCTAAAGAAAAAAAAAAAAGAATCGGGGTAAGGCAAGACGACGGTCTATACACCAAGGTGCACTCGATTTGACAACACGCAGCTTCCACGCCTCATCTCTCCAAAAGCTGGACATACCCTACACAACTATTCAACCCTATTAATCAGCCCAAAATTACAACATCATAGGTACTGGTAGAAAAGATGAATACGCAGGTACAGTCTGGAGGGACATGGAAGGGCATACCTGACTCCATGTTCCCAACCAGTTAAGGCAAGGACAAGACGTGTACAGAGAGAGAGAAAAAATTAGTATATACAATATGTACTCCAAACACCCATCATCTACGTATACTGCAACCTCTCAGGCGGTCTCCGAGATCTTACACTAGGCAGTATCTCTTACTCTTCCTTACTGGTCAAAAACTTGTGATCTACCGTACTCAGTAAGGCATCTCTTTCAACATATCTTTTTCAGTTGCCCTACTCAAGATAGTGCCATCAAACACATTTTCTAACTCATAGGCTCTACCTTGATGGATAACTCTGACAATCTTGTAAGGACCCTGCCATTTTCTATTTAGCTTTGATGCCGTATCAGACATACACTCTTCGACATAGATCCAACCTAATTCACCTGCTTCTAGAGAGTCATTCCTATGTGCCTCATTTGCCCTATTAAGGTATCCTGCTGTCATCCGACGTTGTGTCTTCTTGAGCATCTGTTTGACATCTATTTTCTCTATACAGTCTTCATCAGTAGGCAACTGCAAATCTCCTACCTCACGATTTGGATGACCACCATAAAAGGCAAAGAATGGTGATGTACCTAGGGAGGTATGCACTGCTTCGTTCAATGCTTTCTCAGTGTCACACAGGTGCATAGGCCACGTATTCGGGTGTTCTTGGCTCAAGATTGCCAGTACTGTCTTTAAGGTCCTATGTGCTATCTCAATAACTGAATTTCCTCGGGGATGGTAGGGTAGACAGAATCCTCGCTTAATCCCGGCTCTTCTACAAAAATCTCTAAACTCTGCACTGGTGAATTCTCCTCCATTGTCCATGATAACTACCTGTGGCTTACCATACCTACAGATGTCCTTCTTAAATTCTTCAGCTACAGCTTTGGTGGATTTTGTACGAAGGGTGTAGATACGTAGGTACCTAGAAAAATGGTCTATCACCGTGAGACAATACCTGTGACCACTCCTACTATTATGCGGATCTGTGAGATCTATTGCAACTCTCTGACCATTATCATCTACTGGTGGCAATTCCTTAAAATGGTGCACAATCTTCCCGTGACCCTTGAACTGCTGACATGACTTGCATGGTTTAACAAAATGTCGCACATTGGTCAGTAGAGACGGCCGATAGAAAAACTGTCTTGCCTTGGCTACCGTCTTGCGTTCTCCTAGGTGTGAAGGGTTATGAACAACTGAACAGGCAATAGCAACTAAAGACTTGGGAACTACCAGGCACAACCTCGACTTTCCCATTTCTTCTCTTTGGACATACAGAATCTCCTCATTCATTTCGAAAGCGTAAATGGGACAATTACCAGACAACTTCCCGGGTAACTGACCTCCTTCTAAATACTGAATTACCTGCCTCCACCTTGGGTCTGCTCTCTGGGCTTCCCGGACCTTGTCTACCGTAAGGCCTAGCCACCGAAATTCTGCATTAGACTGAGTTATATCTGAGGCCTCCTCGATTGCTCCTACTGGTCTACTCAAAGCATCTGGGACATAATGATTCACACCCTTTTTATACTTTATCACAAAATCGCAGTCTCTCATCTCCAACAAATAACGCGACATACGTGGGCATTTAGTCTTTTTCTTAAAGATGGTGGTTAATGGTCTATGGTCAGTGACAATGGAAAAGGGTTTGCACCATAAATAGTGGCTGAAAAATCTACATGCACTCACTACTGCCATAGCTTCCTTGTCTGTTACTGAGTATCTTTTCTCTGTTGGGGTAAGTTTCTTTGAAAAGTATCCAATAGGTCTCAGATCTTTCTCACCCTCCAGCTGCATGAGAGCTGCGCCAGTGTGCGAGTCGCTAGCATCTGTGTGTAACTCGAACGGTTTAGTTAAATCTGCCTTTACTAGTACTGGAGCTGACACTAACTTTTGTTTAAGAACTAAGAATGCATTCTCACACTCCTCTGACCATTCAAATTTTGCATCCTTCCTAAGCAAATTAGTGAGAGGACTGGCAATGGCAGCAAAGTCAGGAATATGTTTGCGATAAAAGTTACACATGCCCACAAAGCGTCTCACTTCCTTGGCCTTCGTTGGTCGTGACATCTGTTCAATGGCTTCGAGATTCTTACTGTCAGGGCGTACTCCTTTCTCCGACACTACATGTCCCAAGAACTTAATTTCTCGCTTTATGAAAGAGCATTTACTAACATTCAGCTTCATTCCAAACTCGGTTAATCTTCCAAAGGTAATCTTCAGTCGGTCTAGCATCTGATCGAAAGAGTCTGCCCAAATCACAACATCGTCTAGGTAGTTACGGCACCAACCTTCTCTAACTAAAGGGGCTAACACTTGCTGCATTTTCCTCGTGAAAATTGCTGGACTCACAGACAATCCGAAAGGTAAGCGCTTGTATCTGAACGAATTAACTCCATCAGAAAAAGTTGTCAGGTCTCAAGAGCTTTCATCCAACCGAACTTGGAGGTAGGCGTCTTTCATATCAAGAGTGCAGTAAAACTTTTTCCCTGCACTTTCCTCTACTAATTCGTCTAATCGGGCTAGGGATTGGATATCTATCTTAACCTTCTTATTAAGAGCCCGATAATCAATACACATCCTTTTACTGCCGTCCAGCTTGCTGACTAAGACTATGGGGGCTAAATATGCAGCGTTCGATTCCTCAATCACATCCTTTTTAATAATCTCGTCAATCATCTCAGAAATTATCTTCCTTGCTTGCTCAGGATGTCGATACAAGGGCATGCGCACGGGGTCAGAGTCAATGGTATTAATGTGGGCTTCAGGTACTTTAAGGGTGCCAATTTCCTTCGGTCCAAGAATGAACAGTGCATTATTATCCAATATCAACTCTCTCAGTTTGTCCCTCTGTGACTGAGACAAATGTGTCCACTTCAACTCTCTGAGAATTGAATTAAGCGCAGCATGTCGGTCACTCCCATCCTGTGCCTGATCCATGTGTGGTAACAATGCATTATCGACCCGAACTACTGGTGCCACAAGGTCACCTTCTGCCTCACCTACTGGTTGCACTAATTCAAGTGGACTTCTGTCCTGTTCCTTGGGGCTAAGATAAGTAATATTCGACTCGTCAACAACATGGTACGTCCCCAACACTTGTCCTGGGTTTAGCTTCACTGGTCCCTTGGTTACATTGGCAATGGGTAAATAGCATGTCCCGTTCTCACTAACTCTCACGCAACAATTTGGTGCTAATGAAGCTTTACCCCTGGCCTTCTGAAATTTACTAACATGTAAGACATCTCCGGGTTTTCTGTCTTTTAACGCAATGGGTACTGACATCAATGTCTGTGCAGGTACCACAGTCCTACACTTCACTTGTACTAGCTCTCCTTCCGCCTTTCTCGTATGGTTAGTCTGGAACTTTATTCTGTTCACTGTCTGGCAAAGCTTATTTCGGACCTTGTACTGCTGACCATCCCAATGCATCAGCTGACCTTCTCCGTCCCAAGCGAAAATCGCTCTACCAATTAAGTCCGCACCCATGAGCACTTCGGTTGACAAATAGTCTGGGACCACAACAAATCGCTGCACTATGTTTGTCTTGGGGGCAATATGCACTACCGACGAAACCTGGCCAACAACAGTTAACATATGGTTGGATACTGAATGCAATGAACGTCAGCACTTGCTAATCTTTAATCCTAATCTATTTGCTGTACTTTCTTTCATCAGTGTTGCTACACTACCAGTATCTACAAAAGCTGAAACCTGATACTGTCCCAAAATCAAGCGCATCACTGGAGTGTCTACTTCACCTTGAACTTTTCGGACTTCCTCCACCTCACCATCTGAAAGGTTCTGACAGCCCTCATTCTGTTCTACATCCTGTACACTACACACAACATGACTGGCAGCCTGCATTACCTCAGGGCCCTCTAGTCATTCCCTAGGTGGTTGTGAGTCTGGATGTAACTGAGAATCCTGCTGTGGGAGGGAACTAGCTGTTATGGAAGGTGTACTTGGCATGCTTCTCTCTGGTTTTCTACTCAAGTTAAGTCTACCAGGGCATCCCTCATGTCCCCTTCTAGAGTTCGCTTTCAAGCAATCAAAACAACTTCCTTGCTCAGGTTTCCTTGGACAACTCACCCGGTCATGTTTACTGCCATTTGAACACCACCCACAAGGCCACAATGTAGGTCTAGGTTTAAAGGGTACCTCACATATGGGTGCTTGATTCACTGGATAAGCGTTGTCACTCACAACTGGAGGTGTGATTCTAGTAGGGGTTGGAACATAATTAACATCAGACCCTTGTTCATCCACAACTTTTGCCACTCTACGCCACTGTCTATAGCCCCTTTCTCTCTCTAATTCTGAAATAAAGGTCTCCTCCATTCCTAGATCTTTAAACAACTCTAATCGTTCTTTAACTTCCTATGGTACATTACGTAGCACAGCTTTCTTCCACAACTGCTCCACATTGGGAGGGTTAATATGGGGATGTTCTCTACAGATTGCCCTGAAGTTACTCCTGAACTGTCTAACAAATCTCTTAGGTGGATCCTCGAAGTTATACTCCATTTGGGCTGGCTCACGGAATGCATCAGCTATCCCTTCGGGACCTCTGAACTCACACTGTAACAATGTCTTAATGTCTCCATAAGTACCACCTGCCTCACATACGCTTACCTCTCCCAGAACATATGTACGCAACTCTGTGTCCATACGAGTGAGTGCTACCACCTTCCGCTGTTCTAAGTTAGCAGTCACTGACTCCACCTGCATCAAGAAGTGATCCACCAGGGTCCTAGTATGTAGACCATACATTTCGCTCATCTTGAGAACATCAACATCCTTACACTTTCGTACCACCGAATTTCCCTGATAGCTCTGCATATCTCCTACAGGCAAATTTGACCACTGTGGAGTTGACTGCCTACATGGATTTCCGAACTTAACAGGAGTATACTGTGATGGACCTCCAACCTTGGTCGGGGTGAGTCCGGGTGGGCCTAACATCTCCTCTAACGTTCTAATACGCTCAAAACACTCATCAATTGCAGATGGTTCCTGTTTCACCTCTACTCCCTCAGGCATTTCAGTTTCAATGTCAATCAATTTTTCAACACGGGACTCCATCATGAATTATACAAACGTGAGCAACCCCAGGAGGTGAATGCTCAACTACGAAAATGCCCCAACTGCAACTTCAGCATCCCCAGGAGGTGAATGCTCAACTACAAAAATGCCCCAACTGCAACTTCAGCAACCCCAGGAGGTGAATGCTCAACTGCAACACAAAGATAATACACACTACAAATTCACATATCTTATAATTCTACACATAATGCTACATACATATACCTTTGAGAACTGGGAGATAAGCTATTACTTTAATTTCAAGTTAAATTACCCTCACATTAATAGGTCATCCCAATGCTGTGCCACCACTTGTACTGTCATCTCTGCGATCCAGACTTTTACATGGTCAAAAGGGGTAGAAAACAAGTCACTATTGATGACCAATGTGTGCTAGAACGGTCAAGAACTCAGATTGATGGAGACTCTCTCCCATTAGCGGCCTCTTCGGTTGCGTTTATTACATTTCAAGTGGCCAAGGTAAGAGTGGTAGCATGCCAAAATGGCGGGGCCAGTCTCCAACTAGGCCAACCCAAGCCCAACCTTCGCAGTTTCCCAGAATGCTCCAAGTTGCACATTAACAAACTACTAGGTAAGCTCTATACCACCAGTTCTCAAGGGTTATACAGACAATAATGTTCGAGTGGGAGGGAATGCGTATTAACAAGACCAAAAAGTAGAAATCTTCCCCAGCTACTTGCTTTACAGATTAAACATGAATCAGTTGGCACATTGTTCGAAAAATATATATCTATATGGTCCTAATATCAAATGCACAAAACTTAGCTCCTCTGTCCCAGTCCAGTGTTTCTTCATAATCGTCCCTCTGAACACAAATTTCACTGGTCCAGTCCTCTGCCACTGCCGACCTTGACCTCCACACTTGGGACCTTGACTCACTCACTGGTGCTTAGACCTCCACACTTGGACTTTTACTCCCACAGGTACTTCGACCTCCACACTGGGACCCGCTAGAAGTTAATATGAATAATGAATATCTATTCTTCCCAATGCAAGTAATCCCTTCACATGATCAGGAAGGTCTCATAATAAAGAAACATGAGTTACAACACTCAGCATCTCAAGTAATAACAGAATAACACATGGCACTACAGACACATAGGTCTGCTCAAAATAATACTTACTGTAGGGATAACATGGAAGAAAAAGTACTGTAACAAATACAGTAAGCATGAATAACTGTAACTCTAACCATGAAAATCATCACTGTATCAATATCACTGTGCCTCACAAAGTAACTATGTGAACATTTACTCACAACATAGCCCTAAGAAATACTGAATTACCAAGTCATTCCAACACAGTAATAAATAATTCACAGTCCCTGGGCACCTGATACTTGGCCTACAAAAATCACACATTTATCTGAGGCTCAGACAGAACTCTGTAGCATTTCGTATTCCAGTTACACTAAATAATAATATAAAGTACAGTACACAGATTTATGGGAAATACCTCACTATCCAGCTCAAAAATGTAGGGGAGGTGAGTGGGAACAGGACTCGCTTGTCCAAAGGCTAATCGCGTCACCGTTACATTTCCTGAGGAAGGACAACACGATTCTACCCGAGTCTGTTTCTCTATTTCGTCACTATTATCACTCGTGAGATATCACTATTCGCGCTTCAACATATCAGACATCATTAATATCAAATTACTTACAGAATTCCTTGGAGGATGGGGGGAGGGAGGATGACGACTGTACCGACCAACTGCCTTCTATCACGGCCGGTGAGCGAGTGAGACGCCAAAACTGCGTGAGTGATGCAAAGGGGAGGGGGGGATGACGGCGTACGTAATTTAAGATTTTAATTATTACAGACTCGAGATAGACTCAGTGTGATGTCTTTCCCCTTACAATCGATTACTCAAAAAAAATAACATTCTCTAGTTACAATAATTACTTAGCAACCTCTCTCTTTATACCCTTACATCGAAAAATAATGAAAATTATCGTGCTTTACATCACTTTGCGCATGCGTACATTATGCTGGATTATGTGAACAAAGGCACATGTTCCCATCGACTCGAGATATTATATTATAAAGAGACTTAATTCTAGTGAATTACAGTAGGAAAAAAAAAAAAGGTGACTTAGCAACTAGGTAATTAATCTATGTTCTGGACACGTCCGCATGGTAACAGCCATGCCTCGGCCACTCTCTCTCACTTAACCGAACTTTTGGTCATATAAAATAAACTAGATACAACTCATTATCACTTCCGGGCACTACATGATGTCTTCCAGATGGGGCTGCTGGTTGGTGTGCAGGGAGGCCCTTTCCTAGTGGGGTCTCAACCTGGGAGGTGGCCCTCTGGACTGGGGCCGAACAGGGCCAAGAGGCAGGCTTGCCTTCACCTGCTTCTGGAGGAGGGTTGTCTGCAGGTGGGGCTTGGGAGGCCCCACCCCAGGGTCCTGGGGGTGTCCCTGGGTGTCTGGGGGCTGCGGTCTCTGCAGGGTTGGACCGCTGTCAGGAGCTGCCTGCGGCGTTCCTTCCTCATAGAGTCCATCAGTGGCGGGTGTCATCCAAGGGTGGCCTGCAGGGCATGGATCCCCGGGCTCACGATGGGCCCTTGCCACAACTCCTCGATCTGCAGCTTCTCTGAGGGACTGCACCTGTGAGGAGAGAGAGAGAGAGATGTCCCACTCGGCCTTCGGAGGGTGGTGGGCCAAGCCAGGGACATCCTCCAAAGGTAGGTAGTCTCAGGGGCTGTGGACGAAGGATATACAGTGGCCATCCCTTCCCCAGTGCATACATTGGCTGTCACCGTGGTTACACGAGCCCTGGAGACAACAGCCGAAGTGTGTACAGTGCCGTCATCACAGGGCTGCAGAAGGTAACAGCTGAAGGGCGTACATTGGCTGACCCTTCCCCGGTACGTACAGTGGCCGATACCGCAGTGCTGTTCCCTGAGGAGGAGGCAGATGAAGAGCGTACAGAGGCAGACCCTTCCCCAATGCGTACAGTGGCCGATGTCGTGGCTCTGCCATTGCCTGGCTTGCCAGCCGACGTGCATACAGTGGCCGTCACGTCCAACCCGAGGCATACGGTGGCCGCCACCACGGGGCTGGTTCCGGGGGTGGCTGCAGCTGAAGGGCGCACAGTGGCCGATCCATCCCCGGTACGTACAGTGGCCGATATTGCAGTGCTGCTTGGGACTGTCTGTGGACAAGTCCCACTCTGATCCTGGCAAGTGTTGGTCTGGCTGTGATGTAGTGGGCCGGTACTGTTTGGTTGTCGTTGGCTGTGTTGAGGGGAAGAGGGGAGTAGGGACGTGGTACACCTGAGCCCATCTCGCTCGGGCCTGGCACTCTCTCTGCTTGCCTCTCTGTGGTCTCCTTCTGGGGTGGGTGTGGGACCATGGGGCTGTCCCAGGGTGGGTGTCTCCACGGGGGTGTGATTTTCATATATATATATATATATATATATATATATATATATATATATATATATTGTTACATAGCCTATGATTTCATCATCCTTTGTATAATTCTAACGTACAGTATGCTGCATGTTTGATCACGAGCGTGTTCTACCTCACTCCCCCTTTCTCCCCTTATAGTAGAGTAAGTCATTCTTTCTGTTGTTCAGAGCAGGATTGTCAACTCTTTGTCCCCTATGGCTTCATTTGCGCGTACTTCTTACAAGTTGTATCAAGCTCTGCCGGCCCCTATATAATGAGCTCAGTCTCTGCATTAATTGCCACTTAGATCTACTCCTCATTTTGTTCACATCTCTGTCCTCCCCTGTACAGTTATTATTTTTGTGAGTGCTCAGGAAGTCTCCAACCATCTAGCTGCTGTGTAATTTGAGTATAAGTGTTATTACATTTTTTCTTGTACTGTATAGCATAAGGTGTTAATTCGTAGGCCTAGTGAGGTTTTTGTGATTCATGTGTTTTGGGTGTCAGCCATTATTAATATTTTGTATCTGTAATAATATATCTTGCATTAACTGAGCATTATCCGGTTTTCTCATTTTATCAGGGCTGACTTAGATAAATTTACTCTTGCTAATTTCGTGTTAATAGAGGCTATTGCAGTTAACCATATATTTAACCTGTTTTTTGCCATTACATTATCCTTATTAGTCCTGAATGTTTAATTGTTAGTTTGAGCATTAAACTTTGACTTGTAATTTTACCTAACTCTTTTGTTTTGAACCTGGAACTTTGCGGGACAGTAATGATTTTTAGTATTCTCACTTGAAGTGTTCATTATCTTTCTCTGTTCCGTAACATAAATTTGGCGACCTCTTATCAGGATATTCAGGATATTATCATAAGGATATTGCTTGATATTTTGTGACTGTGATTTATTCATGATGTCTACTATTAATACGCTTGATGAAGCCAAAGATTTTTTGTCAAATGTGCAAACAGTGTGTGATGTAGAAAACAGAACAAAGAATGAACTTAAGCTTGTTGCTCAACAATTGGGAATTGCTGTTCGCTCTCATCATTCTGAAGATCAAATTGTTGACATAATTAATAAAAGCTTGTTTAATGTAACTCCTCCAGATGAGCAAACGCAGACTGAATTAGCTAAGTTACAGCTAGCCCTGCAGGAGGCTCGTGCTAAGGAGGCTGAGTTTCATGCACAAGTTGAACTTGCTAGGATTCAGGCAGACCATGAGTATCGCATGAAACAATGTGGAACTGGATCATCTAGCTCTGATGATTTTGATGTGGCTAAAAATGTTAAACTTGTCCCTCCTTTTAATGAATCTGATTTAACAAAGTTTTTCAGTTGTTTGAGACGGTAGCTACAGGTTTTAATTGGCCAAAAAAGTATTGGCCAGTACTCCTTCAAACTGTTCTCATCGGTAAAGCTCAAGTAACTTATGCATCTTTGCCTCAGGATCAATCTGATAATTATGATGTAGTTAAGAGCTTGATTCTTAAGGCCTATGAGCTTGTTCCTGAAGCCTATAGAGTAAAATTTAGGACAACTTATAAGCAAGATAAGCAATCCCATGTTGAGTATGCAAAAATCAAAGAAGATCTGTTAGAGCAGTGGTTAAATTCTAAGAATGTGGACTCTGATTTTGATAAATTTAAGCAGATGATTTTGCTGGAGGACTTCAAAAGGTGTATTAATAATGATGTAAGCCTATATCTTGATGAGAGAAGAATAGATAATTTGTCTGATGCTGCACTTTTAGCTGATGAATATGTTCTCACTCACAAGAGATATTCTAAAGAAAAAAGGAAAGCTGAGAGTAAGTACGTTGCCTCTACTCAGAGTACAGGTAACAGGAAAGAGAATAAAGATGATGTTTCTCAGGAAGTAAATACCAGCTTCACCTCTAGATTTCAGAAAAGTAAATGTACTTATTGTAGTAAGCTTGGTCATACTACGGAGAAATGTTTCAGGAGACAGCGTGATGTGAACAAAGAGGAGTCTTTAAATATTCAGTCAATTGGTCTAGTGTCCACCCTTGAGAGTTCCCAGAATCCTTTAACTGAGTTAACTGAACCTGCTTTGAGGGGTAAATTAAATTCTCATGATGAAGCTCCTCTTTTGAGCAGTAACGTGGGTGACACTCTCAAGAGTTCATGTGCTAATTTCCTGTCTGATGGTTTTGTCAGTCTTCTGGACAGTAATGACAGGAAATCAGTTAAAATATATTGTGATACAGGTGCTTGCCAATCCCTTATGCTGACCAGTGTTCTAGGCTCTAATGTTAATTCCTCTGATGAAACTGTAATCTTACAAGGTGTAGGGAATAATTACTTCTCTGTCCCTCTGTGCAGAGTGAATTTAGAGTCTGGTTTTGTTAATGGTTCCGTTATGGTTGGGTTGGTTGAGACACTCCCAATGTCAGGTGTAACTTTCTTACTTGGAAATGATATTGGTGGAAGTCAAGTGTGTCCAGCTCCTCAGTTGTCTGGTGAGCCAGTGGCTGCGACCCAAGATTGTGATGTCCCTGATGTGTTCTCTGCATGTGCTGTCACTTGGGCTAAGTCTAAAGTTACTGGTGACTTAGAGGATGATGATGATGTTATCCTAGCTGACACTTTTCTTGCTAATTTGGACCACTCACCGGATGAGGCAGTACCCCGTAGTGTCGATAATTTGTCTCGTCAAGAGTTGGTTGAGTTGCAGGTTGCTGACCCTGAGTTGAAAAGTCTAGCTAACTCTACTTGCAGTGAGGAAGAGTCAGCTGGTGCTTCTACTTGTTATTATATAAAGTCAGGAGTACTTTTGAGGAAGTGGAGACCCCCAACAGCATCAGCCGACTGTGAATGGGAGGTTGTACATCAAGTTGTCATCCCTCGTGTTTGTAGGCAGGATATCATTAGAGTGGCTCATGATTCCAGTTTGGCAAGACACCTTGGAGTGAGGAAGACTGTGGCACGCATTTTGAAACACTTCTACTGGCCAGGTATCTGCAGAGATGTTTCCTGATATTGTAAGTCTTGTCACACCTGTCAAGTTGTGGGGAAATGTAATCAGACCGAAAAGGTTGCACCTCTAGTTCCCATTCCTCCTTTTGAGGCGCCATTCACCCGTGTGTTGGTGGATATTGTGGGCCCTCTTCCTAAGACTTCTTCAGGATTTTCTTATGTGTTGACCCTGATTGATATGGCTACTCGTTATTCTGAAGCCATTCCACTTGGAAATATCTCAGCAAAGAACGTGGTTAAGGAAATGCTAGGGTTCTTCACAAAGTTTGGTCTGCCCAAGGAGGTACAGTCAGACTGGGGAAGTAATTTCATGTCAAATGTTTTCAAGCAGTCTCTGAAAGAGTTGGGCATCATCCAGATCACGTCTTCAGCTTACCATACCCAGACCCAAGGAGCGTTGGAGAGATATCATCAAACACTCAAATCGATGCTCAAGAAATACTGTTTGGAACATCAGAAAGACTGGGATAAAGGTCTTCCATTCGTTGTATTTGCCGCAAGAGAATCTCCAAATGAATCACTGGGCTTCTCACCCTTGGAACTACTGTTTGGCCATGAAGTAAGAGGACCCCTTAAGCTACACAAGGAATCCTGGCTGTCAGAGGAAGATGACGTCAACCTGCTGGAGTATGTGATGAAGTTCAAAGAACGGCTGTCCACTGCTTTACAGCCGGCGAGAGAGAATTTAGGAGCTGCTCAGGAGAAGATGATGACTTGGTATGATAAGAAGTCCAGGTTACGCCACTTTCAGCCAGGAGATCAGGTTTTGATTCTGCTACCGGTGCATGGGCAACCTCTTCAAGCCAAGTTTAGTGGTCCTTATTTCGTGGAGAAGAAACTCAGTGATGTCTACTATGTCATCGCCACACCAGATCGTAGAAAGAACAAGCAACTTTGTCACATCAACATGCTAAAGTTATATCACAGGCGGGACGAAAATAACCCAGTCTGCACTGTAGCTGTTCCACCCGAGTCTGCAAGTGAAGTTCTCCCATGCAGCATGAGCCTGAGTGATAGTTTGGGGAAGAATCCTGATATCATGAATGATTTCCAGACTAAGCTTTCTCATCTAGCTCCCGAGGAAAGGCAGGAGTTTTCGGCATTACTGCAGGAGTACCCGCAAGTGTTCCATGCTACTCCAGGAAAAACCACTGTGTTGATGCATGATGTCGATGTTGGAGACGCAAAGCCAATTAAACTGTCTCCTTACCGTGTGAACCCAGTGAAAGTTCCTCTCATCCAGGAGCTTGGCTACCTGTTGGATCACAAGATGATTGAGCCCTGTCAGAGCGAGTGGAGTTCTCCTGTCACTCTAGTCCCTAAGCCAGGTGGGTCACAGCGGCTTTGCATCGACTACAGACGTGTTAATCAGATAACCAAAACAGACACTTACCCTCTCCCTTGCGTGGAAGATTGCATAGACAAGATCAGAAAGGCTAGGTACATAAGTAAGTTTGATTTGTTAAAGGGATACTGGCAAGTACCTATGACTGAACGTGCTAGGGAGATCTCATGTTTTGTAACACTAGGAAAGACTTTTGCATGTTCTGTAATGCCATATGGTATGAAGAATGCACCAGCCACATTTCAGAAGCTCATGAATGTTGTAACAGAAGGTTTGGCAGGGTGTGTTGTTTATATTGATGATGTATTAATCTTCAGTGACAACTGGAAAGATCACCTATGCCATGTCAGTAAATTTCTTGAGCGTTTGGTTCAGGCTAGTCTTGTAGCTAATTTATCAACGTGTGAGTTTGGTCAAGCTAAAGTTCAGTACCTTGGGTACGTAATTGGTGATGGACACGTTGTGCCACCAGGAGGTAAGGTTCAGGTTATAAGTGATCTTCCCAGACCTAAAAGTAGGAAAGAGCTACAAAGATTTTTGGGAATGGTAGGTTATTACAGGAGATTTGTTCTTAACTTTTCAATTCTTGTATCACCACTTACAGACCTACTGAAAAAGGGAGTTAAATTTGTCTGGACCGATGACTGTGAATCCTCTTTCAGCAAACTTAAAGCTATCCTATTAAGTCAGCCAGTGCTCGCTACCCCAAATTTTGCTAAGCCTTTTAAGATGGCTGTTGACGCAAGTGATACAGGAGCTGGGGCTGTGTTGCTGCAAGAGGATGATCAGGATATTCAACACCCTGTATCTTATTACAGTAAGAAGTTCACTCCATCTCAGAAGAACTACTCAACCATTGAGAAAGAGCTTTTGGCCTTGATTTTGGGTTTACAGCATTTTTCATTTTATTTGTGTTCTGGTTTTGACCCCATAGTCATTTATACCGATCATAACCCAATGAAATTCCTTAGTAAGTTTAAAGATGAAAATCAGAGATTGACAAGATGGAGTCTACTTCTTTAGGAGTATTCATTAGACATACAACATATCAAGGGGAAAGAAAATGTTATTGCAGATTGCTTATCTAGACTTTAGACAGATTGTTTTAGAGTAATAAGAAATTTCCTTTGTAAATTTCTTTTTCTTTCTGGGGAGGTCTTACATAGCCTACGATTTCATCATCCTTTGTATAATTCTAACGTACAGTATGCTGCATGTTTGATCACGAGCGTGTTCTACCTCACTCCCCCCTTCTCCCCTTATAGTAGAGTAAGTCGTTCTTTCTGTTGTTCAGAGCAGGATTGTCAACTCTTTGTCCCCTATGGCTTCATTTGCGCGTCTTTCTTACAAGTTGTATCAAGCTCTGCCGGCCCCTATATAATGAGCTCAGTCTCTACATTAATTGCCACTTAGATCTACTCCTCATTTTGTTCACATCTCTGTCCTCCCCTGTACAGTTGTTATTATTTTTGTGAGTGCTCAGGAAGTCTCCAACCATCTAGCTGCTGTGTAATTTGAGTATAAGTGTTATTACATTTTTTCTTGTACTGTTTAGCATAAGGTGTTAATTCGTAGGCCTAGTGAGGTTTTTGTGATTCATGTGTTTTAGGTGTCAGCCATTATTAATATTTCGTATCTGTAATAATATATCTTGCATTAATTGAGCATTATCCGGTTTTCTCATTTTATCAGGGCTGACTTAGATAAATTTACTCTTGCTAATTTCATGTTAATAGAGGCTATTGCAGTTAACCATATATTTAACCTGTTTTTTGCCATTACATTATCCTTATGAGTCCTGAATGTTTAGTTGTTAGTTTGAGCATTAAACTTTAACTTGTAATTTTACCTAACTCTTTTGTTTTGAACCTGGAACTTTGCGGGACAGTAGTGATTTTTAGTATTCTCACGAAGTGTTCATTATCTTTCTCTGTTCCGTAACAATGTATATATATATATATATATATATATATATATATATATATATATATATATATGTGTGTGTGTGTGTGTGTGTGTGTGTGTGTGTGTGACAAGCCAGATGGTTTCCTGTACACCAGGAAACCATTTACTATGCTGGGTGGTAACCATAAAATCAAATTATGGCGCCTGGTGGTTTTGTGGGTAATTACGGTGCTCCAATCGGATTGAGCCAGTGAAGGTTTATATCTAAGGGGTGGTTAGGGTTTATTGCTCAAGTAATGCCACTCAGGGATGAGTGAGGCTGATCACTTTCATCTTAAATGTCAGGATCAACTTGCCTAGCCCCGGGCTCCTATGCTCCTCATGGGGCAATGTGGGATTGGCTGATGGATGGATGGATATATATATCTATATCTATATCTATATCTATCTATGTATCTATCTATCTATCTATATATATATTATATATATATGTATATATATATATATATATATATATCTATATATATATATATATATAAACAACCGCCAGAGTTGAAAAAACTTTGGGAAGCGTTCACCAAGCCACTTGCTACTTTGGCGGACACAAGGGGTGCTGTGGTTGAACCAGTGTCGCACACTATATAGGATGGTTCCACCCAATCGGCTTAAGGCGGGCCGATTACACTTGGTTCACAGACTACACACACATCCAGAGCCACTACAACGCTACAATAACACTCACAAGCACTTCTCACCCTACATACAATCTCTACTAGACAGCCTAAGCCACTAGGTAGAGATACATTGGCTGTATCATCCCTGCTTCGTTAGGGACAGGCCGGTCTTGCTGTGGACCTCAACGGTTGATGATATATATATATATATATATATACATATATATATATATATATATATATATATATATATATATATATATATATATATATATATATATATATATGAGAGAGCTTATCAGCAAAAATTAGAGTATTTAACATTCCCAGGATACTGATAGTGCTTGAGGAAAGGTGGCTGTCCGGTAAGAAAAATAGTATAAATGTGTGGTTTTATTTCATAATGAATCTTTTTAAATGTACTATTTACATACTTAATTATTTTTTTAAGACTGAAATTTGGTTCTGATAATGCTACAGGTTTTACAAATTTGGACTGAAGGTCGTGATGTAGGTGGATTGGGAGGCAGCACATCTTTAGCAATTATCCTTACACTTACTTTTCATCTTGTTATTGGCTTGTATGCTGAAACAAGCCTTTCTTGTATCGATATAGTTTACATCAGTAATATACAATATGCATCCATCCATCATCCTATCATATGTTGTCCCATGAGGAGCGTAGGAGCCCGGGGCTAGGCAAGTTGGTCCTGACATTTAAGATGAGAGTGACCAGCCTCACTCATCCGTGAATGGCATTACGTGAGCAATAAACCCCAACCACCCCTTGGATATAAACCCACACAGGCTCAATCCGATTGGAGTGCGTTAATTACCCAATAAACCACCAGGCGCAATAATTTGATTATATGGTTACCACCCAACGTAGTGAATAGTTTCCTGGTGTGCAGGAAACCAAATGGCTTGTCACTCAGTGAAGAGTCGCCCATAAGCAGAAGGAAGAGGAATGAATGAAGGAAACAATATAACGTCTAAAAATCTTGAAAATAAAATGTTCATGAAATTAGCTTATATACTGTATGTATATATATATATATATATATATATATATATATATATATATATATATATATATATATATATACTGTGGGAAAAGAGCATCTTCGCTGTTTTTTATCCTTTGAGTCTTATTTCTATCACCTCCCTCCAAAAGAAAAAAAACAAAAACATTATCGTTAAGAAAAAGTAGTGAAGACCCCTCCAGTGTAAAGTACAATACGAGTTTCTATAATGATATTATGTCTTATTAATAATGAGTATGTACGATGCCTCGTCGATCTTGGCTTATACCCTATTTCGTTCATTACTTGCGAGCTTGGTAAGAAACCAGTGATTATCAGAGATGAACTTGAGATTCAGCCGTTCTCTCTCTCTCTCTCTCTCTCTCTCTCTCTCTCTCTCTCTCTCTCTCTCTCTCTCTCTCTCTCTCAAAAATCGTTAAATTATCGTACAAAATGTACGGTATTGTAATGAGATGCTATATACCGCGTACCAAAAGTGACTTTATCATATATGTCCGATAATTATCGTGTATGAAATTGGCCGTAATATAAAAACCCAGAGTTCAGGCAGTCCAACGGCGACGTTCAGTCGTCAGACGTTCCTGAGCGTCAGTCATCCTTACTACAAAAAATCTGGACCGTCAGTTTTGGCGAAACCCAGTTCTGGCGTTTGAATGCCACAACAGTCGCTAGATTGGGCGAGAATGCGCTGCATGAGCACTAAAAGCGCGCAAATTTTGAATGTTTCTTCTGTTCAATAAACCAGACACCTCGCTAACCCATTCTAAACTTATTTTTATGTACGAAATAAGTATATTTGCGCTAGAATTGGTATCAAATGATGGTAGAACGCATAAAGAGGATGCATTTTCAAGCAAGATAGTGTAATGTATAGCCTAGACTGAATTATGATTTATCCTCCTTTTGCAGTTATTTGCATGAAAATAATTATTGAGATTATCCAGACTTGATTTCATCCGAGCAAAGTGAATGTATTATTGCATTCTTCATAGATTTCCATGTTGTTCCTGGCCAGCTCACCAGTCATGAATTATACAGCTGTTTATTCAGGTTATGTGCACTTTCAGGCAGCAGTACATCATGTGTTCCTAAATTTATATTGCAAAATGTAAATACTGAGTTACTGAAGAATTATTTTTGGCATGGAGACTAATTTACTTCTTTACAAAACTGGTTGAATGGTGACATTCATTGCAGCACCAACACAAGAGGGATGCAGTAACACTCCATTCTTTTTCAGCTGTTTCTTTCCACACCTGTCATCCAGCCATGACCAGCAAACCATATTGGAAAATATAGGTTATAAGATGTGTGTACTGTATCAGTTGTTCTTTCAATTTCTGTATATCTAACTATTGTTTTTTCACTATTGTCACCTTCCCTGTTTGAGGTATTATTGGTAAATTTCCAGTTTAGCTCAGTAATTATACTACTCTGACATTCATATTCTTTATCATTACCTTTCCCTTCAAGCAGTATGCAATGATTTCCTAAGTTACATGGTATATACAGTAGCTAATTATTTCTGTCCCAGTCTGCTAGACAGGCTTTCCTTTTTGTTTCCCAGGAATCATTCCACATCTATAGTACTTTCATCCAGTTCTGTTTTATATATTTTCAGACTATTTACTGTTCTGTTTTCCTAGTTTTCTCCTACTCAGGTCATATCAAATCCCAATATGCAGTTGATACTATCTTAAACTTCACTTCATCCAGTTTTGATTACTCATTATATAAATTAAATTGCCAAAACATTACCAAATATATCTGTGTAGTTTATCGTTCCCCCAATGCTTCTTCGGAACCCAGTGTATTTGATTCCATATCCACTCAGTTGAGTAACCTTGACCTTGCCCTTGGCAATGAAATTACCATTTTGGGTGATTTTAACATACACAATGATGAATGGTTATTGCATTCTGCCCGGACTGACGATGCTGATCTAGAATGCGAGCTGTTTGCGGAATCGTTTAATCTCACCCAGTTGGTAAAGCAACCAACCAGAATACCTGATAATCCTGACCATAATGCCCATCTCTTGGAGTTATTCTTGACAAATAATCCAGATCAATACAGGATAGAGGTACTGTCACCACTTGGATCCTCTGACCACAATCTCATCAAAGCCTCATTAGTTAACCCTCCTACACCTCCCCATTCCGAACCTGTCAGGGTGACCCGATGGCACTTTGACAGGGCAGACTGGGATGGATTTAGAAATTATCTTGCTGATGTTCCATGGCAGTCTTTCTTCTCTAGTGATCCCAATTCTACCCAGTCCCACATTTGCGACTTAATACTAGCTGGTATGGATTTATTCATACCAAGTCAACAGTTCACTAAAAGATCAAACTCTCCAAAATGGTTTGATGGCAATTGTGCTAGAGCAACAGCCCAAAAGTCATTAGCATATAACTCTTACTTAAAATCAAAAACATCTGAATCACTCTCCCAATTTAAAATTGCTAGAAATCATGCAAAAGCTGTATTAAATCTATCTAAATCAAACTTTCTTCAAAAGCAAGCATCAAAACTACTTAACAACCCTAATGACAATAGAATATTCTGGTCAACTCTTAATTCTTTCAATAATAACTTTAACAAGTCATCTTCCATTCCCCCACTAAAATCTTCAGATGGCAATATTACAAATGACCCACGTGGGAAAGCAGATATCTTTGCTAGTACCTTTGCAAGAAACTCTACCATAGGTGATACCAGCCAGAATGTCTCGGTACTGGAACTTGATTCTCCCGAAATTGCCCCACTTAAAATACAGACAAGATTCGTAAAATCCATCCTAGACAATTTACCTACCAACAAAGCTCCAGGCCCAGATGGAATTCCTTCAATTGTTTTGAAAAAGTGTTCCCCTGAACTTGCCTCTGTCCTAGCCAAATTATTCAGACTATGCATACGTACTTCTTTATTCCCAAATTCATGGAAAGAAGCCAATATCCACCCAGTTCCGAAGAAAGGAAGTTCGTCTGACCCCTCCAATTACAGACCAATAGCTGTCACATCTTCTCTTGGTAAGGTATTTGAAACTTTAATTAATAAGCATATTGTTAAACATCTTGAATCCAACAACTTAATTAATGATAGACAATACGGTTTTCGCCACGAAAGATCCACCATTGACATACTCAATCTCTTAACTCATACCATCCATCAATCAATTGATCTTTTTGGAGAAACTCATGCAGTAGCTCTTGATATCTCTAAAGCTTTCGACAGAGTATGGCACCGTTCCCTGCTGTCCAAACTCCCTTGCTATGGACTAACGTCTTTTGTTCCTTTGATTTCTTCTTTCTTAGTGACAGGAAAATAAGAGTAAAAGTAGATGATGTATATTCGAATTTCCACTCAATTAACGCCGGCGTGCCGCAGGGATCAGTTCTGGCGCCAACCCTATTTCTGGTTCATATTAATGATCTCTTATCTGTCACTCACAATCCCGTTCACTCATATGCAGCTGACTCAACACTACATAGTTCATTCACACTCAGACATCCATTTACAAAGTCTAATATCTCTACCTCTCAACTCAGTACAGCCATCTCCATAAATCAAGATCTAGCTACAATCAGTGAATGGGGACAAAACAACCTTGTCTCTTTTAATGCTAGTAAAACTAAATATATACAGTTTACTAATAGACAGATATTGCCAGATTCGTACATTACCTTCAGTGCTACTAATATTCCCATCTCCAAAAGTATTGAAATTCTTGGTGTCTCACTTAACAGTGCCCTCAGCTGGACCTCTCATGTCAGATCACTTGCTAAGGCCGCCTCAAAGAAACTTGGATTATTGTACAGAGTCCGTAACTTCTTCGCCGATGAGCAGTTAGCTATAATTTATAAGAGTCATGTGCGCTCTCAGCTTGAATATTGCTCACCCTTGTGGAATGGTTGTGGAGAGGTTGCATTGAGACAACTGGACAAAATTCAGAATAAAGCTGTTAGAATCATTAACAACCCTGCCATTACATATAAACTACCTCCCCTGCAAGTAAGAAGGAATGTTGCCTCCCTTGCATTATTTTACAGATATTTTTTTGGCAAGTGCTCAGACGAGGTTGCGTCCATGGTGCCGCCTCTCCATGCCTTCCCTCGTGCCACACGGGCATCTGGTAGCGCTCATGACTGGAATTCACTCAACCATATTGCAGAACTTCTGCCTATCAGAATTCTTTTATTCCCCGAACTGCATCTCTCTGGAACTCGCTTCCCCAGAGTTGTTTTCCTCCAAATTTCAACCCACAACTGTTCAAGTCTAACTGTTACAGATATTTTATGAATGGAGGACACCAGTAGTCTGGTGTATGGATTTATTTTTTTCCCCCCATTTGTTTTTCCTTCCTCCGTTCTGTTATTTAAAAAAAAAAATATATATGCTTGATGTTTGTCTCCTTCACTAAATATATATATCTCATTACTTCTTGTTTGTTAGTCATTGGTTAACTGCACCTTTCATGCTTTTGTATAACCCTTCCACCCTAACCAATATTCCATGACTTTTCTGCACCTATCTACTCTTCCATTACAATAACTGTCATTTCTATCCAGTTACTGAAACTGGTTTTTATATAATATATGCATGGAACAGGCCATTTCCTCAGGCCTGTAGCTATTTGTAAGAACAGCTCTTGGGATAGAAAGATGCTTTTGTTTTTTTGTAATTCGCATGAAAAAATCTGCATTTACTGACAAGTTTTGCTTTAGAGCCAACACACCTATGCTCAAATCTGAGTGCTTGATTGAAACAAGCAATATTTCAGCCAGCATCCTAACCAACCAGTTCACTCTCATACCAGTATCTGGTAACCTTACCCAACTATCTTAACTACATCAGCTTATCAATTTATTTTGGGGCAAAAACGAATCACATTTTTCAAGAAAGAACTTAAGTGATTGCACATACTTGTCGGTACTGATGAAAAATTTGTGTCTGTTTTATTATCAATTTCTGAAGCTTAACTGTAAGAGAGAACACTAAAACAGGTGAAAAATACAAACCAAACTAACCATTTACCGACACTGACCAAACTCTGATATGTGTAATTTCTGCCATGTAATATAATATTGTATATGCGCTTCTCACGCGTCATTTATTCATGATTTTTCATAGGCAAGAAGTGTCCCACAACGATGTTGTTGGACTAGAGGCAGAATCTTACTGGCTTACCCTCAAATGTGCTAACTAAAGCACTGAGCTGGCTAACACACACACTTTCAAACAGTTGCCGTCTCAAAAATCTATTCAGAAAGTACACAAGTAGTCTGAAATAAACTAGAAAGCATAATTTAATATCCTAACTCAATGGAAAGGTGAAAGGGTGAGAGAATGGGAATATGGTTTAGGTATATGTGCGGGAGTCAATGAAAATTAGAGGGCAAGAGAGGGAGTATGTCTGATGATAAGCAAGAAGTGGAAGGAGAATATAAGAGAGTATGGAACAATGGGTGCAAGGATTGTATGGGTGAGGATGAAAGTAGGTATACAAGCGTGGGCGATTGTATGTGTGTATGCTCCGACAGAGGATCGAGTGGCAAAAGTGAAAGATGAGTTTTGGGCGAGTGTAGAAGCGTGTATGGACAAGTTAGAGAGGAGCGAGAGAGTGCTGTTGATTGGAGACATGAATGGCAAAGTTGGGAATGTACGAGTGGATGGAGTGGTTGGTCAGTGGGGTGTGCCAGCTGACGTAGATGGGAATGGAAGTGCTTTGGTGGACATCTGTGCTGGAAAGGGGTTGGCAATAGCCAACACCTACTTTCGGCATAAGATGATCCACCGGTACACATGGAGAGTAATGAGGAGGATGGATGGTGAACTTGTTGAACGAAAGGCAATGATAGACTACGTGTGTGTGGATGAGCGAATGAGAAGACAAGTGTTGGATGCAAGAGTGTGGAGAGGGTGGGGGAATGGAGTCTCGGACCATCACTTAGTGATGGCCAAGGTAGAGCTGCAAAGAGAGTGGTTGAGGAGACGAAGGGAAAGACAGGAGGAAGCAACTCCTGTGAGAAGAGTGGAGAGATTGCAAGATAGTGAGAAAATGACAGAGTATAAGAGCATAGTGGAAGAAAGATTGGGAAGGTATGAGCTAGAGCAGATGGAAGAGGTGGAAGACGTATGTAAGATATTCACGGAAGAGATAGGCGCAGCGTGTGAGGCGGTTTGTGGAGTGAGGAGGAGATGCATGGGTGTGCAAGGGACAGCATGGTGGAATGATGAGGTGAAACGAGCTGTGGAACAAAAGAAGAAGGCATATAGTGAATGGTTAGCGAGTAGAGGTAGGGAAGAAGATGAGAGAGAGAAGAGAGAGGTATATGTGAGCAGGAGAAGGGAGGTTAAGAGACTGGTGAAGGAGCGTAAGAAGAAAGTGGATGAAGAGTTTGGGGGGAATCTGAGTGTGAAATGGAGGGAGAGTAAGAAATTGTTTTGGAAGGAGGCAAAGAAAGTAAGACAGTGTGAAAGGGGAAATAGCAGGGGAGTGAAAGATAGGAATAATAGATTGTTGGTGGAGAAGAGAGAGAAACTGAGGAGATGGAAGGAGCACTTTGAGGATTTGTTGAATGTAGAGAGTGAGAGCAGTGCGAGTATAAATGGTTGAGGAATGGCTGGGAGAAGAAGAGATGAGAGGAGGGAGGAAGAGATCAGTAGGGCGGAAGTAGTGGAAGCAATGAAGAAGATAAAATTGGGAAAGGCCCCAGGAATTGATGGAGTGTGTGGTGAAATGCTTAGGTATGGGGGTGAGATTGTTGTGAAGTGGATATGGAAGTTGTGTAGATTGGCTTGGGAAGAGGGAAGGGTTCCAGAGGACTGGAAATCAGGTATAATTGTTCCTTTATACAAAGGAAAAGGGGAGAGAGAAGTATGTGGTAACCATAAGGGTATTTGCCTACTTAGTGTGACTGGTAAAATATATGGTAGAATACTCATTGATAGGGTTAGGCATATGACAGAGGAGCTAGTTGGAGAAGAACAAGGGGGATTTAGGAAGGGAAAAGGGTGTGTAGATCAGATATTTGTTCTAAGATGTTTAGTGGAGAAGTATCTAGAGAAGGGAAGGAAAATGTATGCTGCCTTCATGGACTTGAAGAAAGCTTATGACATAATAGATAGGCAAGGTATGTGGAAGGTATTAAGAATATATGGAGTGGGGGGGAAATTGTTGAGTGCTGTGAAGAGTATGTACGAGGGTGCTAGGGCTGCGGTGCGAGTGGATGGTGAGCTGAGTTCTTTGATCTCAATGTGGGACTGGAACAGGGTTGTGTGATGTCTCCATGGCTGTTTAATATATGAGGAGTCTCGTGGACAAGGGGCGAATGCGCCACCCCCATCAAAAATGAGTTATGCATGTTTTCCGATAGACGGAAGCACTGAAAATCTCGTGGTGAAGAGCGTTTTCCGATTCCGACCCATGTAGGTTCAGAATTCTAGGTTCAATCTCCCTTGTTTTGCACACGTGGAGGGGAGGAGGAGGAGGGTGGGGAGGGTCTGTGATTTCAGAGCTGTAGGGGCTAATGTCGGCACGCGCCCAGCCAATGGGCGAGCGGCTCCCTCTCAGAGTTAAAGGGCCGCCTCTCAGCCAATCAGACGCGCGCTAGCGCCCCCGCTAGTCATCCCGCCAAGCACGTGAATGAAGCCTGGCTTTGTTTACACTCCAATGACGTCCTCAACTACTAACCATTAGGCCCCCCCCCCCCTCTTCATCTTGGTGTGCGGTTGAAGTTGTAAATAGTTGGTATTATAACTTCATTGTGTCAGTCATTAACAATATAATGGTTATCATACACACAATAAAACAACCTGTTGCCGATAAGATGAAAATGTTTAATTAATAATTATAGGAAAAATATTAATTATGGGAATTTTTGGCTGAAAATTTCACAGTATCTTAGTTTCATTTACATCTAATACAGGAATGAATTTCAAGTTGATTGAACAATAATTACTATATGCTGAAAAAACACCATCGCGTGTTTTACTGTGTGTGTGCGTGTGTGTGTTTTCATTTTTTCCTGCAGTATAAATTTGCCTCTTCCAGAGGATTCTAATGATATATAATAACATGCTATTCTATAATATTCTATGTCTGCCACCTATTCCTGAACTTTAAACGCTCATGACAAAAAAAAAGAAAAAAAAAAAAAAAAAGGCGCATTCGCCCCTTGTCCACGAGACTCCTCATATACATGGATGGGGTTGTAAAGGAGGTGCAGGGTAGGGCAGTGGATGTGGGGGTGGCTCTAATGAATGAGGGTGAGATCTGGAAGCTTCCGGTGTTGCTGTTTGCTGATGATACAGTACTGTTGAGTGAAGATGAATGGGAGTTGCAAGGTTTGGTGAATGAATTTGGGACAGTGTGTGGGAGGAGGAAGCTGAAAGTTAATGTAAACAAAAGTAAAGTTATGGTGTTTGAGAGGAATGAAGTCACAGAGTGTGCAGTGAGGTTGGATGGTGAGGATATGGAGAATGTGAGTGCATTCAAGTACTTGGGTAGTGTGATGAGTAGGGATGGAACTTTGGGGGATGAAGTGCGTGAAAGGGTACAGCAGGGAAGTAGGTTGTTGGTACACTGAAAGCAGTGCTGAGAAACAGGGAGGTGAGTATGGAAGTTAAGAAGTCACTGCATGATAGTATTGTGATCCCTACCCTGACGTATGGAAGCGAGGCATGGACCTTGCAAGAGGGGAACAAGTCAAGAGTGAGAGCAGTGGAATTGAGTTACTTGAGAGGAGCATGTGGAGTGACTTGGAGGGACAGGTTGACGAATGAAGAAGTGAAGGAACGCTGTGGGGTGGATGTGGATGTGGTTGAGAAGATTAGGAGAAATACACTGAGGTGGTTTGGACATGTGAAGAGAATGGAGAATGAATGACTGACTAAGAGGGTGTATGTAGGTGAGGTGGAGGGAGGGAGAGGGAGAGGTAGAGCGAGGATGAGGTGGAGGGATGGAGTTGAGAGGTATATGAGGGAGGGGGGGGTGAGTAGGGGGGAGGGTAGTCAAATGGTGGGTGACAGCGACTTGGAGGCGTTTTGTCTGCGGCCACCCTTTGCGGGATTAGGGCGTCGGGCTATAGATAGATAGATAGATAGAATATTACACGCCACGTTGCCACCATGAAAGTTTTTGTTTACTCGTATTCGTTACGGAAGCATTTAGTCTTGTAAAATCGTATGAACGGCCTTGTATTTCTCATATACTTTAGCCTGAATTATTCAGTTTTTAAAAATGGAAAAAACGGTTATATTTAAGAACATTTAAATTTGCTATACGAAAGGGGGGTCTCTTGTGGCGTTTATCCTCCTGTGACATTCCAATACTATTTTACGCCATCATAACAAGGTGACGGATGCCTGGCGTGAACAGCATATTTATTTATGGTACGAAGAACAGGAACGTCAGACGCTCACGTTCGTCAATACTGGCGTTAATTTTTATAGTATGGCCCATCGGGACCGCCAGTCTTGGCGAAACCCAATTCTGGCGTTTGAATGCCACGACAGTCGCTAGATTGGGCGAGAATGCGCTTCATGAGCACTAAAAGCGCGCAAATTTTGAATGTTTAATAAACCAGATACATTGGTAACCCATTCTAAACTGTTATTATTATGTAGGAAATTATTTGTGCAGAACTGGTAACAAATGATGGTAGAACGCATGAAGAGGATGCATTTACAAGCAAGATACAGTGTACTGTATAGGCAAAGAATGAATTGATTTATCCTCCTTTTGCAGTTATTTGCATGAAGTAATTATTGAGATCATCCAGATTTGAATTTATATGAGCAAAGTGAATGTATTATTGCATACTTCATAGACTTCCATGTTGTATCCGGCCAGCTCACCATTCATGAATTATACAGCAGTTTATCCAGGCTATGTGCTCCTTTGCTCATGCAGCAGTACATTATGTGTTCCTAAATTTATATTGCAAGATGTAAATACATAGTTATTGGAGAATTATTTTTGGCATGGAGACTAATTTACTTCTTTATAAAGCTGACATTCATTGCAGCACCAGCACAAAAGTGATGCAGTAACACTCCATTCTTTTGCAGCAATTTCCACACTTGTCATCCAGCCGTGACCAGTAGACCAGCTGGAAAATACAGGTTATCAGATGTGTGTACTGGAACAGTTGTTCATTCAGTTTCTATATATCTAGCTATAGTTTTTTTTTTCCATATTTGTCACCTTCCCTGTTTCAGGTGTTACTTGTATTTTTCCAGTTTAGCTCAGTAATTATACTACCCTGGTATTCACATTTTTTATTACCTTTCCCTTCAAGACATATGCAATTATTTCCTAAGTTACATGGTACAGAATTTCTTTTTCTGTCCCAGTCTGCTAGATAAGCTTTCCTTTTTTCTCCCAAATCATTCCACCTCTATAGTACTTTCATCCAGTTCTGTTTTATACATTTTCGGACTGTTTACTGTTCTGTTTTCCTAGCCTTCTCCTAAACTGGTCATATTCTTGATGTCCGTCTCCTTCACTAAATATTTATCTCACTACTTCCTGTTTGTCAGTCCTTGCTTAACTGCACCATTTATGCTTTTGTATAATCCAACGTTGGGTCTGGTTAGTACTTGGATGTGTGACCGCCTGGGAACACCAGATGCTGTTGGCATCCCTGCGTGTCATGTGGGGTTGGTGGAGGATTAGTGCCCCTCCCTGTAAAACAATTAACTCTCTAAGCCCTTGGCCACCCCGTTTGGGATACATGGCGTCTGGCAATGAATGAATGAATGAATGAATGTATAATCCTTCCACCCTAACCATTATTCCTTGCCTTTCCTACACCCATATGCTCCTCCATTACAATAACCGTCGTTTCTATCCAATTAACTATTTTTTATTTTACATATGCATGGTACAGGCCTGTAGCTACTTACAAGTAAGAAAAGCTCTTGGGATAGAAAGATTCCTCAGGATTTTTTTTTTTCTTTTCTGTAATTCTCATGAAATAACCAGCATTTACTAACAAATTTTGCTTTAAAGCCAACACACCTATGCTCAAATCAGAGTGCTTGATTGAAACTGGGAAATATTTCAGCTTATCAATTTATTCTGGTGCAAAAATGAATCATTTTTCGATAGAGAACTTATTTTGCACATATTGTTGGGAATGAAAAAAAAAATTGTTTCTGTTTTATTATCAATTTCTGTAACTTTAAAATAGAGCACTAAAGGTAATGAAAAATACAAACGTAATTAGCCACTGAGCATCGCTGACCCAACTCCAATATGTGTAATTTCTGCCATGTAATATAACACTGTATATACACTCTTCTTACACGTAATTCATTTCGAGATTTTTCACAGGCAAGTCACACATGTATATTGATGGGTTAGGGGAAGAAGCTTACCGTCTTGCCCTCAAATGTGCAACTACAGCACTGAACTGGCTAACACACAAACTTTCAAACAACTGCCGTTTAAAAAATCTATTGAGAAAGTACACAGGTAGCCGGAAATAAACTAGAATGCACAATTTTTATCCTAACTCCAATATTACACGCCACATCGCTACAATGGTTTTTGTTTACTCGTATTCGTTACGGAAACGTGTAGTCTTGTAAAATTATATGAACAGCCTTGTATTTCAAATATATTTTAGCCTGCTAAGGAAAGCATTATTCCTGAATTATTCAGTACTTATAAACTGAAAAACCGACTATCATATTTATGAATATTTAAAACTGTTATACGAAAGGGGTGTCTCTTGTGAAGATCTTCCTGTCACATTCCAATACTATTTTACGCCATACAAAGCAGACGAACGTCTGGCGTGACCAGGAAATTTATTTATGGTACGAAACACGGGAACGTCAGACGTTCACTTTCGGCAATACTGGCGTTTAATTTTTATAGTACGGCCCATATGGGACTTGCTCATGGGTAGCGCCCGCTGAGGTCTCTCGTTTACACCGTTTGGTGCAAATAAATGCTGTACTTATTTTCACCAGTTGGTGCAAATAACAACATACCGGTTGGTGTAAATAATCACGCCGTGTAACGGACACCAAACCAAACAAAAATAATGTCAGTTGTGTCGGTGATGTGGCGGAAGAAGGGTTGGTGTTCATTAGTTCAGAGGAATTGACTATTCGTTCGTATACCGTTATCAAAAAATTTGTTATAATAATATGTTGTACAAAGATAATTTGAGGGTATAACGAACTGAGTATTTGCTGATACTAAACGAATGGCTAGTGGGTTCTATATCCCGGCCAAGTGGAGATGGGGGTGTTTAACTGTAGAGGGGGAGGTTTGTGGGCATAAAGTAACATTTTTAGTGGACACCCAGTGTCCCATAACTACAATTCCATTCAGGTTCGTCGAGAGATTTTCGTTAAAAAGTAAGTTTATTGAGGAAAATGTACCCCTGGTCGGGTTTGCTGGTTCAGTTGGGTAGCTTCGTTTAGGACTGAGTGACCATTTGGTCATCAGGCCCTGTTTTGGAGTAACTTATAATGTTGCTGAGAGGGAATGTGTTCTGGGCACAGATGTGCTATTCAGCCATCAATGCACAATTAACATGGATTCAGAAATACCACATATATTTTTCCCTGTTAGACATATTAATGAGCCAATACTACCATGGTATGCAGGCACAATGATGGCTCGGGTATTGGGAATAAATATGAGGGTCAGAGCGGACACAGGGGCAGCTCGGGTTAATATTCCACCCCGAGTTGTGTCCATGCATAATTGGCAACTAAAACCATTAGATGAGCCTATAACTGTAATGGGGCCTGACAAAATGTATGTTACATCAATGTTTGTACCTAATGTAAGTGTTGAACTTTGTGGCAAGACGGTGTATGTTGAGAAAGGTGTTGTGCTTGAGGTGATGGACACTCCAGAGGTTTTGATCGGGATGGATGTCTTGAAGCATCTGGGGTGTCTGAAGTGCTCCACATATGGCTAGGGATTGGGTGAAGAGGAGGAGGAGGGACAGATGGCAGAGCGGAGGTTTATCGAGTCCCAGCTGAGGAAGTGTCTGGTATTGACAGGTGAGAGTGTGGAGGGTTGTGAAAAGCCAGATACTGCGTTATATGAGAGGTTGATTGGGAGGCAGGTAGGTGGTGGACGTAAGAGAAAAAGGGAAGAATGTGTTGATGCAGGACGGAAGCGTAGGAAAACTGATAAAATACAGTGCTGTGCGTGTAAAAATTTGAATGTGGAGAAGGCAAGTCATGGACGCAAGAGAAAGAGAGAGGCTAGTGATGACGCTGGGCAGAAGCGAAGGAAGTTAGGGAGTCCCGAGTACAGAAATTTCAGCATCAGGCAGGAAGGTGGAGGCCGGAAGGGAAAAAGGGATGACACCAATGATTTAAGGCCTCGTAAACGAAGGAAAACAGCTGATTGATTAGAACAGTGATTGATTTATGTACCAAACAAGAACTTTTATTGGTATTTTAAATTAGGCTATTCCTCTTCACTCACACGCCATGTCCATTTTTACATCAAGACCACTCCAAAACCACTACCACTTCAACGCCAAGACCATTTTTACACCAAAACCAATTTAATGCCAAGACCATTTACACACTAAGACCACGGCTACACCAACAACACTTGAAGGCCAAGGTCACCTCAATGCCAAGACCACGTCTACACCAAGACCACTTCAATGCCAAAACCGTTTCTACATCTTCTTTTCTGTTTCTGTTCCATTGCTAGCCATTTCTTTGCATCGAATTTACCCCATATGATCGTTGACACATGACACCAGGAGTCCATTATTCAGTTAGAAACTCATTTCATTACTGTTTTGAATATAGCAACTGAATCTCCACACTGGACTAACTGTGTGCAGTTCAAGTCCGTTACAACCATAGTTTGCTCCATGAGGTTTTTACTTTTCTGTCACTTCCCAACATCACAGACACAGCCAGTACCATACACTGCAACATGACTTCCTCATCGCACTTCTGAAATGGACTGAGGACAACATGCTGACAGTCACTCTTGCCAAATCCACCACTTCACTCATTACCAACAGCAGACATGACCACAGGTATTGGTATACCCCCCTACATTGCACTTAACAGTGTACCAGTACCACACGTGCCAACCTTCACTGAGATCCTTGGAATGACATATGACACCAGACTCACCTTCAAGGACAGTATACAAAACCTGAAGAGGCGGTGCACCCCCAGACTTAGGACACTTATAAGGACGGACCTAGGACAGCAAAAAGAAACACTTGACCTACTATACAAACAGTACCTATCCAGTACATCAGATCAGTGATGTTCTCAGCTTCCCTGTCACAGGCAATCCTATAACTACAGCACCTTGCAGACATAACAGAACACTGCCTTACATATCATCACTGGCTACACACCCCACTTTGATACCAAAGTCCTCCCTGTAGGAGAATATCTCACTATGAGAGGCATAGCATTCTATGAGGCAGCTAGGCCTAGTGCTGACACACAATACCTGGTATTAACTATACGATAAAGTCCTCCCCCCCCCCCCCGTTATAAACATGCACTGCACTGGTTTGGGATCTAAAAGCTGGAGCATCATAATTAAGGCCAGGACTTAAATCTCCTATATTCTAATTATTCAACCTTGTAGTGCTACCTTTAGATGCTTGGGATCTGTCGAGATTCACCATACACTGTCCATTCTTTTCATATGCTCCTTGTACACCAACCTGAGGCTCAGCAGTGCAATATTTCGCTACAGCCTCATTTTGTCACTAATTATCTTCACATGATCGACTACATGCCTCAACTGGCTATCTACATTCTCTCTGCACTCCATCATAATTCCCTCTCTAATCTTTAGCTGGTTGACTACATGCTGTCTGAACTCCGTCACTATTCCCTCGCTAATCTTCAGTTGGTTATCTACATGCTGTTTACACTCCATCACATTGTTGCTTCCCTCATACTTCTGCTGCTCTAGCTTGGCATCTACTTCCTCCTGAAGTTGCTGCTGTTCTTTTTTCATTTTTCCCAAGAATGCATCTAGCTGTCCTTACACCCTCAGTTGTACTTCCCTCTGTTGCTCCTGTAATTCCTCTTGAAGTTGTTCATAACGTTCTTTTTGTTCTTCATATTGTGCCTCTAGTTGTTCACTCTGTGCTTGCAGTTGTTCTTTGATTTCATTCTGAGCTCTTTCTGTTCTTCACTTTGGGCCTGTAATTGTTCTTGGAGTTCTTTCTTCTGTGCCTGTAATTGTTCTTTGAGTTCTATCTTCAGGGCCTGTAGTCCTTCATTCTGTGCTTGTAATTTGACACTTTGTGCTTGTAATTGTTCATTGAGTTCTATCTTCTGTGCCTGTAATAGCTTCACAATTGTCGCCAGGGACATTTCCTCCTCCTGCCCAGCTCGAGACCTTGTTTGCACACCTCCTGCTTCCATGTCGAAAGTTCGACTCACTGCAGCACTGAAATTATCCACACTCCTGACATCAGTGTTATGTCCCAGTCCCACACTGCCACAGGCTTCAACAGCAGTAGTTCAGTATATGAAGGATGTTGCCTAGTGAGTTGTTCTTCCTATGGTCAACCTTTAGGTGTATAGCACACAAGATCAGCTAAGGCATTGTAAATAAACACTGGCTTCTAAAAGTTCACTGTCTTTATTTTCCAAGTAATTCCATTTAATACTGTCCAACTTCACCTCACTATTCTCACAAACATTGGAGCTATACTAATGTTAACTTAAATGCTTGACAACACTTCACTGTTTTCACAAGTTCCGAAAATATACAAACTGCACTGCACTGACACTTAATGCATGCCAACAACACTTCACTATTTCCACAAGCACTGACACTGAACTACGCTCAAACTGAACTGAAAAACGACTGAACTCGAAATAGTCTCTTCCCCATCCTTATATAGGCTTGCATTATTCAAGAAACATCTATTCTCCACAGTTCTGGTATATTCTAGCCCTCTAGAGCCCCAGGTGAAACATATGTAACATAAATTTAAAGGGATCCTAAAATATACAAAAATAAAAAATCATCAAATTTTTGCCATCAAGAACCCAAGGTTACACCAGTGTAACATACTGACGCCATCTATGGAGCAAATGTTTCACTACAGCCTTGTGAGGGAGGCATTGTACCAGCTGATCCAGGAGGAGAAACACATCACCTTTGTTTATCAACTTTTGGACATTACAGTGATTGTACTAGGTAAGTACTGATTGCAAACACTACTGCATCTGGAAGTTTAGATGTTAGAGAAAAGTTTGGTATAGCAGTGCATTATAAAAATCCAGATAATGATACATTTATGATGGTTTATATATGGGTGACAACAGAGTAACACTGGGCCATGGAGGATGATTCCATTTTCTATGCAGTCTCAATCAGTGTGATAAAGATGTCACTATGGGTCTTCAGTGGTCATTGACTCTTGGATTTTCTAGTGATGGGATACAATTATACTTTATTATTTTGAGGGCTCTTTGTGTGTGCCAAATATGTAACATTACATCTCAATGGTTGCTGACAATCATGTCTTATTCTGTGTGACAAATATGTAACAATGGGACTTGGCAGCTGTTGATATTTATGGGTTTCTTTTACATTTTATAGACTTAGATATGTGCTTCCTGACAGTTTTGTAGGTAATAAACGTACCTTGCAAATTACTGAGCCAGTGTTACATTGGGGATAATTATATTATTGTTCATATTTACATAGAAATATAAAACAAAAGCTTTTATTTTAGCAGATAATGTCTTCCCAACCTAACAATGTAATGGACATCGTGGACGCCAATACAACTGATGTAGATGTTGACAGCGGAAGTGATGACGAAGATGAGACATATGTACCTCCAAGGATTCCAGCAGATGACAGCTCAGATGACTCAGATGACAGCTTCAGCTCCTCAGATGAAGAACCACTCTCCAATATTGCAACACATAGAAAGAAATCTACACCCAAAAGACCTACTTACTGCTGGTGTAAGAAACTATTTGATCCCCCAAATACATGCTTTACAGGTGACGTGATTAGTCCTCCAGCTGATGGTAAGGTCTGTTCACCTCTTGAATATTTCCAGAAATTTGTAACTGATGAAATGTTAGCATTACTTGTACAGAATACAAATTTGTATAGTGTACAGAAAAATGGCAAGTCTGTAGAAACCTCCAAAAAAGAACTAGAGCAGGTGTTAGGCATGTACTTTAGAATGGGCATAGTGCAGATGCCTGGAGTTCGTGTTTACTGGGAACATGACGCAAGGTATGCTCCTGTAGCAGATGTTATGAGAAGTAGGTTTCAAACATTACTTACAGTCATGCATTTGGCAAACAATATCATGGTCACTGATGATGAGAAATCTGATAAGATTTGGAAAATACGTCCATGGATGGATCTGTTTCACACTCAGTGTCTGAAAGTCACCCCAGAAGAACATAACTCTATTGATGAAATGATGATACCATTCAAAGGTAGTTTCAGTGGTATAAAGCAGTATATGAAAGGTAAACCTCACAAATGAGGATTCAAAATTTCGGCTAGAACAGGAGTAAGTGGCATGTTGTATGACTTTGATGTGTATCAAGGCAGTGGAGGTAACAGCTCAAATACAAGTGGACTAGAAGTTGGTGCAGATGTTGTACTGAAGCTCACTTCCACATTACCTAATAACAAGAACTTCAAGGTGTATGCAGACAACTTTTTTACTAGTTTACCTCTCATTGAGGAACTTCAGAAACATGGCATCCATTACGTAGGAATAGCAAGATCGAACCGTGACTACAACTGCACCCTTCAATTTGACAGTGACCTAAAGAAAGGTGGTAGAGGAACCTATGATTTCCGGGTTGAACAGAACCACAACTTTGTAGCAGTGAAGTGACATGACACCCGAGCAGTAACACTAGTTTCTACTTTTGCTGGGCCAGAACCAACCAGTGAAGTTCGTCGATGGGACAAGAAAGAGAAGAAACATGTTCAGGTTGATATACCTTTCACTATCAAAGAATACAACTCCTTCATGGGTGGAGTTGACTTGTTGGATTGTTTCCTTTCTAAGTACAGGTATCCTCTGAAGTCTCGAAGGTGGTATATGCCACTATTCTGGAACACTCTTACCATGGGACTCATCAATGCTTGACTACTTTATCGACGTGACTGTGAATCACTTCGCCTTCCAAAGAAATCAATACTGAAGAGAAGAAGCTTCCAAGCACAGGTGTTGAGGTCAATACAGCTCGAAAGCGTGGGAGGCCATCACTTGAAGAGGAGGAACCAGCATCTACCCCACCTCCCAGAAAAATCAAGAAAGGCCCTTGTGTGGATGTGCAGAAAGACATGTATGCTCATTGGCCAAAGTTGCTAAAAGGGGCCGTTGTAAGGTTTGCCAAGTGAACAACACAGATACACTGTGCGAGAAATGTGATGTGAGGCTATGCTTCAACGAGAAGCGTAACTGCTTCAAACAGTTTCATGTTCAAGGAAATGTTTTGTATCAGAGCAGTGTTAAGTAATCAAAAAAGTGAGTAAAATTGTTTGCCTATGACTGTCTCACCCATTTGTATCTGATTCATTTACTTTGTAGCAGCAAACTGCTCTATCATGCAGATTTTGTTTCTTTGTGTTTTGGTTCCTACTGAAATACCAGTATATGCCTTAGTAAAAGGAGATATTTGATATACAGCATATATATTGTTTAGAAAAGGCAGTTTATATCGACCCCATTTAGAGAAAGTAATTTTATTTCTACATTGTATTGCTATTACAATAAAGATTGCAGAATTCTATGTAATATTTTACTCACCTTCAAATTGCTATGTGAATAAGAAATGTAACTGGAAACATCTCATTGCACATCTAATAAATCCCAATGTGACAGATTTGTAACATCACATAATACTCATAATATCTCATTGCACATCCAATAAACCCCAATGTGGCAGATTTGTAACATCTCATACTACTCATAATATAATTAGAAAATGATGATACAAGGTATTTGGTATTCTTACAGTGCCCAACAAACAAGTTAAGAGGGGTTATATATTTTTTTTCCACCTGGATGACACCTTGGGTTCTAGAGAGCTAGAGAGAGAGAGAGCACAATTACCAACTAGGAGACAACCACAACATGGCACAGTTTTTGTACATTACATAACACTGTGAATTATTTAGCATATTGACTTAAATTACATAATTAACAAGCAGTCACATAAATAAAACATTATAGAGTGTTATGCTAGGTGTTCTTAGGTTGACTTCTTATCCTCAGAATGCTAGCTACTGAGCCAGGGTTCTCTTTCGAGACTGGAACTAGAATACACTACAAGAGGAACAGGGCATAAAAACTCGGCAGACCAACCTTACACATATATTGCCTTACAATCCTTATAATACACCACAATGATATACATGTACAGATTAATAGGGACAATGTCAGGCTTAGCCCAGGCTGCTGGGGACTGGACTGAATACAGGTGGCACCCGGGTGTGGGAGGTAGCTCGTCAGGTGTGCCTTCCCATAGGAGGCACAGGACTAATGCCAGGGGTGATGTCGTCTAGATGGGGTTCCTGATCAGTGTGCGGGGAGGCCTTTTCCCAGTGGGGCCTTGACCTGGGAGGTGGCCCTCTGGACTGGGGCTGAACAGGGCCAACAGGTGTGCATGCCTTCACCTGCTCCTGGAGGAAGGTTGTCTGCAGTGGGGCTTGGGAGGCTCCACCCTGGGGTCCTGGGGGTGCCCCTGGATGTCTGGGGGCTGCGGTCTCTGCAGGGTTGGACCGCCGCTGGCTGCAGTGTCCCTTCCTTGTAGAGTCCATCAGCAGCGGGCGTCATCCAGAGGTGGCCTGCAGGGCAAGGATCCCCAGGCTCGGGATGGGCCCTCGCCACAACTCGATCTGCAACTCCTTTTGGGAGACTGCACCTGTGAGGAGAGAGAGAGACGTCCCACTCAGCCTCTGGAGGGGTGGTGGGCCGAGCCAGGGACTTCCTTCAAAGGAATAGTCTCAGGGGCTGTGGACAAAGGACGTGCAATGGCCTTCCCTTCCCCAGTGCGTACAGTGGCCGTCATCACGGTTCCACAAGCCCTAGAGACAACAGCTGAAGTGCGTACAGTGGCCATCAGTTCCTGCCTGGTGTGTACAGTGGCTGTCACCACAAGGCTGTTCCCTAAGGAGGTGGCAGACAAAGGGCATACAGTGGCCGTCCCTTCCCCAGTGCATACAGTGGCCGTCATCGTGGTTCTGCCTGTTCCTGGTTTACCAGCTGAAGTGTGTACAATGGCTGTCACTTCCTGCCCGGTGCATACAGTGGCTGTCACTGCAAGGCTGGTTCCAGGGGTGGCTGCAGCCGTTGTGCATACAGTGGCTGTCACCGCAAGGCTGGTTCCAGGGGTGGCTGCAGCCGTCGTGAGTACAGTGGCTGTCACTGCGGGACTGCAGGGGAAAACAGCTTAAGGGCATAAGTGGCTGTCCCTTTCACGGTGCGTACAGTGGCCGTCACAGCAGTACTGCTTGGGACTGTACTGAGACAAGAGCCACCCCGATCCTGGCGAGTGCTGGTCTGGCTGGAGTGTAGTGTACCAGCACTGCATACCTCTTGTTGGGTATGCTTGAGAGGAAGAGGGGCGCATGGTGGTGGAGGACATAGGACCCTCTGGCTCGGATCCCTTATGTGCTCTATGTGCCCCCTGTGGTTGGGTATTTTGCCACCCTGGCCGTGGGTCCTCTGTGGGATGGGTGTTGCGACACCCCTCCCTGGGCTTCCCATAGGGATGGGCACTTCACCATCGTTGGTGAGGAAAGAGTCACGTCCCCCTGGCTGGAGGTGGTAGTTTGTCTGAGGTTGTGGTGCGGTGGGCCGGTGTGAGGTGGTGGAGGAGAGTGGTCCAGTGGTGGGTGGGTGGATTGGGTCTCTGGTGCAGGGTGTAGGAGACGTGGAGGGTGGAGGTCTGCAGTGTCTTCACGAGGAGGCTAAGGAGTTGAGGCGTCCCTTGGATGCGCTGGTGTTTCCCCTGGGCAGGGGCCCAGGTCACCTGGTTTATCTTCATTTTTGAAGGTGGTGAGTAGCCAACACCTCCTGGCTGGAGGCTGGAGACAGGTGAGGCGACCTGGATTTTAGGGGGTCACCAGGAGCTGCTGGAGGTGGTTGGTTTGGTGGGTGTTGGGGGTGTGGGTGAGGGTGTGGATGTGTATCTAGCTGGTGGGTGGGAGAGCAGGCTGGATCTGGTAGTGGTGGTGGTTAGGACAGGTGTGGGTGAGGGTGTGGATGTGTATCTAGCTGGTGGGCGGGAGACCCAGCTGGATCTGGTAGTGGCAGTGGTGAGGACAGGTGTGGGTGGCGAGGAGCTTGGGCCATGTGGTGAGGCGGCCGGGTGTAGGCGGATGGGTGATTGTCTTGGTGGTGGAGTACAATCGCGGCAAAAAGTCCCTGACCAGGCTGTCATGGGAAGCCACGGCTTCCACAGGGCAGAGCATCCGAACACATCCAACATATCGTACCTGCTCTGGTAAACATTTCATGAACAGTGACCGTATTGGTTTTGCATGTCATTATGCAGTGATACAATTCAAAGGTTAGTGCATTGTATTGTAAATACTATATTAGAGACTGATGCACGCCGTATGATCTGAGAATGAAAAATTATACAGACACCATTAACAGGGGATGTCTGTCTCAGTTTGAAACGGATTCACATGCAGCACAAGGGTCATTTGTTGACGTGATATGGGGTTGGTGGGATGGCATAGCCAACAGACACACTACTGGCCTAAATTATTAAATAAAAATAAATAAATAAATAAAAAAATACAACAGAAACCTGCTCTATAACAGTCAAAAGGGTAAGTGACTTAGTCCCCTGAGTATTGGCTTTTGTTACTAAATTATATTTTTTTCTAACAAAATATCTGTATAAGTTTTGTGTGAATCCTCCATTAAAACTGTTTGGTCCGCCGGACAATGACATCTATAGTACCATAATAACTATATATAGAATATGAACTGTTTCTAACACTGCATTATATATATATATATATATATATATATATATATATATATATATATATATATATATATCTTTGTTGTAGGTGGGGGCGCTCACCATCCACTCACTCGATGTAGTGCTGCTCTCGGGTGTCTGCCCTTTCCTCTCCATCCTTCTTTCCTTCCATTCTCTTCTGTCTTTCCTTCATTCTTTCCTTGTCCTTCTGCCTACGGGTGACTTTACACTCCCTCTTCTTTCTTTCCTTCATTCTTTCCTCTTCCTTCAGCCTGTGGGTGACTCTACACTCAGTGACAAGCCAAATGGTTTCCTGTACACCAGGAAAGCATTTACTACGCTGGGTGGTAACCATATAACCTGATTTTGGCGCCTGGTGGTTTTGGTGGGTAATTATTGCGCTCCAATCAGATTCAGCCGGTGAAGGTTTATATCCAAGGGATGGTTGGGGTTGATTGCTCATGTAATACAACTCAGGGATGAGTGAGGCTGGTCACTCTCATCTTAAATGTCGGGACCAACTGCCTAGCACCGGGCTCCTGCGCCGCTCCTCATGGGGCAGTGTAGGATTGGATGATGGATATATATATATATATATATATATATATATATATATATATATATATATATATATATATATATATATATATATATATATTGTAATGTTAGGTGAAATTAGGCTCGACTTCTCGTTCCTATTTCACCTAACGTGGAGCGGGGTCCTCTTTCGAGACCGGAGCTTAGTGCAATAAAGAGAGGCAGGACACAAAAACTCTAGGCAACAACTTTTACACGTATATTACCACAATCAGACACAGAACAAATCAGCAGGTATTACATCACAATACATAGCAATATAAAACCTTCTCTAGGATATAGGTATCTCGCAGGACACTTGCTTCTCTGATAGTAATAACAACACAATCAATCCTAGTGTATCAGGAGTGCAGTAAAGATAGGCGCGCGCAGGGGCGCGGGAGGGGGGTTGAGTTGTTGTTGTTGAAAGATTCCCTGCACATATAGTGCAGGCCCGGCCATACATTAGCCCGGTCAGTGGTGTATGGGCTGGTTAAAAAACAGTAAGTGGGGAGAACAGGACCTGGAGAATGCCCAGCACACACGTCCTGTGTCCTGACTGGCTTTGTGGTGTGTGTGTGGGGGATTGAGTCTCACTAGGAGGAGATAGGGGAGGTGCGGGGAGTGACTTGTGACGGCTAGGGGAAAGTTATGGTAATACTGGAGGGCGGCGGATATTATCCGTGAAGTTTATATGGTTTCCACTAGCCAAAGGACTTTGGTAATTGATTTTATTCTTGATTTACACTTACTCGGGATATTGGAGTGAGAGAGGGTGATAAACAAGATTTATGGGTAGCGTGGGGGAGGGAGAGAATACCATTAATACTTCCTTTCACAATATTCCTTCACAGTAATGGGGGTATGTCCTTATAGGGGAATCTCCCGGTGGCACGGGCTTATTAATGGTATAACAGGGAAATAAATGGAGAGAAATTGTGAATGAATAAGTGATGACACAGCCCTGAGGGGATATTCTCCTGCATTTGGTCTGATCAGCTAGTCAGGTCAGGTGCGGGTAAGGGGATGGGTCTGTTATGATGTGGCAGGGGTAAACCAGTTCTGCTGTCGGGCCCTGCTGTGGATGTCACTGATTGCATTGCGCAGTTGACCCTTGTGCGGTGTGATGCGGTGAGGATCTGTCCGTTCTCCCCTTTGGGGCTAAGATGCGAATGAATGTGTTTGAATGGATGAGTAAATGGAGAGTGAGTCGTCCTGTCTCGGCTACCTCCCTTTCCTTGGGGGCAGCAGCCTAGGTATATAGATAGATAGATAACAGGGATGTCACTCACAAGTATAGTCAATCAGGTCTTGTTCCACACTCTCGTCCTTTAACTTCTCACTGTGATCTTATTTACTCCGATATTCACTATATGAAATCACTGCACAGTACTTACACTAGGGGAGGATCACACTTAACCTAAATCACTCACGTTACAATATCACACGTATTCATCAGGGGGTTAGGCAGGAACATGTCATCGGCGATCCTGCCGGGCTAGGGGCACTGCCAATGCGAGGCGTGCCGAGAGGGCATGGGATAACTCATAAGGGCGTCCTCTCGCGTCCTGGGCTTCCTGTGGCTTCCGGGCTTGGCTCAGGTGTGTGGCCCTCGGCACTGGGGCCAAATAGCTCCAGGAGCCTCTGTGATAAGTCCCGGCGTCGTGGGGGCGTAGAGAGATCACGCCTGGGTGTCCTGGGGAGAACCGGGAGAGACTGTGGGCTGCGGTCACCAGCGTCTAGGGGCGCCGACAGGCTATGGGGTCCATCAGGTGCGTCTGCTCCAGAGCCTGGCGTAGGAAACAGAGACCAGGGGAGGCTGTGAGGCCTGTCTGGGTCACTCTGGGACAGGAAGCCTGGGCTCTAGTCTCCTGCTGTAGGGACGTCTCTCTCTTTACCTCTCTCTGCACACCCTCAGAGCGACAATAGATCGTCTCACGAGGAAGGGAGCGACCATAGGTTGTCTCTACCAAGACACTCTCGGAGCGACCATAGATCGTCTCACGAGGATGGGAGCGACCATGGATCGTCTCTACCGGAACACTTTCGGAGTGACCATCGATCGTCTCTACTGGAGCACTTTCAGAGTGACCATAGATCGTCTCACAAGGATGGGAGCGACCTTAGATCGTCTCACGAGGATGGGAGCGACCATAGATCGTCTCTACCGGAGCACTTTCGGAGCGACCATGGATCGTCTCACGAGGATGGGAGCGACCATAGATCGTCTCTACCGGAGCACTTTCGGAGCGACCATGGATCGTCTCACGAGGATGGGAGCGACCATAGATCGTCTCTACCGGAGCACTTTCGGAGCGACCATGGATCGTCTCACGAGGATGGGAGCGACCATAGATCGTCTCTACCGGAGCACTTTCGGAGCGACCATGGATCGTCTCACGAGGATGGGAGCGACCATAGATCGTCTCTACCGGAGCACTTTCGGAGCGACCATAGATCGTCTCACGAGGATGGGAGCGACCATAGATCGTCTCTACCGGAACACTTTCGGAGCGACCATAGATCGTCTCACGAGGATGGGAGCGACCATAGATCGTCTCTACCAGAGGGGCGCCGTCTGGAGTGTCTTTTCTAACTCCACCCCTAGCTGACTCAACAATTCCACTCCACGAAGGTAGTGTCCTTCTCCTACGGTGGTGACGGCATCGTGGCTGCATGACACAGGGGCGCACGGCCCGGGCTGACATATGTCGCTGTTGCCGGGAGTGGTGGTGACTGGTGGCGGCTACCCTGTGGGGTCCGCGTGGGGGTGTCGGCGCATTTTCGGGCATACTAAGCTGTGTTTGGCTTGCCCTGTCGTCGGGGGTACTATGGTATTTCTCGAGGGCACTGTTCTTTAAGCCATGCATTTTACCACTCTTCCCCCTGTATAAAGTCACGTCCTCGTGGCTGGAGGTGGAACGCTTGTGTGTTGGAGGTGGTGTAGACAGGCTGGAGGTCTTGCAGCGCAGTTTGCCAGGCGACAGTGTAGGGGTTCTCTTCTTGTGCTGGGTCGCAGGTGAGGAAGACTGTGGAGGTGGCGGTGGTAGACTAGAGGAGGTTTAGCAGGTGGTGTGGCCCGTGGAGTCTGTGGTTCCTGCCAAGGGTAGGTGCCCATACGGCCCGCTTCACTCTCATCTTGCTTGGTGTGGCTGTCGGTGTGGTTGGGGGCTGAATGCTGGATACTGCGGGTAAGGGCCAGGTTTTTTGCCGTGGTAATGTGGCATTGAGTCTCTGGGGAGTACAGGTAGAGGGGATTTGGGCCTGATGTAGCTTGACGGTGTGAAGTCGTGGAGAGGTGGGTGGTGTAGGGGTGTGTGAGTATCGGGTGGGCGGGCGTGAGAGGCGGCCCGAGCAGGTGGTGGTGGTCTTGAGGGTCGGGGTGGGGGGAGAAGTGGGCGTCTGGGATGGGTGGGTTGTTTTGAGTGTTGTGGGCGTGGTGGAGCGCGGTGTTGGTGGAGTGGGTGTACGGATGGTGGGTGGGGGAGGGGGGGTGGTAGTGGGTTGTGGTGAGGGTGTGGTGGTGTGGGCAGAAGATGTGGGAGTGGGCATTGAGTGGGAGGCCATGGAAGGAAGGGGTGAGGGTGAGGGAGGGGTGGCGGGGGAGGCGTCAGGTGAGGTGCTGGGGGTGGTGGTGGACGGGAAGGTGGAGATGGTAGGGGGGCGGAGTGGGAGGGTGAGGAGGAAACTTAGCACTCATATGTGACTGTAGAGGGTGGTGCGGGAGCCGGAGGGGGCTGGGGGTGTGGGGCCAGAGCGGGAGAGGTGGGCGTGCGGAAAGGCCGCACGTGACGGTTGCAGAGGGTACGGGGAGTACCGTGATAGTCTACGACTACTTGGTATGGGTTGGGGACTTTGGTGATTGTGTGGGGCCCCATGAAATGGGGGCCGAGCTTGTGGGGAGTGGAAAGTTGGGCGACGACGACTGTGTCACCCGGGTTGAAAGGGTTGGAGGCTGTGTCGGGTCCAAGGTCTAGGTTCTTTTGTAGGTGGTATATCCGCCCTTTTAGCAGGTGTAGCGGGTCTGTAGTGGGAGCGGAAGCGGGCGGTTGCAGTTGATGGCGTAGGGGTAGTAGGAGGGGGGTTTCGCCAAAGATTCTTTCGTGGGGGGAAACCCTGTCTTCTCGGGGGCACGAATTCATGCCCCATTGGACAATTTTTACATGTGCCGGCCAATCGTCATCTTTTGTAGCCTTGATTCTGGTGCATAGCTGATTGATAAGGGTACAATGGCTATGTTCACATACCACGTTCCCTTGTGGCCAGTATGGTGAGGAGTGGGAGATCTTGTACCTGAAAATCCTGGCTAGTTCTTCCCAGACTTTTCCGGAGAACTCGGGGGCATTATTGGAATGGATGGCTTGGGGAATGCCAAAGTAAGGGAACACGTGTCAGAGCAGGGCATCGGCGACAGCGACGGAATGATGTTCCTTAGCTGGGCAGGCTACTACGAATTTGGAGTACGTGTCTACAAAAGTGATCACGTATTTATATCCAGATCTAGGGGGAAGAGGGCCTACTACGTCGATCGCCAGGAGTTGCCAGGGCTTGTGGGCGGTGATATGTCCAGATGGCCCGGCGGTCCGGGTGATATCTTTCCCAAGCGCGCAGGTGCAGCAAGTCTGGATAATTTCCTCGGCGAGGGTGGAGGGATTTGGGGCCCAGTAAATATCATTGAACACCTGTAGTAATCTTTTGGTGCCCAAGTGGTTGCCGTTGTAGGCATGTAGGTGGCGCAGGGTGTCACGTGCCGCATCGAGGGTCAAGAGGATGTGTCCGGACGGGGTTAGAAGGCGGTCGCCCTGTCGGCACAGCTTGGGGAATAGGTGAGCAGGGATCCAGGGGGGCCGTTCCTTGTGGCTCCAGAGTTGTAGTAGGTCGGGGTCCGGTTGTACCGCGTGGATGGGGAGACGGGAGAGGGCATCTGCATTGGTGTGGAGCTTTCCGGGTCTGTATGAAATCTCGTACTGAAACTCCTCTAGGGTGTCACGCCACCGGACGAGTTGGGCGTTATGGGAGTCTCATTGGCCCAACCACTGGAGTGATTGGTGGTCGGTGATTATCGTGACTTGGGTCCCAGAAAGATAAGCCCTAAAATATTGGAGGGCCCAGATTATGCTGAGGCATTCTCGCTTGGTGGCGGCATAATTTTTTCAGCTGGGTTCAGAGTGTGGCTGGCGCAGGCGATGATGTGTTCCTGGCCGGCCTGTACCTGGGCTAGGACGGCGCCTATCGCGGTAAGGGATACATCCGTGTAGAGGCGAAAAGGGAGGGCATAGTCGGGGAAGGCCACAATGGGGGCCGAGACAAGCTTGTCTTTTAGCTGTTGAAAAGCAGCTCGCCAATCCTCGGTCCAGAGGAAAGGTTCCCCTTTTCGTGTCAAGTCGTGAAGTGGCTTAGCGATCAGCGCGAATCCCTTCACAAAGCAACGGTAATAGGACGTGAGTCCCAGGAAGGCATGGACTCCGTGGACATCCTGCGGAGGTGGTATGTCCGCTATGGCACGGAGCTTGTCGGGATCTGGGGAAATTCCTGCTTGGGAAATAGTATGTCCTAGGAACGGGACAGTCTTAGCGGCCAGGACACATTTAGAAGGATGTAGCTTGAGGCCTACCTGGCGAATTCTGGTAAAAACTCGACGGAGGCGCTGCAAGTGGTCGGCCCAGGTCTGGCTAAAAACAATGACGTCAAGATAAGCTAAACATATTTCCCAAGCGAGGCCGCTCAAGACAGATTCCATTAGTCTGGAGAAAGTGGCAGGGGTGTTGCAGAGGCCGAATGACAGAACATTGAATTCGTAATGTTTGCCATTACTGGTGGAAAAGGCCATCTTGCCTTGATGGTCCAGGTGGACGGGGACCTGCCAGTATCCAGACTGGAGGTCGAGGGTAGAAAACCAAGACGCCCCGTAGAGGGAGTCGAGGGAATCGTCAATGCGGGGGAGGGGGGTGGCATCTTTAATGGTGACGTCGTTCACACGGCGGTAGTCGATGCAAAACCGCATCGTGCTGTCTTTCTTTTTTACTAGAACGACGGGGGAGGACCACGGGCTGGTGGAGGGGGAGATAATACCTGCCTCTTCCATTTCGCACACCTGGCAGTCCTCCTCTTCTCTCTGTCGGGGGTTCTTGCATCGGGAAGGTTGTCGTATAGGTGGGCCTGTCGTATGGATTTCGTGCGACAGGTACATAGTATGCCCTATATCTGCTGGTCCTGTCGCAAACAGATCCTGGAAATCCAGGAGGAGGCGGCGTAAGGTGTCTGACTGCTGGTTGAAGAGATGGTCAGGGATGGGGGGTAGAGGGATGGGGAGGTGGGAGGAGGATGGGTCACAGGGCTCGGCTTCCTCCATCTCTCCAATGATAAGCCCTTTGGGGAGGGTGAGAAGGGACTGGGCGAGATTGGCGATGCGGATGGTGGCGTGGTGGGGAGGGAGGAAGGTGGGGGACACAAGGCAGGCAGAAAGGGGTCAGGAGGGGAGGAGGGGGGAGAACAAAATGGATGGACCTGAAGGCCTGTTAAGGGGCACCCATGCCTCATGGTGGGAGGGGATGGTAACGGCGGTGGAGATGGTGGCAGGGAAGGAGGGGGCAGGAGTGGGGTGGAAAGGCACAGGAGGGGGGAGAGAGGGAGGTGGAAAAAGGGGGGAAGAAGGGGGGCACTGGGGGGAGGAAGAGGGCGAATACTCCGGCCGGGGCCGCGGCGTGCATGTGCAAACGGTTGGGGTGGAACAGGGGGGGGGGGGAACTGGAGTTGTCGGTGGCGACAGTCGCTCGTGGCTCCAAGTTTTTGGAGCAAGTCTAGCCCTAAATACCTGTCATAACTCCGGCAGGAGGAATCAAAAATGATGAATGGATGTTGGGTGGACACTGGCTGGTGGGTGTCGACCCGTAGGGCCCGAGTTTCCCCACGGATGGGCAGGGGGCCACCCCCCGCGTCCACAAGGTGAGTGGTAGTAGGGTGGAGTGGGCCAAACCGCGATTTGTAGCGGGAGAAATAGTGGCTGTAAAGGCAGGACCTGGCTGCTCCTGTATCGACTAGTAGTCTGGCCTTCACGCCGTTTATTTTCATCTTGTGGTATACTGGGGGGCGATACTTAGGGGTGATGGCCCCTGCCACCGTGGGTTGGTGCGGGGGCGGGCCTAAGAATCCAGCTGGCTAGGGCTCTCGTTCTCCTGTTCCTGCTCTACTTCTCCTGGATGGGGCTCGTCCACGGGTGGCAGCTCGTCCTCTGGGGCCTCTCCTTCTAAGGCGGACACTTTACGCAAACCCGGGGCTGTGATTCTGCGGCGAGCAGCTTTAAGCTGGTCCCGTATGTCATGAAGGGGGCAGCGGGAGTTGCAGGCTGTGAATTCCCACGAGTTGATAAGAATTAGGTTCGGGTTTTCTCGCGGGGCGGGGCGCTGACGTGAGGGGTGTGCCCTGGGCGGGCTAGGCGTCGGGGTTGGGCTGGTGTGAGGCAGAGGTGGACGCGGTGTGGCTGGGGGAGCCGGGGGTCGGGTGGGGAATTTCTTAACAACATTAATTTGTTGTGGAGAAGGGCAGGCGGTCAAGAGGCGCCGCATCAGCTGTATATCTCTATCCATGTCTCCTGTTGGGTCATGGATAGTGAAGTGTTGTTTCACAACACTTGGGAGTACTCTGAGCAGAGTATTAAATGTATGCTGATCCCGGGTTTCCTCATCTGCCTCCGGGTAGGCAGCAGTAACCAGGCGTCTTGCCTGTATCAGGGTATTATCTAAATCCCCGTCGAATGAAAAACTATCCAATTTGGATAGAGCCACTACTTTCCCTAATGATGGGGTGATGGCTTGTACAGTGAACTTTGTGAAGTTCTGCCAGGTGAGTTCTGGGACGATTTTTGGCGCTATGTTCGCCGCCGCTTTACCCAATAGTGGTAGTGTGACTGCAATTTTTTGTTGGTCATTTTCAAAGCCAATATCCAGTAAGGGTTTAATTATTGCCAGATCTGTGTGTATATCATACTGGTCGGGGTCAAACTTGGGTAACTGAACGTGCGGTTTGGTTGCCATTTTGCCAAATATTTCCTGATTACCTCTCTCTTACGCCCGGGTCTAGAATCACCGCTGGCCACCAGTGTAATGCTAGGTGAAATTAGGCTCGACTTCTCGTTCCTATTTCACCTAACGTGGAGCGGAGTCCTCTTTCGAGAGCGGAGCTTAGTGCAATAAAGAGAGGCAGGACACAAAAACTCTAGGCAACAACCTTTACACGTATATTACCACAATCAGACACAGGACAAATCAGCAGATATTACAGCACAATACATAGCAATATAAAACCTTCTCTAGGATATGTGTATCTCGCAGGACACTTGCTTCTCTGATAGTAATGACAACACAATCAATCCTAGTGTATCAGAAGTGCAGTAAAGATAGGCGCGCGCAGGGGTGCGAAAGTGGGGTTGAGTCTCACTAGGAGGAGATAGGGGAGGTGCGGGGAGTGACTTGTGACGGCTAGGAGAAAGTTATGGTAATACTGGAGGGCGGCGGATATTAGCCGTGAAGTTTATATGGTTTCCGCTAGCCAAAGGACTTTGGTAATTGATTTTATTCTTGATTTACACTTACTCGGGATATTGGAGTGAGAAAGGGTGATAAACAAGATTTATGGGTAGCGTGGGGGAGGGAGAGAATACCATTAATACTTCCTTTCACAATATTCCTTCACAGTAATGGGGGTATGTCCTTATAGGGGTATCTCCCGGTGGCACAGCCTTATTAATGGTATAACAGGGATGTCACTCACAAGTATAGTCAATCAGATCTTGTTCCACACTCTCGTCCTTTAACTTCTCACTGTGATCTTATTTACCCCAATATTCACTATATGAAATCACTGCACAATACTTACATTAGGGGAAATCACACTTAACCTAAATCACTCGTGCTACAATATCACACGTATTCATCAGGGGGATAGGCAGGAACATGTCGTCGGCAATCCTGCCGGGCTAGGGGCACTGCCAATGCGAGGCGTGCCAAGAGGGCATGGGATAACTTGTAAGGGTGTCCTCTCGCGTCCTGGGCTTCCCGTGGCTTCCGGGCTTGGCTCAGGCGTGTGGCCCTCGGGACGGGCTGAATAGCTCCAGGAACCTCTGTGATAAGTCCTGGCGTCGTGGGGGCATAGAGAGATCACATCTGGGTGTCCTGGGGACAACCAGAAAAGACTGTGGGCTGCGGTCTCCAGCATCTAGGGGCGCCGACAGGGGAGGGCTGTGGCAGCGACTTCCACTGAGGTCCGTCAGGTGTGTCTGCTCCAGAGCCTGGCATAGGGAACAGAGACCAGGGGAGGCTGTGAGGCCTGTCTGGGTCACTCTGGGACAGGAAGCATGGGATCTAGTCTCCTGCTGTAGGGACGTCTCTCTCTTTACCTCTCTCTGCACACCCTCGGAGCGACAATAGATCGTCTCACGAGGAAGGGAGCGACCATAGGTCGTCTCTACCAAGACACTCTCGGAGCGACCATAGATCGTCTCACGAGGATGGGAGCGACCATGGATCGTCTCTACCGGAACACTTTCAGAGCGACCATAGATCGTCTCTACCGGAGCACTTTCGGAGCGACCGTAGATCGTCTCACGAGGATGGGAGCGACCATAGATCGTCTCTACCGGAGCACTTTCGGAGCGACCATAGATCGTCTCACGAGGAGGGGAGCGACCATAGATTGTCTCTACCGGAGCACTTTCGGAGCGACCATGGATCGTCTCGTGAGGAGGGGAGTGACCATAGATCGTCTCTACCGGAGCACTTTCGGAGCGACCATGGATCGTCTCACGAGGAGGGGAGCGACCACAGATCGTCTCTACCGGAGCACTTTCGGAGCGACCATGGATCGTCTCACGAGGATGGGAGTGACCATAGATTGTCTCTACCGGAGCACTTTCGGAGTGACCATGGATCGTCTCACGAGGATGGGAGTGACCATAGATCGTCTCTACCGGAGCACTTTCGGAGCGACCATGGATCGTCTCACGAGGATGGGAGCAACCATAGATTGTCTCTACCGGAGCACTTGTGGAGCGACCATGGATCGTCTCACGAGGATGGGAGCTACCATAGATCATCTCTACCAGAGCACTTTCGGAGTGACCATGGATCGTCTCACGAGGATGGAAGCGACCATAGATAGTCTCTACCGGAGCACTTTCGGAGCGACCATGGATAGTCTCACGAGGATGGGAGCGACCATAGATCATCTCACGAGGATGGGAGCGACCATAGATCGTCTCTACCGGAGCACTTTCGGAGCGACCATGGATCGTCTCACGAGGATGGGAGCGACCATAGGTCGTCTCTACTGGAGCACTTTTGGAGCGACCATAGATTGTCTCATGAGGATGGGAGCGACCATAGATCGTCTCTACCGGAACACTTTCAGAGCGACCATAGATCGTCTCTACCGGAGCACTTTTGGAGCGACCATAGATTGTCTCACGAGGATGGGAGCGACCATAGATCGTCTCTACCGGAACACTTTCGGAGTGACCATAGATCGTCTCACGAGGATGGAAGCGACCATAGATCGTCTCTACCAGAGGGGCGCCGTCTGGAGTGTCTTTTCTAACTCTACCCCTAGCTGACTCAACAATTCCACTCCACGAAGGTAGTGTCCTTCTCCTACGGTGGCTACGGCGTTGTGGCTGCATGTCACAGGGGCACACGGCCCAGGCTGACATATGTTGCTGTTGCCGGGAGTGGTGGGACTGGTGGCGGCTACCCCGTGGGGTCCGTGTGGGGGTGTCGGTGCATTTTCGGGCATACTAAGCTGTGTTTGGCTTGCCCTGTCGTTGGGGGTACTATGGTATTTCTCGGGGGCACTGTTCTTTAAGCCACGCATTTTATATATATGTTTGTCCATACTGTTACATATTCTGCCTACGTCGGCCAACAATCTTTTGTCTTCATAGCTGTCCACAGATATATAGTTGTGGCCAAGATTTCCAATATATTATCATGATGAACAGATTCCTTTTTATCATTGACGGATATGTCCTACGGTATGGTAGTAATAGTGACCCATTATATTAAAGTATTTGAAACATTGTATAAAAAATACACAAAGGTGGAATTAATGATTCGTCACCCATATCAGATTTATTGAGTTACGTAAAAAGTTATGTAATATACATTAGCCTCAATGTATTACATGACTCAGTAAATGCCTGATTAATAACCTGTCCAACCCTCTTCAGCCTCTATTACCTGCTGCAGACGTACTGGGAGGGACTCCACCAGGTGCGAGCAGATGTCGGGTCGCCCTCTAACACTCTCCCAAACTTCCATGCTTTTTCTAATTATATCTGCTTTTGTCTCCTATCTCCCACTCTCTACATATAATCCCCCATAGGTTTTCTATTGGGTTCATGTCACAGCCCTTAGCAGGCCAGTCAAGCAGACGTATTTCTGGGTGCTGTGTGAACCACTCCTGCACTAATCGACAAGCAAGGATCGGAGATCTGTCCTGAAGGAAAGGGGCTCCTCAATTGCATAAGCCCACACACTAGGTAGGAGGGAGGTTTCTAAAATAGTGATATATTCACCCACATTTAAATTTCCCTCAACTGAAAAAAGTTCCCCAACCCCACTATACCACATCCACCCGTGCATGCATTGGCTGACCCGGCCTGATCTGCTGTTGATTTCACATATATATCTTGCATTATATCTTTCCCCGGTGTCGTCTGTAGTGACGCCCTGGTGCGGACACCACTGTAAAACTTTTCTCGTCTGTGAATATCACAGACCACCAGAATTCCACGTCATATGCAGCATACCTCTCAGCAAATTCTAATCCCTGAGCCTTATATTTTGCAGTCAGGAATGGCTTTCTAGACGGGACATGGCAGGCAAGACCAGGATCCAGTAGCCGATTACAGGTTGTGCGTATGCTGCATGGCAGGTGAAGTTCCCTACAGAAAGAGAAGAGTATTTTAAAATATAATACATATTTCGGTGGGTAAAGCACTAATGCCATTTAGACTTTTATTTGAAGGGTTGAGGTATGCCTGGCATAACCAAAAGGTGCCCTTGACTTCCATAACATAATCTATGAAAAGAGCTCATGACCTAGGTGAAGTTACCTATCAATGTTACACTGGAAGTAACATCTGCAACAGATTTGCAACTACAGAAACTAGTTGTGCGTATCCTAAACATCACCGGAAGACCAATATTTCTTAGTAATTTCTTTGGTTCATAACTTTGTGAAAAACCACTGCAAAGAATTGAATAGACTGTAAACGTTTTAATACATAACATATTGGATATTGTATATAAACATAATAGATACCATACCGTGTCAATGTAATCGCAGTCTCTAATGGTGCCTAGACTGCTTTGGCATAGAGCGTTGCGTCCTGCTGTGGCAGTGTTGTTCGTGGCTGGCCTGATCGCAGTCTGACCATTACATGGCCCTCCTCCTCATACCGCCGAACCCAGGCCTTTACCGTGTTCCGGCTTATGGCCATCTCTCGGCTTATCTCACTAAATGATTGGACGGAGTGATAACGACCGATAATCATTCCCCTTTTCATGATATCTTAAGGTTTGTTGACCCGAGGCTCACGACGACGTCCACATCCTCTTCTTTCTGCCATACCTGAATAAATACAGTAACATGTGGAGGTGTAGGAGGACTACTGGGCCTTGGGATAGGCTACTGCCCCCAAGATATAGGCCCTGAAGCCTTTGCCCAGCAGAGTCGGACACATTAAAAAAAAAAAAAAACTAAACATTTTATATATATATATATATATATATATATATATATATATATATATATATATATATATATATATCACCATCTCATCAGCCGCTTGAGTATCCACTGCAGGACCGGCCTATCCCCACCAAAGTGGAAACGATCCAGCCAATGTATTTCTACCAAGTGGCTTAGGCTGTCTGGTAGAGATTGTATGTAGGGTGAGAAGTGCTTGTAAGTGTAATTGTTGTGTTGGAGTGGCTTTGGATGTGTGCGTAGTCTGTGAACCATGTGTAATTGGCCCACGCAGGCTGACTGGGTGCAAGCATACTTTATATAGTATGCGACACGGGTTCAACCACAGCACGCCTTGTGTCTGCAATGCAGTACGTGGCGAGAGGAATGCTCCCAAAGCTTATTACCCTGGCGGGGCGCGAACCCTCGTTCTTCAGTGTACGAAACGCACAGTTTTCCACTGTACCAGAGAAGCTCATATATATATATATATATATATATATATATATATATATATATATATATATATATATATATATAGATAGATAGACAGACAGAGATAAATAGATAGAGACAGAGAGAGAGATATAGAGACAGATAGAGACAGAGAGATAGACATAGACAGATAGTTATATACAGAGATAGAGACAGACAGATATAGATAGATAGATAGAGATAGATAGAGAGATATATATACATATAAAGAGAGATAGATAGATAGACAGATAGAGATAAATAGATAGACAGACAGATAAATAGAGATTGTTAGATAAATAGAGATTGATAGATAGATATATAGATAAATAAACAGATAGAGAGAGAGAGAGAGAGGTGGATAGAGAGACAGAGAGATGGACAGAGAGATGGAGAGAGAGAGAGAGAGAGAGAGAGAGAGAGAGAGAGAGAGAGAGAGACAGACAGACAGACAGACAGACAGATAGAGATCGAGATAGAGATAGATAGATAAATAGATAAAGACAGGTATTACTATACTTTTGCTTGTCAGTCGGATCAAACATTTGAAGTGTATTATTCACACACAGGTTATACAGATAGTTTGTTGGCAAAGGTATAATCTATTAACAGAAGTGAATACTAAAGGGAATAGGTCACATACCCTTTTGTTTGTTACTGGGCAGGTCTCTGCTGTTTTTTCTTTTTTTTTTTTTCCATTAATAAATGGCCATCACCCTGAAGGGGCATTAGGCCAGCAAGAACCGATAATCATGAAAGCCAAAATAATTCTATGAAATATTTGCATCTATTTCATACCAATATTAAGTTATTATTCATGAATATGAAACATTAAGTAATAAAGAATACATCAGTATACATGGATAGTACCAGGACAAATACTTCCATCTATACATCACATGTAGACTCATTACTATACTACTATAAAAAAATCAAATACTTATCAAATTTATGTAAAAAATACATAAAAGTAACAAATACAAATTTACTGGTCCTCAACAAAAGAAGAAAAAATACACATTTATATAAATGTAACCTCCTGCGATTCAAAAATATAAAAAAGTGTATTGATGTATACACATATGTACAAAAACCATATCCCTATATAAAAAAAAAAAAAATGAAAAAAAAAGAGATATATATAATTGTAATGCTAGGTGAAATTAGGCTCGACTTCTCGTTCCTATTTCACCTAACGTGGAGCGGGGTCCTCTTTCGAGACCGGAGCTTAGTGCAATAGAGAGAGGCAGGACACAAAAACTGTAGGCAACAACCTTTACACGTATATTACCACAGTCAGACACAGGACAAATCAGCAGATAGTACAGCACAATATAGAGCAATATAAAACCTTCTCTAGGATATGTGTATCTCGCAGGATACTTGCTTCTCTGATACTAATGACAACACAAACGATCCTAGTGTATCAGGAGTGCAGTAAACATAGGCGCGCGCGCGGGGGCGCGGGGAGGGGGTTGAGACTCACTAGGAGGAGATAGGGGAGGTGCGGGGAATGACTTGTGACGGCTAGGAGAAAGTTATGGTAATACTGGAAGGCGGCAGAAATTAGCCGTGAAATTTATATGGTTTCCACTAGCCAAAATACTTTGGTAATTGATCTTATCCTTGATTTACACTTACCTGAGATAGTGAGAGCGAGCGGTAAACAAGATTTTATGGGTAGCGTGGGGGAAGGAGAGAATACTATTAATACTTCCTTTCACAATATTCCTTCACAGTAATGGGGGTATGTCTTTATAGGCACAGGCTTATTAATGATATAACAGGGATGTCACTCACACATAGTCAATCAGATCTTGTTCCACACTCTCGTCCTTTAACTACTCGCTGTGATCAGATTTACCCCGATATTCACTATATGAAATCACTGTACAATACTTACACTAGGGGAGAATCACACTTAACCTAAATCACTCATATTACAATATCACACGTATTCATCAGGGGGATAGGCAGGAACATGTCATCGGTGATCCTGCTGGGCTAGGGGCACCGTCAATGCGGGGCGTGCCGAGAGGGCACGGGACGACTCGCAAGGGCGTCCTCTCGTGTCCTGGACTCCCCGTGGCTTCCGGACTTGGCTCCGGCGTGTGGCCCTCGGGACTGGGGCCGAATAGCTCCAGGAACCTCTGTGACAGGTCCCGGCGTCGTGGGGACATAAGAGAGATCATGCCCGGGTGTCCTGGGGAGAGCCGAGAGAGACTGTGGGCTGCGGTCTCCAGCGTCTAGGGGCGCCGACAGGGGAGGACTGCGGCAGCGACTTCCACTGGGGTCCGTCAGGTGCGTCTGCTCTAGAGCCAGGCGTAGGGAACAGAGACCAGGGGAGGCTGGGAGGCCTGTCTGGGTCACTCTGGGACAGGAAGCCTGGGCTTCAGTCTCCTGCCGTGGGGACGTCTCTCTACTCTGCACGCCCTCGGAGCGACCGTAGATCGTCTCACGAGGGAGGGAGCGACAATAGGTCATCTCTACCACGACACTCTCGGAGCGACCATAGATCGTCTCACGAGGACAGGAGCGACCATAGATCGTCTCTACTGGAGCACCTTGGGAGCGACCATTGATCGTCTCTACCGGAGCACCTTAGGAGCGACCATAGATCGTCTCTACCAGAACACCTTGGGAGCGACCATAGATCGTCTCTACCTGAACACCTTGGGAGCGACCATAGATCGTCTCTACCTGAACACCTTGGGAGCGACCATTGATCGTCTCTACCTGAACACCTTGGGAGCGACCATAGATCGTCTGTACCGGAACACCTTGGGAGCGACCATAGATCGTCTCTACCTGAACACCTTGGGAGCGACCATTGATCGTCTCTACCGAAACACTTTGGGAGCGACCATAGATCGTCTCTACCAGAGGGGCGCCATCTGAAGTTTGTTTTCTAACTCGACCCCTAGCTAGCTCAGCAATTCCACTATGCGAAGGTGGTGTCCTTCTTCTACGGTGGCGGCGGCGTGGTGGCTACATGTCACAGGGGCGCACGGCCCGGGCTGACATGCGTTGCTGTTGCCCGGAGTGGTGGTGGCTGGTGGCTGCTACCCCGTGGGGTCCGTGTGGGGGTGTCGGCATATTTGTGGGCACACTATGCTGTTCTTGGCTTGCCCTGTCGTCTGGGATACTATGGTATTCTTCGAGGGCACTGTTTTTCAAGCCACGCATTTTAATGATAAGGAAACCACAACCAGGTTCATAAAATAAATCACAACTCTCTGAGGAGCCTGGTCTCTTTCAGGAAAGTCATCAATTTATCAGTCACACCAACATCCCCATCACCCAAGACAGAATCAAGTGTGAAAGAGAGTGCATTTGTCCTACAGTAGGCAGCCAGAGAAGTACGTTCCCCAGCATACCTACTGCAGCACAAAAGGATGTGACTAACAGATAACACTGCATCACAGGTGGTACATCGCGGTGGAAATTGTCTGTTAATATATGGTAACACATGTGTTATTAGGGTGGAATTCATTCGGAGGCGGGCTAAAGCGACCTCCTCCTGCCTGTTTCTGTTATGCTGAGTGTTTTTAGGTCGACTCTTCGTCCTAAAAACACTAGCGACTGAGCGGGGTCCTCTTTCCGGACCGGAAGTAAAGCACCAACAAAGGAACAGGACATAAAAACTAGGCAGTACACCTTAACGCATCTATTACCTTAATTCTAACACCGTTACAATATTACATAGAATGATATTCTGGACAGGGGATACAGATATACAGAGTTACGTTAGGATAGCACGGGATATTCAACATACACTGTAATCACACTTAACAATGGGTTGGGGTTCTATAAGTGGAGGTGACTGTCTTTCATCAAAGACCAAAAGGTCTCCGTTCACAGTCACAAGAGGAATATACAGGTTTAATAGTATAGGGGAGGAATATTACTATAAAAAGACAGGGGGACGGACCACGACAATTGACTTGTTCAACTAGGCGTGGTGACACTCGCCTGCGCGTACACTGACAAGGGGGAACTCCTCTATTCAGGGTTGGGGGAACAACACTAAACTCACTATTTCCGAATTACTGTCTTTAACAAGGGGCAGGTGAGTTTGTGGGAAGCACGAGCACTTATAGGTTGAATTCCTCTAGATCACACTGTCACTCTATCACTGTTCCGGTTCCATTTTCTCGGGTATAGAAAGGGGTGTCACTGATCTTAACCGTTTTTCTGGGGCGATATCACTCTATCACTTTATAGGTGGGACCTCCGGGGGCTCTACCCATGGCAGGAATCACCGTACCCGCTGGGGGGAGACTCTACCCGGGTCTGATCTGCTGATGCATTGCAGGGAGGCCCTCTTGCCTGGGGCCTTGACCTGATGTAGACCCTCCTCTCGGGTCTCGTCATCGTGGTGCAGGGAGGCCCGTCTATGTGGGGCCTCGACCTGGTGTAGACCCTCCTCTCGGGGTCTCGTCATCGTGGTGCAGGCAGGCCCGCCTGTGTGGGGCCTCGACCTGGTGTGGTGGCCCTTGGGACTGGGGCCAAACAGGCAGAGGAGGCGTGTCTGGTGTCGGAGGCTCCGGGGTGGGAGGAGGACAGCGTTGGTAGGCTGCTGGGCTCGCCTGGGGGTCCTGGGACTGTGGAGGTCTGTCAAGGGACGCGCCGTCAGGTGTGGGCTGCAGCCTTGTCTCCTGCGGGTGCCTGGGGGAGACAAGAATTTCCCGGGAGTGGGAGGTAGGTCCCGACTGGGACTTGGTCTTTGCTCGGGTGACACCTTCGGGGCAACTCTCCCGAGTGGTGTCCAGCTACTCCCGCAGGAGTTGGCTGAAGATAGAAGACACATGGAGACCGTGTTCTCTCTTTTACACAGGGAGGGTAGCACGGAGGCGACTCTCTCTCTTGTCTCTGACACAGCCGTGGCGCCAGGTTGGTTTACCCTGGGACCCACTTTTGGCTTTATACAAGGGGCTCTTACCCTTGGGGTGGCTGAGGGTGCTGGCCCCTTATAACTCACTTTTGGGCCTCCTGCCCTGTTTGTGACAGAGGGTATTTCTCCCTCGTAGTTCACTAAAGGACCTCCTGTCCTGTTTGTGGCAGAGGGTATTTCTCCCTCGTGGCTCACTGTGGCAGAGGGTACTAGCCCCTCGTGGCTCACCAGAGTTGTGGCAGAGGGTGGTGTTCCCTCGTGGCTCACTGTGGCAGAGGTGCGGACACCTCGTGGCTCACCAAGGAACCTCCTGCCCTTAAGGGGTGTAACTATGGTCGTCACCACAAAGCTACCAGGGACTGATTTTATATCAGTCCCACCCCACTGCTGTCGATGGTCAGCCCGCCTTTGAGGTTGTTGCGGATCTAGGCTCACCTGGTGTTGGGGCAGTTGCAGGGAGAAGGGGCACAGGTCAGTGGTGGTTGGGTGACCCTCTTGCCCTGGGTCATTAGCCCCCCCATTGTCCCTTCCTAGGGTGGTGGGGTGGTGGTGGCCCAGTGGTGGGGTGCGGGGTGGTGGGGTGGATGGTTCGGCAACGGGCATTTTAGTTTCCTCGGGAGGAACTGGACCAGTCACATATGGTCCTTTTGACTGATGGAATTACCAGGTCGGTCCACTGACTTTGCCACAGAAGATTAATTGATTTCTTTCCGAAAGAGAGACTAGACTGTAGCTCACAAGGAACGTCCCAAGTCTCCTCGAGTTCTACAGCTGATTTAGCTAGTACGTCAGCCTGCTCACTGCCATAAATACCGCAATGACTAGGAGACGGATTCTGAAAGCTCAGAAATCCTCACAAATCCACCATCTTTGGGCGTAAGAGCAACTTTTCACTTAAGTGCATATTCTGGAGCCCTAGAAAACGAGCGCAAACCCTATGCGGCGTTGTCAATTCTCCTCTTAGAGTTGCGCCATGTGAAGGGCAGCCCTAAGTACATTGTAAGCCTTATAACTCTCCTATTTTTACAAATGTTGTAGCTCAAACATCCCCCAAATCCTCAGAATTAAATCATGCATCAATTAATCCTTAAGTGCATACAACTGTTGCGATTTTTCAAAAAATAATAAATACAAGTGGCACAGACCGTCGAAGATGATGCCAGAATACTAAAACGGAGCAAGTACTACTTCGACATATGTGGTAAAACTATCATTGTCGGCCAATATTGCCTTTACTACAAACAAATTATAGTCTATTGATATAATATTCAAAAAAATTCGATTAAACAAGCCAGTGTTAAGAAGAAGCTCATCTAAAATATGATGATAGCCTACATGACACAATGTCAAAAAAATTATGAATCAGCGCACTTATATCTTCCTCTAAGTTCACTGTCCCTGTGTACATAATATTTTGGTGGTCTTCCACTGCTTCGATACTGTCTTGGAAATTATGACTGGAGGTGTGGAAACATCGTCTGCTACCACTATGACGTCATACTCCGGTGTACTGTGATTGGTTACTCAGGGTTAAATAGAGAAACCTTCCGCTCCTTGATTGGCCAACACTTGCACTGGCACAACCTGGTGTTGGTCTTAAGATTGTCGTCCAACACTCTCCAGAATACCACATGTCAAAACCTCGTATGTACATCGCAAAAGTTCTCGCAGATTTTCCCGTAACCCAGAAAACTTTCAGAATCCGCTACCAGGCACCCAGATCAGAGAGAAGGATTTAGTACATGTGTGCAGCTTAATGATAATGCAGCCCAGGACCTCATGTGAATCAGTCCTACATGAATGAATTGCCTGAAGGGCGGACTTAGAGTCCGAAAAATTGACAAAACTGTCATGCTCTGATTGCAAAACAAAGTCTATAGCTTGATCTATGGCAAATAATTCGGCAGTGAATACAGACATATGGGGGGACAAGCAAAAACGGATGCGGCACTCCGTAGACCACACACTCGCACCCACACATTCATCCAACTTAGAGCCATCGGTGTTCAAGTGGAATGACTCTAGGTGTTTAATAAGGATCATCTGGAACAACTGTCGTACCTCCACCTCCGGCACCTTGTACTTTGCGATGGGGAACCAGTCAGTGTTAATTGTGGTTGCAAGTGACTCCTAGGGAGCTATTTTTGATGTTAAACCTGATCCTCATTAGGCCCTAGTCACACTGCAGGTATGACTTATCACAAACCACCCGCGACCTGCAAGTCGTAGATGGTTTTGGTGAGGTTTACAGCCGGCTTTCATATGTCTTGGTCTATCTGCAGGCCACCATGGCGACCAAAAAATCGTCGCAGCACGAAAATCCTCCCCATGACCACCGATGTCGTGGCATGGAAGACGCCCAGTGGGCAACTGGATTGCGTCTAGCCGGCTTAGACTGCGACTGGTCAGCAACACCTGATTTTTAAGCGGTGAATGCCATCCGGACGGAGGCCAGTTGCCACCCACTCTGTGTGGTGGCCGTCACCACTCCATTAAGGCGACAACTGGACTGTGGCGGCCACCGTCCACAAGCCTCCCGTCACGGGTGGTGGTTGAAGTCCGGCTGCTGTCCAGCCGGCGATTGGTCAAGCGACAGGTGGTGGGCTGGACCGAGACCAGCCGCCGGCCAATCCGTGGCCGGTGTCGGTCTAGTGGCGGCCTAGAGGTCACGGTCTAAACTGCGACAGGACATGGACTGGCCGCCGTTTGTCAGCGGCCTGCCAATGACCGGCCGGCCACCCGTCGGTGTCTTGACCTGTGTGTACCTGGCCATGGTCGCCATTCAGCCACCCAATGGCCGGATGCTGGACAGACACTGGACGACCACCGGTACTCTATCGGTGGAACGACTGCTTGGAGACCTCCGTGGTTGGGGACTGGTTTCGCAATATTCAGGTTTGCGACAAGTCGTACCTGCAGTGTGACTGGGGCATTAGAAAGGTCGTACCCTAACGCCTCACAGAGGAAATGAAGCCTCACAGCCACCATTTTAAGGGCCACATACAGCAGGTACTCCCACTGTAGGAGGATCTGACAGGTCGGAAGGCCAAGTGAGCCTATACGGTGTGTGGTGATACCGTAAGAAAATAACAGGTCACGTCGTAGACAGAGGGGAGGCACATTAGCCTCCACTTCCAACTGCTCCACATGGGTATATCGAAGGGCTCTGAGACATATGCGCAAGCATACATTCTGAAACACATCAAGTCTACGGAGGACAGCATCCGATGCCGACCCATACACCTGTGAGCCATAGTCAAGCTTAGAATGGATGAGGGACTTGTACGTCATCAATAAAGATGTTCTGTTTGCTCCCCACGATTTACCAGAAAGAAACTTAAGGACATTAACTTTTTTAACTACAAGAAGCAAAGCAAATGATTAATGTGTGTTATCCAACTGAGCCTACTGTCAAAATGTAGACCCAGGAATCTGACTGAATTTTGAAGAGGTTTTGGCTGATTATCTATAGTTAAATGCAAAGGAGGTACGTTTAGTTTACGAGTAAAAACAACACCGACACACTCAGGGACGGAAGATTTAAATCCCCACTCCAGGGAGCAATGCTGAACAGATTCAAGTGCCAGTTGAATCTGCTGTGCTGAGGATTGTGCATTGCGGGAAGAGTGCCACATTGCACAATCATCAACATAAAGTGAGTATCTAAGCGTCCTGGGGACGGAAGTGGACGACAGAATGTCATTAATGGCAATGCTGAACAAAGTAGGGCTAAGCACACTTCATTGAGGTACCCAACGTCGGACAATAATGTCCGACGTTGTGTTACAGGGTAACCTGAAAGAAAACGTTCTGTCAGTAAGGAAGTTCTGAAGGAAAATGAGCAAATTACCTCTTAAACCATAACTGTAGAGTTTACGTAGTATTCCGTTTCACCAGGTCATATCATAAGCCTTATGAATATCCAGAAAAATTCCTATCATGAATTTGCGATTGGTAAAAGCCTCAGCAATGCACTGCTAGGTGCACTAAATGATCCAGAGTGGACCTGTATTTACAGAATCCACTCTGTTGATCATTTAACACACCCTTCGACTCTAAAACAAAAAGTAACCTTTTATTAACCATACATTCAAAGACCTTACATAAACAGTCAGTCAGCGCAATAGGCCGAAACGAACTGGAACTCGTAAGGCGACCATCCCAGCAAGGTATTGGTATGACGTGCGCGTAGTGCCATGAATTTGGGAACGTGCGAGACGCCCAAAGCTCACTGTACACCACTAACAGCTTACTCAGGTTGGCCTGAGTAAGATGCTGGATCATACCATACGTAATGGTGGATGGACCAGGACTGGAGCCTTTACAGGATTTTAGGACAAGGAGATGTTCATCTAACGTAAATTCGGAGTTCTAGCTGGTATCTCCGTCTTCTGTGGCAAAGTCTAAGTTTTGCAGCTCAGCCGTACGCTTATGGTGGAGAAAGCAAGGATCGTAGTTGGCTGAGCTGCTTACCTGGGCAAAATGGTCGGTAATAGTATTGGCAATGTCCACGGGATCGTCAATGACATTCCTGGCCACCTCAAGTGTGGTGATTGGTGACAGGTGTGCTTGTTATTAAGTACATTTATGGTGGACCAGACCTGACTTAGTGTGGTGGTGCGATTCACCGTGGACACAAAACTACGCCAGTTACTCCGTTTTGCCGTTTTAATTGTCCTCCTTGCGTCAGCCTTAGTTGCTTTGAAGGCAATAAAGTTTGATTCTGTTGGTTGTTTCTCAAAAATCCTGTATATCCTATTGCGCTTAGTGAATGCTTATCGGCAATCTGGTGTCCACCTTGAAACTCTACACTTGTTTAGAATTGTAGATGTCTTAGGAATAGCAGCCTCAGCTGCGTGTATAATGGAAGTCTGTAGGTGTGCGACTTTCTCATCATTGTCATCTCCCGATATGTCTAGATTGGCGACCCGTGAGTAGTACACCCAGTCTGCTTAAAGTTAAATTTAGGTGGTGGAGGAGGCCGAGAATCGTAGCGTGTGTAAGAAAGACAGACTGGAAAATGATCGCTACCCATCGAGTTGTCATACGGGTCCCAAGAGATATTAGTGTGTATATCAGGAGATGACAAGGACGGATCTATACATGACATGTTGCCATTGCGGTCGTCTACACGAGTTGCTCTACCATTGTTTAGAAGACAGAGGTTTGACTGTAATATTAGGTAGGCTACATGCTCCCCCCTACCATCACTCCTCAAGCTTCTCCATTGACAGTGATGGGCGAAAAATCGCATAAAATTAATTTATGACCCGGAAGTTGATGGACTAGTGAAGTGAACGCATCACCATCAATGGGACCACGGGGAGGACAGTAGATTGAGCAAATAGACAGATACATGTTATTTAATTTTACTCTGCACGTGGCAGCTTCTAGAGCAGAATTTAGAATCACTTCCGTTTGTGGGTGTTATTTGTGGGTGTGTATGGGAGACTCCGTGACCATCATATCTTCTATATGAATTATAATGTTTGAACTGGGGAGGATCAGGGTGATCCACCAGGCGCGTCTCCTGTAAACAAACAACGTCTGGCCTGTGTATAGATAGCAAAATTGCTATATTGTGGAATTTATTCCCAAGAGTCCTACAATTCCATTGTAACACAGTGAATGTGGCGGTTTAAAATTTACAAGTGGGGCCAATGTGCTTAGCTTTTTAATGCCGCCTGCCGCCAGGCGAGCGGCTACCGGGGGACCTATCCCGGTGCTTACTAACGGAAACCTCTATACATTGATCATCAATAACTATGCTTCCAGAGCCCCCTGAGGAGGGTCCAAACCTCTTCTCCCTCGCTAGACCAGAAGCAGGAAGGACTTGAGGACGTGACTCTTTCATAAGGGTGGTCATATTACTCTTAACAGAGTTGTCGGACTTCTGTTTAGGCTTTACTGACTGAGAGGCAGCAGCAGCCTGAGAGTAGGAAGTTGCCGTGGGGATGTCAGGTTGAGAGCTGGACTGGACAGGAGGCTGAGATGGTAAGGTCGAGTGCGTGGCAAGAGGAACCGGTTCAGGGTCAGTCTGTGTTTCAACAGAGCACATCACAGGATGGGACATCACCGCTGAAGCATAGGACCTATTCGGTTTGGGAATTGCATGCAATTCCTTCACCTTTTTCCTTGTTTCATAAAAGGAGATACCCCCTGTTGCCTTCACCGCGCAGACCTCTTTCTCCTCCTTCCACTTGGGACAGTCCCTAGAGGAAGTGGAGTGAGCACCCTTGCAATGAAAGCAACAGAGAGTTTCCGATGTGCAGTATTCAGCATCGTGACCCTGTGTTGCACATTTGCCACACACTGACTGTGAAGCCCAACAAGTCTTATCATTATGTCCATATAACTGACACTGCAAACACTGAAGAGGATTACGGATATATGGCCTGACGTTATGAATTTCATACCCGACTTTTACCTGTGCTGGGAGATTCACTCCGCCAAATGTCAAAATGATCATTGCAGTCTTCATCCTTACGCCTTCAGCAAAACGAGTGATAAATCGGGCCTCAATCACATCTTGCTGAGCAAGTTCATGTACGATCTCGTCCTCTTCCATGACCATGAGGTCCCTGCAAGTGATGACACCCTTGCAGGAATTCATGGCATGCGGGATCCTCGGCTCAACATCGTAACGGTGAAACTTGCGCAGTTTCATCAAGTCATGAACATGGGATGAGTTGACAGTTATAATCAAGAGGTCACCATTGGCAAGTTTTTTTACTTGTTCCACTTTCCCCGCCCAGTGATCAATCACCCTATTGATAAGAAAAGAATTGGGCAGTGTTGCCACACGTACGACCTGTACAATAATATTGTCTCTGGTACGTTGTATGATAGAATTTTCTATTATCATACGGTTTGTACGATAATTTTGGGTTGAGCTAGCATGGCAGTAAATTTTGTGGCATGCATAGCTAATCATGCACAGTTGTTCCACAATTTGACAGATGAGTAATCTTAGGGGCTAATACAATGGTGATTGCTGAAAATACTTCTTTTATGGTCGTGCTGAGTTATCATCTGCAAGAGGAAGCACATTTCTAAGAGTTATCTATTAAAGTTCTATGGACCGCATTCTGCTGCTAGTCATACTGATTTTCTAGATTGGCACAAAGGGTATTTCGTGTAACATTATTTTTGTAATGAATGATATGATTATATTATTATAGTATTATTATCATGAGATTTTCATGGTATATCCTAATTCTGATACAAAATAAAGTGATAAAATATACACCAAAGTAAACAGCAGTACCTTAAAAAATTACGGGACTGATGAAGATAGTTGTAATGGGTAAGTTTTCAGCAAATACACCAAGGTATTGGCGACCATTTAAAAATGCTTCAGATTAGTGAGTGAATGATTTGGCCATGTGGAGAGGATGGAGAGTGAGAGACTAACGAGGAGTGTATGTGAGTGAGGTGAAGAAGGGGTAGAGGGAGGGGGAGGCCAAGGATGAGATGGAGGGATGGAGTGGAGAGGTATATGAGAGAGGGGGGATGAGAGCTGGGAGCAGGGCAGTGAAATGGTAGGAGACAGGGCGACACGAAGGCGATTTGTTTGTGGTCATCCTTTACGGGATTAAGGCGTCTGGCAATAGATGAATAGATAGAAAAATGAATTTAATAGTGTACGATAATTCTAACGAAAAAACGTTAATTTTGAAGAGCCGGTACGATAATCCTGCTCAGGGAAGTGGATCCGAGATCATGTTGGGTGACAAATTTGGCATTAATTGTAGGGATGTCCATTGTGCGTGTCTGGGGCCGTTCAGTCTGGGAATGGTCAGTCTGTGTGGCAGTCTGTGGCTCGTCAGGACCACCTCCCCCCCCTGAAGGGGGGGGAGGCGGTAGGGGCCTCCGGCATAGTGACCACTTCTCCCGTTAGGGGGAAGTGGGAAGGAGGAGGAAAACAAACAAGGGACAAAACACACCGGGACCAAACACCTAAGGCTGAAATTGCCCTCTCAAACCATTCCAAGGAGGCCCGACCGTGTTAATTCACGCCCCAGAGTGATCAGTGGGGGGGACCCTCCGTGGACAGCAAGCAAAGGTAAACTCAGTATATTGGAACAGACACCTACTGTTCCTAGGGTGGAGAGGAAAGTGAGAAACTAGCTAGCCTAATGCGCACCAGATGGGTAAAAAAAAAAAAAAAAGCTAATTGCCGGTGAGGCAGCCCTAGGAAGCTAGAGGAGAGCTCAGAAGCACACAACCTCACTCTCCACGACCATACAAAAAAGTGCTGTGTGTATGTTAGATAGGCCATTCCAAGCTCCCCATATCACCTTGCCAACTGGCTCACGTGCGGCATGTGAAGCTGTTTCGAACTGTGAACACTTGCGGGTTTATTTCCTCAGACATCCCCTGTTGATGGTGTCTGTATAATTTTTCATTCTCAGATCATACGGCGTGCATCAGTCTCTAATATAGTATTTACAATACAATACACTAACCTTTTAACTATATCATTGCATAATGACATACAAAAACAATAGTCACTGTTCATCAAATGTTTACTTGAGCAGGTATGATAAATTTATTATGTTGGACGTGTACAGATGCTCTGCCCCGTGCTGGCCGTGGCTTCCCATGACAGCCTGGTCAGGGACTTATTGCCGCAAGTGTACACGGAGAGGTGGTGGTGACGGTGGGCGAGGGACTGGTGTGTGGGGTGTGTGTGGGGCGAAACTGTGTGAGTGTAGGGGTAGTGGCGGGTGGTGATGTGGTGGGGCCACGTGGTGCATCGGCTGATTGTCTTGGTTGTGGAGTACGTGAAGTTGTGGTGGCGGTGATGGGTGAGGGTTGGTGCGTGGTTTGGCATCTGAGGTGGTTAGGGAGTGGGTGTGTGCGGGGGAAAAATTGAGTGGGTGTTGTGTGGTGTTGGTGGAGTGCTGGGGTGACTGGGGGTGGGTGGGGGTCTCTGGGGGGGTGGGCCTGCGTGTCCGGTGGTGGCGGTGCAGCAGCGAGTGCCAGAGTAGGAGGTGAGGTCAACGTGGTTGAGTGGGGCGTCTGTGGTGAGGGTGTGGATTTGGTGGAGGGTATGGTGGGAGGCATGATTGTGGGGGGGGGGGGAATGAGTGAGGGTGAGGAGTGTGATGGTGTGAGATAGCTGGTGTACGAGTCAGTTGTGTGGTCAGGGGAGGCAGGTGGTGGCATGGCATGTGGGTGGGGGAGTTAGTGTGGCATGGTTGAAAGGTGGCGAGTTGGGGGCGGAAGAGATGCATGTGGTGATGGCGATATGTGCTGGTGATGTTGTGGTGTTGGATGGAGGAGACCATGTGGCGGCCTTGGGTAGCTCGTCTCCGTCGGGCGACTATGACTTGTTCCCGCATGTCATGAATGGGGCACCAGTGATGACATGCTGAAAATTCCCACAGAAATTATGGAAATCTGGTCGATAGTTTCGTTATAAGGGGGGCATCTTTTGGTGGGGCACGCCTTGGCCTTACTGGGTGGTGTTGGTGAAACTGTCCGTCTGGGGGGCGTCCGTGGTTTTGAGGGTTGTGCCAGAATCATCAGGATGCCACTCACTGCGCCGATGTGTTATGGGATGGTCGGAAGGGCAAGAAGATGCCTGATAAATTGGACATCCCTGTCAAGGTCTCCCATTGGGTCAAAGATTATGAAATTTTCCCTCATGGTGCTGGGAAGGATCCTTAACAGGGTATTGAAGATAAGTTGTTCCCAGGTGGCTGTGTCGGTCTCCTGGTAAGCGGCAGTGACAGGTCACCTGGCCTGGATGAGTGTGTCATCTAGATTGCCATCGTAAGTGAGGGTGTCGAGCTGTGATGAGGCTATGACTTTCCCCAGTGATGACGTGACTGCCCGTGTCACGATTTAGGTAAATTCTGCCCATGTTAATTCCGGGACAATCTTGGAGGCAATACTTGATACTACCTTGCCCAGGTGTGGCAGGGTGACATCTATTTTCTCCGTCATTTTCAAAGGCTATGTCCAGTAGTGGCTTAACCATGAACAGGTACACATTGATGTCATACTACTCAGGATCAAATGTTGGCAATTGAACATGAGGTTTGTCTGCCACTGTGCTAGATATCCCTGTTTTTCTCCTCTCTGTATTCTGGTCAGGTCAAGAACCACCGCTGGCCACCAGTGTTATGCTGGTTATGTTCTTAAGTCGACTTTTTGTCCTTAGAACGCTAACTACTGAGCTGGGTTCCCTTTCGAGACGAGAACTAGAATACACTGCAAGAGGAACAGGGCATAAAAACTCGGCAGACCTACCTTACACATACTGGATATTGCCTTAATTACAAACCTTACAATACACCACAATGATATACATGTACAGATTAATAGAGACACTATCAGGCTTGGCACGGGCTGCTGAGGACTGGGCTGATTACAGAGCCCAGGTGTGGGAAATAGTTCATCAGGTGTGCCTTCCTGTAGGAGGCACGGGACTACTGCCAGGGGTGATGTCTTCCAGATGGGGCTGCTGGTTGGTGTGCAGGGAGGCCCTTTCCTAGTGGGGTCTCGACCTGGGAGGTGGCCCTCTGAACTGGGGCCTAACAGGGCCAAGAGGCATGCTTGCCTTCACCTGCTTCTGAAGGAGGGTTGTCTGCAGGTGGGGCTTGGGAGGCTCCATCCCGGCGTCCTGGGGATGCCCCTGGGTGTCTGACGGTTGCGGTCTCTGCAGGGTTGGACCGCTGTCAGGAGCTGCCTGGGGCATTCCTTCCTCATAGAGTCCATCAGTGGCGGGCGTCGTCTAGGGGCGGCCTGCAGGGCATGGATCCCCAGGCTCAGGATGGGCCCTTGCCACAACTCCTCGATCTGCAACTCCTCTGGGGGACTGCACCTGTGAGGAGAAAGAGAGATGTCCCACTCAGCCTTTGGAGGGGTGGTGGGCCAAGACAGAGACTTCCTCCAAAGGTAAGTAGTCTCAGGGGCTGTGGACGATGGGTGTGCGGTGGCCATCCCTTCCCCAGTGCGTACATTGGCTGTCACTGTGGTTCCACAAGCTCTAGAGACAACAGTCGAAGTGTGTACAGAGGCCATCACCACGGGGCTGCAGGGGGTAACAGCTGAAGGGCGTACAGTGGCTGACCCTTCCCCGGTACATACAGTGGCCGATACCGCAGTGCTGTTCCCTGAGGAGGAGGCAGATGAAGAGCGTACAGTGGTCGACCCTTCCCCGATGCATACAGTGGCCGACATCGTGGTTCTGCCATTGCCTGGCTTGCCAGCCAACATGCATACAATGGCAGTCACATTCAACCCGAGGCATAAAGTGGCTGCCACCACGGGGCTGGTTCTGGGGATGGCTGCAGCTGAAGGGCGTACAGTGGCCGACCCTTCCCCGGTACGTACAGTGGGCGATACCGCAGTGCTGCTTGGGACTGTCTGTGGACAAGTCCCACTCTGATCCTGGCAAGTGTTGGTCCGGCTGTGATGTAGTGCACCGGTACTGTTTGGTTGTCGTTGGCTGTGTTGAGGGGAAGAGGGGAGTAGGGACGTGGTACACCTGAGCCCATCTCGCTCGGGCCTGGCGCTCTCACTGCTTGCCCCTCTGTGGTCTCCTTCTGGGGTGGGTGTGGGGCCGTGGGGCCGTCCTAGGGTGGGTGTCTCTGCAGGGGTGTGATTTTCATACGAGTATATATATATATATATATATATATATATATATATATATATATATATATATTAAAATCATATATATATATATATATATATATATATATATATATATATTAAAATCATATATATATATATATATATATATATATATATATATTAAAATCATATATATATATATATATATATATATATATATATATTAAAATCATATATATATATATGTTTGTGTGTGTGTGTGTGTGTGACAAGCCAGATGGTTTCCTGTACACCAGGAAACCATTTACTATGTTGGGTGGTAACCATATAACCAAATTATGGCGCCTGGTGGTTTTGTGGGTAATTACGGCGCTCCAGTCGGATTGAGCCAGTGAAGGTTTATATCTAAGGGGTTGTTGGGGTTTATTCGTCATGTAATGCCACTCAGGGATGAGGCTAGCCACTCTCATCTTAAATGTCAGGACCAACTTGCCTAGCCCCGGGCTCCTGTGCTCCTCATGGGGAAATTTGGGATTGGCTGATGGATGGATGGATGGAATATATATATATATATATATATATATATATATATAGATAGATAGATAGATATATGGAGCCTCTGTGGTACAGTAGTAGAGTGTTCGTTTCGCACGCTGGTGAGCGTGGGTTCAGCTCCCACCAGAGTTGAAAAAACTTTGGGAAGAGTTCACCAAGCCACTTGCTACTTTGACGGATACTTGCTGTTGTTGAACCAGTGTCGCATACTAGTATTCTTGCACCCAATCGGCTTAAGGCGGGCCGATTACACTTGGTTCATAGACTACACACACACATGCAAAGCCACTACAACATTACAGTAACACTCACAAGCACTTCTCACCCTACATACAATCTCTACCAGACAGCCTAAGAGATATATTGGCTTTATCATCCCTGCTTCGGAAGGGATACGCCGGTCCTGCAGTGGACCTCAACGGCTGATGATGATATATATATATATATATATATATATATATATATATATATATATATATATGAGAGAAAGCTTATCAGCAAAAATTAGAGTATTTAACATTCCCAGGATACTGATAGTGTTTGAGGAAAGGTGGCTGTCCGGTAACAAAGGATATAAATGTGTGGTTTCCTTTCACAATGAATCTTTTTTGATGTACTATTTACATACTTAATTATTTTTTTAAGACTGAAATTTGGTTTTAGTAATGTTACAGGTTTTACAAATTTGGACTGAAGGTCGTGATGTAGGTGGATAGGGAGGCAGCACATCTTTAGCAATTTTCCTTACACTTACTTTTCATCTTGTTATTGGCTTGTATGCTGAAACAAGCCTTTCTTGTATCGATATAGTTTACATCAGTAATATACAATATGCATCCATCCATCATCCAATCATATGTTGTCCCATGAGGAGCGTAGGAGCCCGGGGCTAGGCAAGTTGGTCCTGACATTTAAGATGAGAGTGACCAGCCTCACTCATCCCTGAGTGGCATTACGTGAGCAATAAACCCCAACCACCCCTTGGATATAAATCCACACAGGCTCAATCCGATTGGAGCGCCTTACTTACCCAATAAACCACCAGGCGTAATTTGATTATATGGTTACCACCCAACGTAGTGAATAGTTTCCTGGTGTGCAGGATACCAAATGGCTTGTCACTAAGTGAAGAGTTGCCCATAAGCAGAAGGAAGAGGAAAGAATGAAGGAAACAATATAACGTCTAAAAATCTTGAAAATAAAATGTTCATTAGCTTATATATATATATATATATATATATATATATATATATATATATATATATATATATATATTACGGCCATACCACGTTGAGTACACCGCTTCCCGTTCGACTAGCGAAGTTAAGCAACGTTGGGTCTGGTTAGTACTTGGATGGGTGACCGCCTGGGAACACCAGATGCTGTTGGCATCCCTACGTCAAATGGGGTTGGTGGAGGATTAGTGCCCCTCCCTGTAAAACAATTAACTCTAAGCCCTTGGCCACCCCGTTTGGGATACATGGTGTCTGGCAATGAATGAATGAATATATATATATATATATATATATATATATATGATGGTGGAGAGTGGAATCTGAAGCATCTGCTATTTGCAGATGATACTGCACTGGTGGCTGATTCAGAGGAGAGATTGAGACAGTTGGTAGAGGAGTTTGGAAGGGTGTGTGAAAGAAGGAAATTGAAATTAAATGAGAATAAGAGTAAAGTGATGAAGTGTACAAGGTTGGTAGATGGTAGGGAGATGAATATAGTTTTGAATGGCGAGTTGCTTGAGGAGGTAGAGTGTTTTAAATATCTAGGGTCACATGTTGCTGTGGATGGAAGAATAGATGCAGAAGTGAAGTGTAGAATAAATGAAGTAGGAAAGGTGCTGGGAGGAATAAAAAAGTGTTTAGATGTCGTTCGCTTAGAATGGATGTAAAGAGAAGGCTGTATGAGGGTGTTGTGGTACCGACTGCGTTATATGGGGCTGAAACATGGAATATGGGTGTAGCAGAGAGGAAAAGTTTGAATGTAATGGATATGAGGTGTCTGAGGAGTATGTGTAGAGTGACGCGAATGGATCGAGTGCGAAATGATGAAGTGCGAAGGAGAACTGGAGTTGTTCGGGAGATGGCTGGTAGAGTTGAGCAGAGGGTGTTGCGATGGTCTGGACATATGGAGAGAATGGATAATGAGCGATTGGTGAAAAAGATAACTAGATCTGATGTGAGAGGTGTAAGACTGAGAGGAAGACCACGAATAGGATGGATGGACTGTGTGAAGAGAGCGCTGGATGTGAGAGGGGTGTCTGTTGAGCAAGGAAGAGTGGCTGTGCGTGACAGAAATAAATGGAGAGAAATTGTGAATGAATAAGTGATGACGCAGCCCTGAGGGGATATTCTCCCACATTTGGTCTGATCAGCTATGGTGGTACCATTCTTAAGTGGCGGTTTGGGTGGGGCACGAACCTCTGCACAGTGTTGCCACGTGTTCCATACCCGCTATGTGAATGGCTCTGATATATGTAATAGGCATCACAATAAGATAAACACGTAAGAATATATTGGTAACGTGTGTATTATAATATATGAAAGAACAGTAAACTTATTATGCGTAAAATATTCATACGGCAATGCAGAAACGTGACATAAATATTTTACAGAGTAAAATATTTCTGGAGTTGGTAATAATGTCTCAATTATGATTATAAGCTAATGTGCAGGAATGTAAGTAAAAATGTCAATTTCTTAGTAAAAAAAAAAAAAATTAAACCCTCGTGAGCGGCAACACACACACACACACACACACACACATAGAGGGAATCGTCGGAGGTACACGTCCGTCACCGGAGCTCCATACCAGACCAACACGGCCAGAGGCATTACCTAAATTAGTATCTTTGAATGAGTCAAGCTCTGTACCAGGTTAGACTAAATGATTTTTCATTATTAAAAGGAAAAGAAATAATAAGTTTAAATAAGACTGGTTCAAACAGAACAAAGAACCACGATGCGTTGAGTCAGCTGGGTTTGTTTATACTACAAGAACACAGGGAAAGTGTACATACTCTGTAAGTACATACTCTGTTCATTTAGTATTACGAAATGGATACATACTTCAGTAAAACAAATTTGGAAAAGAAAAGGGATTAAAGTAAAAAGCAAAATGATGATTTCTACCAAGAACTGGTTGAAGTGGAGACTCACAATAGACTGGTTGAACGTGTACACAAACTAGAAATGGCTTTCAAAAATTAAATTGATGAAATAAAGAAGCAAATGCACTTGCAAAAGGAAGAGATAGAAAAACTAGGAAGGGAGGCCAATAAGAAAGACACAACCATCAGTGAACTAACAGTGGAATTGAGTACGCTTAGGAAGAAAGTGAGTGAAATGGGAAGTACAGTAGTCAATCACGAGAGTGTTATGGAAGAGTTAAAAAATGACACAGAGACAATTAGACAAGCAAGCAGTCTTATGGACCAGAGCAGTGATATTTGTCGGAAATTTAGGAATAATTCCTCCCATTTTCTATTTTAGTTGGTGATGGGCAGTCGTATTTTGGAAGTATAATGTATTATACGTAACCCAGGGTGATGGGTATATAGGATTACTTATATTTATACTATGGTTCATAATTTAGTCTTTTTCCCAGCCATGGATGGAATGTGCACATATGCATTTTTAGTTATTTGATTGGTGGATCGCCTCTGTTCTTCTCTCCAGAGGTCTAAGTTTTAGTCTCGGCTAGGCCTCGGTCAATTATGAGTCTGGAGACCTCAGTTGCTCGGGCTCTCGCCCACGCTCTCAGTCCTAATTCATTGAGTCTTAGTCTCAGATGATCTCGAGTCGAGTCAGAGGCAGTCCCAGTCATGCCTTAGTCACGCTTGGAAGCAGTCTAACCACTCTCGTGGTATTGAGAGAGAATTCGGTTGGGACAGACTGGACTGATTAATTAATTTACGACAGTGCTTCCTCCTAGATGGAAATGAACATTATCAATTCACTTTAATTTATAAATAGTGTAAATAGTAATGCTTACGTAAAAAGTACGTATTTGGTCCAGGCCGTAACCTCCAGTAATCCACCAAGCACTAGCAACAAGCAACATCTTCAACAACTCCGACCATATGGCAACAACCTACAAGCCTCGCCATTGCTACTCTTAAGCTAAGTAACTAAATGACCCTTAGTGGCGAAAGACTGGGCGAATGATATTTCACCAGGGTTTCCAGCTTTTATTTGAGGATCCTTAAATAGATCGTTTAGTTGCTTAGTAGGGAACACAACCTACACGTCATTACGATCCAGGCGAGTCCTGGGAGTAAGACATACATATCCGGACAAATTATGTAGTGTTGTAGGCCTATTTTTGTCTTGTTTAGTGCAAGTGATTAGCCAGTTAAATATTTACGACACTACCGGGGGTATATTCTAAATTTTTCTAATTTTTCCCCCACAAAGTGGTCCTTCGAACCGGATTGTTAACACTCCAACATGGCGACTGCTCTGGAATTAAATTATTATCGGGTGGCTTATATAGGCCACTCTCTGGTCACCTGTGACACCTTGATGTCTGTGCCTTCACCATGGCCCTTGGTGACCATGAAGATGATCAGAGTAGGGGGTGCCAGAGCAGACAAGTTTTTTGAGTACGAGGAATTTGCAGAAGTACTTAGACCTGGCTATAATTTGGTTATAGTCATGTTGGGGGGAAACGATATTAATGAGTCAACTGACGTGCAGGACTTAGTGGCTACACTACTACAAATTAATGAGGCTATAGAAGATGCAGGTGCTAAATGTGTGATATGCACTGTAGAAAAGAGGGAATATCCACATAATCATCCTCGATATGTGGATCCCATTGTTTACAATAAGATCATGAACGCGGTTAATAAGAAAATAACCAAGGAATTAAAAGGGAAAATTATTTTGCTTGGTGGTAAGACCTATCCTCTGGAGGTACGAGTCATGGGCCAAATTCACCCTACTTGGGAAGGAAGACGTAGAATTTGGGCCAAGGTGCGAGGAGCTATTAAATTTCATTATGATCAGTGGGTTGCTAACGCAAACTAAATATGGATTAATTTTGTAGTAACCCCTAGAAGGCTTTAATTTGTAATCTAAATTTAATTGTACTATTAATTTAGTTGTTCAGATTTATGTATCATTCTTAGCATTGCTGTTTGATGCTGAATTCTTCTATGTACATTTAGTTAATTTAATTCTAGTGGTTTCATTGCTGTAGGCTACATTTAGTGATTCTATTTTGATTTTCAGACTTGGTTCAATATGTCCTTGTCAAGGAGGATTGCAGGCCATAAGGCCTATGTCACCACTCTCAGTGGTAAAGTAAATGATGAATTCCAATCCTCTGACAAAGACTACACTTAACTTAAGGCCTGGAGCCAGCAATTACAGAACCAGCTGACTGTCATGGGAACACTTTATGATTCTTTATTGGAAGCCACAAAGGACGATGATGAATTTAATGAAATTTTTATAGCTAAGACTAACGAAGAAGAGAGAATTTGCCTACTAATAGCTCAAATTAATTCCTCTCTGAAAAGTGAGTCTACCATTTAACTTGTCCAAGGGCTGAGTCGAAGCTGCCCACACTTAAACTACCCGAGTTTGATGGCACTTCGGCTAATTGGAATTCCTTCTGGGATCAATTTGTTGCCAGTATTGATTCCAGAAAAGATCTTAGTCCAGTAGACAAATTAAATTATTTATGAGGAGTGTTAAAAGGTGACGTGAAGAAACTCATCGATGGTTTCAGTATAGAAAGTGATGGATATAGCAGTGCAGTGCAGCTACTTAAGGCAACTTTTGATAATCCTAAGAGAAAACAGCACGAACTTGCAATGCGACTGCTACACCTTAAAACTCCTATTCATACTTGTAATTCCTTGGCCGAATTTAGGCTAATCTAGAATGCACCCTTAGGAAATTGGAAAAAATGGGGTGTGATTTAAGTAGTTCCAGTTGGCTTATCTCTCCACTAGTAATGAAAAAGTTACCCAGTAAAACTATTGAGAGAATCCAGCATGTAACAAATGAAGATTATCCCCAGCTACAGGAAATTAGGTACTCATTATTAAAAGTTATTCATCATTTAGAGTCCAAAGGGCCTGAAGCTAAATCAGATTCCAGTACTAAAGGTGCTTTAACTAAAGAGAAGCCTGATAAAGTCAAATTATCTCCTAAATCAATTCCTACGATTTACCACACTTCAGAACAAGTATCTTCACCCACATCTCCCAAGAATGCTCAGTCACAAACCTCTGCATCGGCTAGTCAACAGCCAGCTCAGCAGCTGAAGTGTATTTTGTGTGATGGAGCACATCTGTCCAAGAGCTGTGAGGCGTATTCAGGTTGTTCTACTCGTGTAGAAAGACTCGAACAGATAGGACGGTGTGGTAGATGTACTTGTAGGCACAAGACTGATCAATGTAACTTCAATTTGAAAAGATGTGACCTTTGTAAAAAGGGGTTTCATCACAATGTCTTGTGTGATAAGCTGAATACACTTAATTCACAAATTTGCTCCGTCACTCCAACAAATCAACATACCATCTCAACTGCTTTACCGGTTGGAGCTGTTCATATTATTAAGAATAAATCTCAAATTAAAGCAAAAGTTCTTTATGATCAAGGATCACAGAGGACATTCATTTCTCAGGACCTAGTAAACAAGCTTAAATTAAAGCCTAGTGGTACGATTAATTTACAGCTGTCCGGCTTCATTAGTGAAGATCAGAGAAGAGAATATCAGCTAGTTAAGATTACTGTTAAAGCTGGAAGGAGGTACACTAGACTAGAGGCTGTGGTTAGAGACACCTTACCTAACAACATAAGAACAGATGGTCTAGAGAAGTGTTTGACCTATTTGAAAGATCAACAAATTAAAGTATCTGATCCTGGTTTGACTGATCACATAGATAAAACAGATCTCCTTATTGGTGCTGATTTCTATCCTAAATTAGTTTATGGTCTCATTAAATTCTCATTAAATTCAAGGGCATAAATTTCCTAAAAGTACAAGGAGGATTAGTTGTTTATGGCAATATTCCTGACAAGTTTGTAAGTACAAGGAAAGCAATTCAGGTTGCTATGGTAACGAATATATGCTTGCAGCCCTCACTAAATTCAGAAGAGCCTGACATTTCCAATTTGTGGAAAATGGATAGCATTGGCATTAAACCTGAACAGGTAACTCACGAAGAAGCTTTTGTGCTTGAAAATTATAAAAAGACTGTTCAGTACTATGATGACCAATATTGGGTAAAACTTCCTTGGAAAGTCAATCGACCTAGTTTGCCCACAAATTATAAATTAGCTCTTAATCGCCTAAATTCAAATTTAAAGAGACTTAAAGGTGAAGGAGATTTACTAGATAAATATGATCAGTTAATCAAGAGTCATTTAGAAAAGGGGTTTATTGAGGAAGTTAAGCAGGCACAGGTTGGACAAAATACTCATTATATTCCTCATTTGGCAGTAATGAGAGACAGTAAGACTACACCTGTGCGAATAGTATTTGATTGTAGTGCCAAATTAGGCTCCCACACTAACAGCTTGAACGATTGTTTGTACACTGGTCCAACTCTAACCAAAATCTATTAGATGTGCTGCTAAAATTCAGAACTAATGAATATGCCTTTACAGCAGACATCAGCAAAGCTTTTTTACGGATAGGACTTCAAGAAGAAGACAGGGATTTCACCAGATTTTTGTGGCCAAGTAATCCTCATGATGATAACAGTTCTCTGGTAACTTACAGATTTAAATCAGTCCTTTTTGGAGCCACTAGCTCACCCTTCTTGTTGCAAATGACGCTAAATTATCACTTAGAGCAGCAAAAAGAAAATATAGAAGTGGCTAACCAAATTAAAGATTCGCTATATATGGACAATCTTCAGGGGACTGTAAATACTGAGGAGGATCTAAAGAAATTTCATCTGATAGCCAATAAGATTATGCAAGAGGCTAACATGCCATTGCAGGAGTGGACATCTAACTCCACTGAAATAATTCTGATTCTGAAGTCTGTAATAAAATATTAGGATTGTGGTGGGATCCAGACATTGATGTCCTTAATGTAAAAATGTAGAGTGGGATATAGTTGATAGCAAAAGATCTTTATTAAGTAACATTAGTAAAATTTTTGATCCCCTAGGATTAATTTCTCCCCTAACTATTCCTTTAAAAATTCTAATTCAACAAACATGGACCAGAAAATTAGGCTGGGATGACCCTTTACCTACAGACTTGCTGGAGAGTTGGGAAACCCTCTCAAAAGAATGCAACGACCTAGCAAGTGTTAAATTTCCGAGAATGGTGGGAAAAGAAGGTTCTTCCCATGATTTACATCTGTTTTGTGATGCTTCACCCAAGGCTTATGGAGTAGTTGCTTACATCAGTAATTATGAGGATGTTCCTATAATTTTATCTTCTAAGGCAAGAGTAGCTCCTCTAAAAGGTAAAACTTTACCTCAGTTAGAACTAACAGCCATGTATGTAGCAGTCCATTTTGGGGTGTATATCAGGAAGACCTTAAGTAATATAAAGATTAATACCACCTATATATGGTCAGACAGTGAAGTAGCCCTTCAATGGGTAGTGAACCATAAAAGTAACATCTTGTATGTCAAAAATCAAGCACAAGATATGAGAGATGCTGATCCTGACTGTTATTATCTCCATCTCACAACTAAAGATAACCCAGCTGATTTGTTAATTAGAGGCCTAACTTATGATAAATTTATAAATAGTGACTCCTGGTTTCATGGTCCGGAATGGTTGAATAATAAAGATCTTTGGCCAGAACAGAAATTTAAGACGAAGATGGAGCCTAATGCGCTGACTGTCCTAGAAGTTCAGGAAAAAGAACTTGAACCCTTGTTTGATCCGGAAAGAGTTGGTAGTTGGAAGAAGTTAATAAAGATCACCAGTTTGGTTTTCCAATTTTTGCAAGAGATTAGGGGGAACAAAACTCTAAACCTAATGAAACCCCAACAATATTGGTTGCTATACCTACTTACAGAAGAGTAGCTTCCCCGAAGTTTACCAATATTTTCAGAAACCACTTGTAACAAGGATGCCAGATTTGGTTAAGAGTTTAAACTTATTTGAGCACAATGATTTGATCAGATGTAGTGGTAGGCTGGACCAAGCTGGTCTCCCCTTTCACACTAGATTTCCACTGTTGTTGCCTAGACAGCAACATTTGACGAAATTATTGGTCCTATATGCTCATGAAACCACTTTGCATGGTGGTGTTTCTGATACATTGTGCAAATTGCGAGAAAACTTCTGGATCACTAAAGGCCGACAAGTTGTGAAATCTACAATTAAATCCTGCTATACATGTAAGAGGTTAGAAGGACGACCGTATCATTATCCTTCACCACCACCCTTACCTAAAGAGCGGGTGGAAGAAGCTAGACCCTTTGAAATAATCGGTTTAGATTATACAGGCTATATGGAAGTCTTGAAACCAGACACCCTACAAGAGCAAAAGGTGTATGTGGTACTGTTTACTTGCGCTGTCACCAGGGCAGTTCACTTGGAGTTGGTCACAGATTTAACTGCCGAAACCTTTTTGAATGCTTTCAGGAGATTTGTGTCGAGAAGATCTTGCCCGAAATTAATTATCAGTGACAACGCTTCTAATTTTAAATTAGGATCCGAACTTCTACATCAGGTCCTGCAGAGTGTGGAAGTCCAAGATGAATTCACCAGCAGAGAATGTGAGTGGAAATTCATACCGCCGAGAGCTCCATTGTTCGGTGGTTTCTATGAGAGACTAATAGGCATAGTAAAAGGGTGTCTTAAAAAGGTATTATTCAAAAAACCAGTAAACATGGATGATTTACACACTATAATTACGGAAGTGGAATGCCGTGTTAACAACCGCCCCTTAACGTATGTCCTTAACAGCCTCGATGAGCCAGAAGCCCTCACTCCTTCTCATCTTATTTGTGGATATCGATTGGACTCCTTGCCTGCAATAACTACGGCACCCTATGATTTGGATCCCTCTTACGTTGAAGCTGATAAATTGAACACTAAGTACCATCAGTTATCCAAATTGATTAACAAATGGCAGGATTCATGGAAAACTCAATATTTGTCATCCCTTCTCGATAGACATGTATGCCAAAAGTCGGCTAATAAAACGGATGTTGATATTAAGGAGGGGGATGTAGTGTTAATTCACACTGATAAGTCAAGGAATAGTTGGCCATTGGAGAAAGTTATTGAATGCTATCCGGATAAGCAAGGGATAGTTCGTACAGTGAAGTTAAAGACGGCCCAAGGCCTTATACTCAGGACTATCAATAAATTATATCCATTAGAAACAGCCGTGAGTTCCCGTCCGGAGGCGCTTAATACAGCACTCGGGGACGTTACTCATGGCCGTAGGGATACAGATGCGGTAAGCTCAGATAGACCACAGCGGGGAGCCGCACAACGGTTCCGAGCTCACCTGGGGGAGTTAATTAAACGGGGTGATGTTCAGATTTCTTGGCCCCCAGGATGTCGGAAATTTAGGAATAATTCCTCCCATTTTCTATTTTAGTTGGTGATGGGCAGTCGTATTTTGGAAGTATAATGTATTATACGTAACCCAGGGTGATGGGTATATAGGATTACGTATATTTATACTATGGTTCAAAATTTAGTCTTTTTCCCAGCCATGGATGGAATGTGCACATATGCATTTTTAGTTATTTGATTGGTGGATTGCCTCTGTTCTTCTCTCCAGAGGTCTAAGTTTTAGTCTCGGCTAGGCCTCGGTCAATTACGAGTTTCGAGACCTCAGTTGCTCGGGCTCTCGCCCACGCTCTCAGTCCTAATTCATTGAGTCTTAGTCTCAGATGATCTCGAGTCGAGTCAGAGGCAGTCCCAGTCATGCCTTAGTCACGCTTGGAAGCAGTCTAACCACTCTCGTGGTATTGAGAGAGAATTCGGTTGGGACAGACTGGACTGATTAATTAATTTACGACAGTGCTTCCCCCTAGATGGGAATGAACATTATCAATTCACTTTAATTTATAAACAGTGTAAATAGTAATGCTTACGTAAAAAGTACGTATTTGGTCCAGGCCGTAACCTCCAGTAATCCGCCAAGCAATAGCAACAAGCAACATCTTCAACAACTCCGACCATATGGCAACAACCAACAAGCCTCTTCATTGCTACTCTTAAGCTAAGTAACTAAATGACCCTTAGTGGCGAAAACCTGGGCGAATAATATTTCACCAGGGTTTCCAGCTTTTATTTGAGGATCCTTAAATAGATCGTTTAGTTGCTTAGTAGGGAACACAACCTACAAGTCATTACGATCCAGGTGAGTCCTGGGAGTAAGACATATATATCCGGACAAATTATGTAGTGTTGTAGGCCTATTTTTGTCTTGTTTAGTGCAAGTGATTAGCCAGTTAAATATTTACGACACTACCGGGGGTATATTCTAAAAATTTTCCCCCCAGAATATTGAGGAAAAGATAACACAGGTGAATGAAGCTGTGCAAAGCTACAAAAATGATGTAGAAATCACGTATGCTGAAATGGTGAAAGTAGAGAAAGACTTAAAAACAAGGATGGAGGAAAAAAGCATTAAAAAGGAAGTGAAAAGAATAATCCAAAACAATCCAAAGTTAGTCAGAGATTCAGTAGAAATAAATAAATCAATAGTAATCACTGGTATAGAAGAGGAAGAAATTAAAAACAAGATCACTAGAGACAAAGAGGAGATGGCAAATGTAATGAGCTTACTGAAAGAAGTATCAGAGGAAATCTGTAGTAAAGACATAGAGGAACACAAAAGGTTAGGGAAATACGAGAAAAGCAAGACAAGACCTCTAAAGGTGACTTTCCAGAGTGTAAACACTGTGGAAGAGATACTAAAAAATGCAAAGAATCTTATGGAAAAAGAGGAGTTCAAAAATGTATGGATAAAAAGATGCCTAACACAAGAGGAACTGGAATTACTGAAAGAGAAAAGGGAGGAAGCAAAAACAAAAAATGAGGGAAGATCAGAAGAGAAGAAATTTTTTTACAAAGTAATAGGATTGCAGGTACGAAAGTGGTACACAAACAGGATGGAAGAAAAAGGAGGAAGGTAGTAGAACCATGTCATGACAAGTATATAAACAAGATGATAAAGTTGATGTACTCAAATGTGGATGGAATGGTATCTAAATTACTAGAGATGAATGATTATGTCAGAGAAAATGAACCACAAATAATATGCCTGAGACAAAATTAACACCAAGGATATCCAATGACATACTAAACTTAGAGGAATACAATATATGGAGAAGAGACAGAAATTTAAAAAATGGAGGAATTATAATATTAACTAAGAAAAATCTAAAAGTCAAGGAAATAAACCTAGAAATACCATCACAAGTAGAACTGATTGCAGTAGAGATCGACACATCTGAAGGTAAAGTAATTGTAGGCAATTTGTACATGCCACCCAGATCAAACACATGGGAAAGGGACGAATATGAGGACCTGGCAGAGAGTACAATTCAGAGTATAAGATCCTTGCTACATAAAATGGAAGAGAAATCGGAAAGAATTATACTAACTGGGGACTTCAACACAAATATAAATTGGAATACTCTAGATATAAATAGCCAAGAAGGCTGTTGGGACCAAAAGCTCCTGGATCTCGTACAAGAGTTTTTCTTAACGCAACATGTGAGGGAAACCACTAGAAAAAGAGGACTTGATGTACCTTCAGTGCTAGATCTAATATTTACTAGGCAAGAAAATGACATTGACAGTTTAATATATCACCCTCCACTCGGCAAGAGCGATCATGCAGTACTAAGTTATAACTTCAGGATAGCATATGACACAGTAAACAGCAATGACAGTTACAAAAAGAGCCTAAACTATAAAAAGGGAAATTATCAAGACCTAAAGAAGTATTTCTTAGAAGTTGATTGGGAAAATGAGCTTAGAGGACAAAATTTAAATGCTGTATATAAAAAATTTTGTGAATTTTATGAAATAGGAGTCCAGAAGTACATCCCACAGCACAAAGAAGCAGATAAGAAAATACAGAAATGGTTCAATACAGAATGTAAAAAATCAAAAGAAAGAAGAGATTTCTTGTGGAATAGATACAGAAGACACAATAGTGAAAGGGCGTATAATAATTACAAACAAGCAAGAAACGACTATACAAGAATAAGGAGGGAAGCCCAAAAACAGTTTGAAGAGGATATAATAAATAAAAGTAGTGATCAACCAATGCTGTTTTACAGCTATATCAGAAGCAAAACCAAAGTAAAAGATATAATACAATCCATTACGGACAAGGGAATCACTTATACACAAGAGAAAGATATTTGTGAAGCACTAAATAAGAATTTCCAATTAGTTTTTACAGAAGAAAAAAATTTTGAGAGCGACTATGTGGAACACGCATGTCCACACATACTACCAGATATACAAATAGCAGAAAAAGTAATACAGGAGGAGTTAAGTAGATTTGACGGAGGAAAAGCAAGTGGTCCTGATGAAATTTCATGTTGGGTGTTACGAGAATGTGCAAAGGAGTTAAGTAAACCATTATTTTTAATTTTCAAGAAATCCTTGAGTCAAGGGAAACTACCTGATATTTGGAAAAAAGCAAATATAGTCCCCTTATTCAAGAAAGGAAATAGACAAAATCCTCTCAACTACCGACCAGTATCACTGACCAGTGTTGTAAGCAAGGTATTAGAAAAACTTATAAGAAAAGCTTGGGTAAATCATCTAGAAGAACACAGTATGATAACAGAAAGATAGTTTGGTTTCAGAAAAGGAAAATCATGTGTTACTAATCTGTTGAGCTACTATGACAGAGTAACAAACACAATACAGGAAAGGGAAGGATGGGTGGACAGTATCTATTTAGATTTCAAGAAAGCTTTTGATACAGTACCACACCAAAGACTTTTATGGAAGCTGTACCATCAAGGAGGAATTCGAGGCAAACTGTTTTGTTGGATGCAAGACTTTCTCATAAAAAGAGAAATGAGGACAGTACTAAGAGGAAACTACTCATCATGGAAAGAAGTGACTAGTGGAGTACCACAGGGTTCGGTGCTGGCACCAATCATGTTTTTAGTGTACATAAATGATATAAACAGTAACACTGGAAATGAGAGCTATCTGAATATGTTTGCAGATGATGCAAAAATACAAAGGAGAATTACTAGCACAGACTCTTGTAGGGAGCTACAAGAAGAATTAAATAAACTTCAGCCGTTCTCTCTCTCTCAAAAATCATAATATTATTGTACAAAATGAACGGTACTGTAACGAGATGCTATCATATCGCGTACCGAAGGTGACTTTATCATATAGCCTATGTCCATTAATTATCGTATATGAAATTAGCCGTAATATAAAAACCCAGGGTGCGGATGCTCAAAACTTTAGTCCCGGTCGTTGCTCGCCAGCGCGGGACTAAAGCGGGTATCACACGGGGACCCGTGAACAATTTGTGCAGCACAAAACGGACATCCAAACTGAGCTTGGACGTCCATACCCTATCACACGGTGGATGTCGACGGCCACCTTCTTCTTTGTCGAGTTCACCTCACACGACTGGGAGGTCACTTCCAACTCCCTAGCAGATGACGTGTTTATCAGCAACAACAATGGACATGAACCAGATTGTAACTTTTGCAATGGGTGCTGCAGTCCTAACCCTGCAGGATGAGAAAGAAGCCTCTGCAAGAAGACATAGGAGGGGGAGAAGGAGGGCATTGTGGATGAGAGAATGGCTCCCACGGAGTGAAGAAAGCAGCCAGTATAGAAATCTGCACAGTAGTGCTTTCTTCCCGAGTATGCCTTTCGAACATGCCCGGGCCTCTCTTGGAAACAATCAATCCACATTCCATCATATTTACATTTTGGTATATATGAAAAGTTTCTATGATAACAGAAATAAACGTGCGTGGGCCTCTCTTTTAAACAATCAATCGACATTCCATCATAATTAACACATTTTGGTGTATCTTACAATTTTTTGTGACAAATAGAAATATTACAAGTCGTATGATAAAAGATTATACAAAGTCTACTAACAGTTGAATTAATTATAATATAATATAATATAATACATCAACTGACTACAGTGTTCAAGATAGCAAACGACACACGCTACCTGGCCACAGCTACATGTAAACTCCATAGAGAAGAAGGAGACTAACGAGTCGTGGACGTCCACGAATGGGTCAGGCGGCCTTCCATCCGTGGATGTCCATGACCCTCCCGCGGGGGCGAATTTGGACGTCCACGGTCAGTTTGGACGTCCACGAGTTTCCCGTGTGATAGCCCCTTAAGTCATCAGCTATGTTCACAATGACTGCCGTCTGCGATGTTCAAAACGGTTTGGGCGCCATGTTGTGACGTCAGCGAGACTATCTCTGGTCGCAACTCCATCATAATTTACGACTGGTACCGAGCAGTCCTAAAGCCCATTCAGCACGGTCGTAAGGAAGCTTTGAGCCTCTCATCAGCGTTATCTACCCCTCAAAACATTAGTTAAGACAAGTGTTGGTAATACATACAAGCATATAGCGGTATTTTATTATGGCAAGGATCACAGGGAACTCTCTCATGCATGATTTGAGCTTGGTTATCGAGTTTTAAGTGACTAGCTAATGAGGCCTCTTATGAATTGTAATGTGCAGCATAATTTTATCTCATAAGACTGTCAAGTGGGGTTGGTGGAGGATTAGTGCCCCTCCCTGTAAAACAATTAACTCTAAGCCATTGGCCACCCCGTCCGGGATACATGGCGTCTGGCAATGAATGAATGAAAAAAGACTGTGAAAGCCTCCCTATGATGCCACATACTTGCTGTAAAATGTAGGCTACTCATATATTTTCATTAGGTATGGTATGTGAGCTTTTTTGGTTCTACAAACCCTCGTTCTAAGTTAGATGTGGGCAGAATTGGTATTTTTTCCGGTATATTACAGTTTAGGACACTACTGGAATTTCACAATTTAACCTCCATTCTCTAGAGTATGATTTTTGAATTCCAGATGTGTCCTAAACTGTTAATTTACTTTCTTTTTTTCCTTTAGGGACCTTTCATTAGCTCACAATTTTATAATGACCAGTATGTGCTGTGAAGTGATAAGTTAGGGTCTTTAGATAAGGATAGGGTAAATGTTTACAAGTGCACCTGCCTTATGGTAATGAATTTGATATAGCTCATTGGGTACATCTTGATGTCTGCGTCAAATTATTCTAATTAATCCATGGCAAAATAATAGTCTTTGAGATATTAACAAAAACCCACCACCATTTTGCACTTAGCTTAAAACCTAACCTAACCTACCCAAGTCTAATCAGAAGCCTAACCTAACATTACTTAAGTGCACCCCACTGACCTAAAAACAACTTAATTATCACCGTAATCATGATGCCTTGGCTTGACAACCTCCAAGCAGGTTTGGGGTTTAGGTTAGGTTAGTTAATTTAGGTAGATTAGGTTAGATTGGGACTAAAACATTGTTAGATAGGCCTAATGGTTATTAAAACATATAAAATCTGTCAAAGATTATAAATTAGAAAAGAAAAACATTGCAAAACAGGTCTTACGGAAAAAAATTCCAGTTTATTGACTAAACTGAATGCTTGAATTTTGTTTTTACGTCCTAAAGATCACGTTGAATTTTACTGACAGCATTGACAGGATCAGTAACATAGTGCCAAACTGCTGCCTTCATCCTGACTTATGTTGCGGCACTGTTAAATGAAAATTTTTTCAATATAATGTCTTGCTTCTCTGCAACACTTGTTGCCATAGCCAGCAGCTTTTGCATCAGTGAAGTTTGGGTGCCGAGGTCTCTTGGCTTTAGGTTCACCTTCCATTGTGCAGTAGGCTAGTATTAGCAGACAGAGAGGTGTGTGACGAGTATCTCTGGCAGCGATATTTGTTGTTACCAGCATGCACGTGTTGTCTGTTTAGAAACAACCTCCTTGATTCTCATTGGCTGCCTTTTTTGTTACATTGTTTCTCATTGGTTGCTATCAGATCAGCTGGCGAACTGCCTGCCCTCTGCCGCCTGATGGGACTAATACCCGCCCTACGACTGACCGCTTCTCGTTTGATCATTGGTGGAGGTGGTCAGTCATAAGGCGGGAATAACTTATGACGGGACTAGAGGAGCGACCACCGGCGGCGGGACTGAGATATGACCAGTATTGAGCATTTGGCCCCAGAGTTCAGGCAGTCCAACGGCGACGTTCAGTTGTCAGACGTTCCTGAGCATCAGTCATCCTTACTACAAAAAATCTGGACCGTCAGTCTTTGTGAAATCCAGTTCTGGCGTTTGAATGCCACAACAGTCGCTAGATTGGGCGAGAATGCGCTACATGAGCACTAAAAGCGCGCAAATTTTGAATGTTTCTTCTGTTTAATAAACCAGACACTTCGCTAACCCATTCTAAACTGTTATTTTTATGTACGAAATAAGTATATTTGCGCTAGAATTGGTATCAAATGATGGTAGAACCCATAAAGAGGATGCATCTTCAAGCAAAATAGTGTAATGTACTCTATAGCCTAGACTGAATTATGATTTATCCTCCTTTTGCAGTTATTTTCATGAAAATAATTATTGAGATTATCCAGACTTGATTTCATACGAGCAAAGTGAATGTATTTTTGCATTCTTCATAGATTTCCATGTTGTTCCTGGCCAGCTCACGAGTCATGAATTATACAGCTGTTTATTCAGGTTATGTGCACTTTCATGCAGCAGTACGTCATGTGTGTAATGTTAAGAATTTACTATCCCACCGATGTTGTTCATCAGTGTAACGCCAGGTATTTTATCCCACCGGATGACATCAGTGTAATGTTAGGATTTTGTCTTACTCGTTGATAATACAAATGGTACTCGACTTAGTCTCCCCTCAATGATTGATAGAAAATTCACTACAGTAAAAACAAAAGGGGGGTGGTGTTTTGACTTGGTATAATAAAGGTTAATTGTTTAAGATAGGTTTGGTAGCGTTTGTAGTTTTGGCCGAGTCGAGATTAAGTCAGTACCACGTGTGGTCGTCGTTCCCAAAGCGGAGGAATCTTGAATTGGAAGGGGAGTGAGTTATGCATGAAAGGATATAATTCCCTTGATTGGGTATAAAAATGACATATACTTTACTTAAATAATTCTATACTGGTTTTCAACAGACATTTTTTAATTACATGACCTTTAGTCATATGGAAAAGGGTTGTAAATCAAAATCATAGTTTGGACGAACATCATACAATATTGTCACCAAGCGAAACAAATAAAATATTCAAGTGATTTCTGAGGTCATCATACCTCACTCTTTATTGTCGGTCATTCTTGGGCTCGTCAATAGCCTCAAGACTGGGACATTTATTGACCTGAGTTGTCTTTTCGGGCTGGCATAGCCTCGAACCAAGAAAAATAATCACTCGTGTTCTATTTCGTCCGTGCAGTTTAATCTCATCATGCAATTCACTATTAATTCACAATCACTATCAATTCATAATTATTAACAATTCATAATCATCGTTGATGCATAATCACCAAAAATAATCACTCAGGCTTGTTTAGCCTCGAGGAACTAAAAAAAAAAAAAAAAAAAAAAACGTTTTTGCTCACAACCCCTAAGTTCCCTTCCACGCTCCTAATTTTCTAACATATTAATAAAAGAGAAAGAAAACGGTTAATGAGTTTGAATTTCGCCTTTCCGTTACATGATCACATCACTTTTCAAATTTCTATACCTTATCTACCAAAAAAAATAAATAAATAAAGTTCACCTGATAGATCAATACCATTTCTACTACATTCAGTTTATAAATTATTCATGGGTAGTGTGTGTATGCGAGACGAGTCTATGGGCAATACCACGAGATGGCCTCGTGCACACCCCGACGTCACGGTGTCTGTGGACTGAACCAACGTCCGTTATACACGATGTCTGAGCAGCGAGTCTCTACGTTAAGCTTTTAACAACATTACTTCATATGGTTCACGCCAAGTAAGGATTAAACAAGAAAAAAGGGGGGGAAAAGGGGGAATGTGGACAGCTCACCTGAACCAACATCTGTTACACACGATGTCTGAGCAGCGAGTGGGGCCTCTCGGGCATCAAGGGACGCCACTGCTAGATCAAATGAGATTGTGTTTTTGCAATATGGTGGGTTTTAATTCTCTTCACTATTTATAAAGTATATAGTGTACAAATGACGTTAGGACTTTTGATTGAATTGGGGAAAATTTGGGATTCAATCCTTACTTAATTTAAATACTGAATTTACCACCATCCCGCCTTGAGTTTGGGGTAGCTTATGCCATCTAGTGACGGCTAAGGCAAGCGGGACTATTAGATCCTCACAAATGACATTATTTTGGCCTTTTTTGACTATTAATCTTACATATTTGGGTTCTAGCAGCTTCATTAGTAAGCATTTCACAATTATGATACGGAAAGAATTGCATACTCATTATTATTCTGTTTAAGGTTTAAACTTGGCGCCCAACAACGATGCATAAACAAGGGGAAAGGCTGCACGCATCTGTTATTCATCACTCTACCAGATGGAGGGATTCCCATAGCTCAACACTCACAATTACATCACCCAATGCATAGATACAGAGATGTATACATATAAAAATAAAGTTAACCCTACATCAATCATTAACATATGAACTGCTACTTAGGACAGGATTTTATAGACTAATATTCAGATTACACCCTATCTAACTTAGAAATTACAGTATATACCTCTAAACACATACATGAATACTAATTTTGTGGCACTACATGTGTTCCTAAATTTATATTGCAAAATGTAAATACAGAGTTACTGAAGAATTATTTTTGGCATGGAGACTAATTTACTTCTTTACAAAACTGGCTGAATGGTGACATTCATTGCAGCACCAACACAAGAGGGATGCAGCAACACTCCATTCTTTTTCAGCTGCTTCTTTCCACACCTGTCATCCAGCCATGACCAGCAAAACATATTGGAAAATATAGGTTATAAGATGTGTGTACTGTATCAGTTGTTCTTTCAATTTCTGTATATCTAACTATTGTTTTTTCACTATTGTCACCTTCCCTGTTTGAGGTATTATTGGTAAATTTCCAGTTTAGCTCAGTAATTATACTACTCTGACATTCATATTCTTTATCATTACCTTTCCTTTCAAGCAGTATGCAATGATTTCCTAAGTTACATGGTATATACAGTAGCTAATTATTTCTGTCCCAGTCTGCTATAGTCTCATTCATTGCCAGACGCCATGTATCCCAAACGGGGTGGCCAAGGGCTTTGAGTTGATTGTTTTTTATAGGGAGGGGCACTAATCCTCCACCAACCCCACTTGACACGTAGGGATGCCAACAGCATCTAGTGTTCCCAGGCGGTCACCTATCCAAGTACTAACCAGACCCAACGAAAACCAAGGTTTGGGTGGGGTCTGGCGCTGGGTGCAGCCATGCCATACTTCCTAAATGAGCGATGAGTAGATTCTGTTATATATGTAATAGGCATCACAGATAGGTACATACATACTAATACAATATAAACGTAAGTATTCTAGCATATAAAAGGAAGGTAAACGTGTAATGCATATGGCTCTTGTACAACAATAAAGAAACGTGGCATACATATTTTACAGTGTTGCTGAAAAAAATGTAGTTACTTTTACCGACTTTCACGGTAGTTCTAAGTTGGGTAGAGTAATGTAACAATAACGTTTATAATACGATTTGAAGGAATCAGTAGAACATACGCTATTTTCTTAATAGAAATAAATAAGTTAAAACACTCACGAGCAGCAACATCCAGGCCCATACTAGGAATCATAAATTATATGAAAGAGAGAATGCGATTTTTAAATTCATTATTTTGGTTATATTTATAATTTAAATTAGTTTGTCCTTACACACACACACACATACACAAACACACACACACACACAGAAGTGGGTGAAGTCATGTCAGGCCAGGTGGCGAGATGTGAGCGGCGAGCTCTAACGGTGTCAGGTCAGCCACTAGCCAATTAGAGTATAGGAAACAAGGCACCGCTGTACGCCAGGAAATCCCCGGCTGGACTCAACCCAAACCTTGGTTTTAGATTGGTGAGACTATAGACAGGCTTTCCTTTTTGTTTCCCAGGAATCATTCCACATCTATAGTACTTTCATCCAGTTCTGTTTTATATATTTTCAGACTGTTTACTGTTCTGTTTTCCTAGTTTTCTCCTACTCAGGTCATATGCTTGATGTTTGTCTCCTTCACTAAATATATATCTCATTACTTCCTGTTTGTTAGTCATTGCTGAACTGCACCTTTCATGCTTTTGTATAACCCTTCCACCCTAACCAATATTCCATGACTTTTCTGCACCTATCTACTCTTCCATTACAATAACTGTCATTCTATCCAGTTACTGAAACTAGTTTTTATATAATATATGCATGGAACAGGCCATTTCCTCAGGCCTGTAGCTATTTGTAAGAACAGCTCTTGGGATAGAAAGATGCTTTTGTTTTTTTGTAATTCGCATGAAAAAATCTGCATTTACTGACAAGTTTTGCTTTAGAGCCAACACACCTATGCTCAAATCTGAGTGCTTGATTGAAACAAGCAATATTTCAGCCAGCATCCTAACCAACCAGTTCACTCTCATACCAGTATCTGGTAACCTTACCCAACTATCTTAACTACATCAGCTTATCAATTTATATTGGGGCAAAAACGAATCACATTTTTCAAGAAAGAACTTAAGTGATTGCACATATTGTTGGTAGATAAAAATCTGTTTCTGTTTTATTATCAATTTCTGTAACTTTAAAAGAGAGCACTAAAGGTAGTGAAAAATACAAACGTAATTAGCCACTGACCATCGCTGACCCAACTCCAATATGTGTAATTTCTGCCATGTAATAAAACACTGTATATAAACTCTTCTTACACGTCATTTATTTCTTGGTTTTTCACAGGCAAGAACTGTCACACATGTATGTTACTGGGTTAGGGTAAGAAGCTTTTACTGTCTTGCCCTCAAATGTGCTAACTACAGCACTGAGCTGGCTAACACAAACTTTCGAACAACTGCCGTTTCAAAAATCTATAAAGTACACAGGTAGCCGGAAATAAACTAGAATGCACAATTTATTATCCTAACTCCAATATTACACGCCACATCGCTACAATGGTTTTCGTTTACTCGTATTCGTTACGGAAACGTGTAGTCTTGTTAAATTATATGAACAGCCTTGTATTTCAAATATATTTTAGCCTGCTAAGGAAAGCGTTATTCCTGAATTATTATTAATTTTTTTTATGTGTTCGACTCTGGGCATAGGCTTCACAGCCTGCTATCAAGGCCCAACAGTCCTCCTACATACCATACACCGCCTATAATATTTGTGAATATTTAAAACTGTTAAAGGAAGGTTAGGAGGTCCTGTATAGTCTAGTGTGGGTGTTCGTGTTTTCTTGTGGATGTGGGATGAGTTGAGAGCCAGGCTGCCCCGGTAGGATGGATGAAACACAGACTCTAGTTGCTCATTTACTGACACCAATCTGACACCTGTGAACAATTACACATATCGTAGTACCAAAAAAAAATAACATATAACTTCTGTAGATGCAGTACTATAAAAATATGTCTAATCGTATTACCTGACTTAATCACAGTTTATCAGTATGGGTTATAATCTCTTAACTCGTACACATATGACTAGCCTGCCATTTGATTTAGATCACATCCTAACCACAAATTCATTGTATATCTATGATTACAGTTAGAATTTAGCATAACTTACCCTATTCAAGGGGAAAAGAGCATTTTTACTCGGCCACAGCGGTGGCGTGTGTGTTGTTTGGTAAATTTTCCGCCTAAAGTATAGATGGCGAAACGCGTGGTGTATAAGAAGTTTGAAGTGGCAAAGCTGCCTTTAGGAATCATGTAATACTGAAGAAGTGGTGGCTTACAATATACAATAATTGCACTTTTTATAGTATCACATCATAATATCACTTAAATTTCCATGAAAAGTAAATAACATAACAGAGAAACTTAAGGTGTTGAGTGGTTTATAAGCGTTCCAATGCTACTTAAAGACGCTTGAATCCTTCTTAATCCTTACATTAGTATTTCTTTCCTACTTTTTTTTTTTTTTTTTTTAAGCAAAATAGTAATACAATCTAATACATACACACAAAAATAACAAAGGAAGCAAAATGCTTAGCTTAGTAATATAATCTAATATATACACACAAAAATAATAAAGAAAGCAAAATGCTTAGCTTCCTACAATACTCCCCGCCCAGACAACGGAGTTAATAGTAGTAGTAATCAGCATCATTCCGGAAACGCACTACTCTGCCAGAACGTGAAGTGGCAGAAGGGTTACTGGCCGGAAGATGGTCAGGTGGAGAAAAGTCCATTGCTGGTGGTGGAGGCTCAGGATGAGCGTTGTCGACGGTGTCCTGAGATTCATCAGGTGTCCCCGCAGGCAAAATTGCTGGCTTCACCCGATCGATGGATACTGCCTGCTGAACGTCGTTCCTTAATTCAATGACTAAGTGATTGGAATGACGCTCCAGTACTCTGTAAGGACCTGTGTATGGTGCTTCCATTGGGTGGCGTACTCTGTCGACATGTAACCAGACATGGGTGCACGTTCCGAGGTCCTTGGGAAGATAGCTTCTTTGCGGTGGGTGATGATGGCCTGCTGACATGTCAAATAAGTTTAGCTTAGACATTTCTTGTGAGAGATTTTTGACGTCCTCTGAAGAAAGAGGTTCGTGGTTAGATTCATCTTGAAGGATACCTGAAGGTAGAAGCATGTCAGCACCAGTGAGAGCTGTGAATGGGGAAAATCCTGACTCATTTAAGGTAGCACGAATACCAAGTAGCACAACAGGCAAAGCTGTCAACCATGACTGTTTGCGTGCTGTGACAGCAGTCTTTAGTGTACGATGTAGTCTCTCCACAATTCCGTTAGTCTGCGGGTGATATGCAGTCGTTCGCAGGCGGTGAAATCCAACTAGAGATGCTAATTCTTGAAAGAGCTCAGATTCGAATTGTGTGCCTCTATCTGTTATGACATGTAAAGGTACTCCATATCTAGAGATCCAGCAATTAAAGAAGGCAAGCGCAACTGAAGAAGCAGTGATTTCTACCAGAGGATAAGCCTCCATCCAACGAGTTGTTCTATCAATGCAGGTTAATAAATACCTGTGGGGGCTTAGGTAAACGTCGTTATGTTGCTTGCAAGGGGGAAGTGGTCCAACGATGTCTATGTGCACGGTCTGAAGACGTTCCGATGGCAGGTGAAAGTTGAATGTCGGGCTCTTCATGTGTTTATGGATTTTGGATTGCTGGCAACTGGTGCATTCTCTCACAAACTGTCTGATTTCTTTGTCCATATTTGGCCAGAAAAAACGTTGCTTAATTAATTTCAATGAGGTTTTCACACCTGGGTGAGATAGATCGTGCAGACTTTTGCAGATGGATTGACGAGCAGACTTGGGAATGAATGGTCGAGGGTAAGGAGTAGATTGATCACACCACAGTTGAAGGTTCCCGTTGATCTTGTATGGTTTAAGTCTGTCTTGAAAGTTGAGTATCTCTTGGTCATTTTCTTGCTTTGCCGCCAAAGATGTCAGATCACACAAGTCGATCGTCACAGCATTGGCTGGCCTTGACAAGCAGTCAGCAACGATGTTGTCCTCACCTCTAATGTACACAATGTCTCTCACATATTCTGACAGTACAGACAAGTGTCGTTGCTGTCTGTCTGATTTGGCCGGATTACTACTCTTGTAAGCTGACTGAAGTGGTTTGTGATCGGTGAACAGTGTGACATGCCGACCGTTGATAAGGTACTTGAAGTGCAGAACAGCTTTATATGCAGCAAGTAGTTCTCTGTCGAATGTTGAATATTTTCGTTGAGTTTGACTTAGTTTCTTGCTGAAGAAGCCCAAGGGGATAGATGGTTTATCAACTATTTGGTGAAGAGCAGAACCAAGAGCATATTGGGAACTATCTGTCACTAAATGAAGATGTGTAACACCAGGAATTGGATGAGCAAGAGCAGTAGCAGTGGCAAGTATCTCCTTAATTTTGTTAAATGCTATCTTCTCCGCGGAGGAGAATGTCACGCTGGTATTTTTCTGGTTCATCCTTGCTAACTCTGTCAGTGGCAGAACAATAGTTGCAAAATCTGGAATGAGGTGGCAATAGTAATTAACTAAGCCAAGAAAAGATCGTAGAGACTTAGTGTGGTTGGGTTCCGGAAAATCTCTGATGGTGTTGAGCTTGCATGAAGATGGCTTCAAACCTTCTTTGGTGATAGTATAGCCAAGAAAGTCAATTTCCTGGAGGAAGAATTCAGATTTGTGGATGGCTACTCTCAAGTCATTATCATTCAGCCTCTGTAAGACCATGGAAAGATCCTCTTTGTGTTGTTCATCGTCTCTGGAGAAGACCAAAATATCATCTATGTAGATGAATACACAGTCCAAATCCATAAAAATGTTGTCTAAGTATCTCTGCAGAGTTGAACTAGCATTGCGCAATCCAAAAGGCATGTATAACCACTCATAAAGACCGAATGGAGTCGATACAGCAGTCTTTTCTATATCGGGAGGGTTCATGGGAATTTGATTAAAGGCCTTAACCAGGTCAATTTTAGAAAATACTGTCATGCCATGAAGTTTAGCAGATACATCTCTGATGTGTGGAATTGGATACCTGTCTGGTTTCGTGAGTTGGTTGAGTTGACGGTAATCACCGCAGGGTCGCCACTCACCAGGGTCCTTCTTTGGTACCATGTGGAGTGGGGATGACCAAGGTGACTTACTGGGCCTTATGATACCAGCTTCCATGAGATGTTTGAATTCCTGACATGCTGCTGCAAGTTTGTCCGAAGGTAGCTGACAACGTTTACAGAAAGTTGGTTGTGAGTCACTCGTTTCGATGAAGTGATGAACTTTACTTTCTTTTGCTGAAGAAGAAACTGTTTTAGGTGCAACTAATTTTGGGAAGGCATTAAGTAGTTTCTGAGCTTGGTTAGGAAGGGTTTCCAAATTATTAATTTGAATGGTGGACACATTAGCTTGGCATACTTGAAGATTGTCCATGTGCTGAGATGTTGTCTTGTCAGTGATACTTCTTGATGCGCAGTCAACTAGCAAATTAAAATGACTAAGAAAGTCTAATCCAATCAGTGGGTTAGTAGTATCTGCTACTACAAAGGTCCATTTATAAGAACGACAGAGCTGTCTCAAATTAATTTCTAAATTACATTCTCCATACACTCTGATGACTTGATTATTGGCAGAGGTCAACTGAACTGCTGATGGCTGAAGAATTAATTCTGGTATGAGAGATTTGGGAATGATTGATACTGAAGCACCTGTGTCAACCACAAACTGGTACGTAGCAGCGTCCAACTTAACTGGTACTAGTAGGAGAGGCGGGTCTGCAGCTGTTAATTCAACCCGCCTGTAGAGTTTTCCGACGGTGGAGCCGGGGACGAAGCGCGTGATGAGGGTTCCATCCTGCAATTACCTTTGTTGGGGTATTTGCACCACGGTTTGCAAGATCGTGCCCTGTCAGCAAAGTACAGGTGTGCACGACATATTTTGGGCCTTTGGTCAGCAGAGAAGGGGCGAAGTCCAATGGGTAGCACTGAAGAGGCATTTCCTTGGTTCCTGTGTCCTTTATTTTGTTCCGGTGGAGTAGGTTTCTGTTGATTCAGGGTAAGGTTACAAAAACTGTTATGCATGGGCATTAGTTCATCTGCCAAGGAGCCAAGTTGTGTGAGTGACAGACTGGACTGAGCTGCTATAGCTGGAGAAATTGTGTGAGGCAATGCCGAGAGGAATTTATGCCTAATGAGATCCTGACAATCACCAATACCAGCTTTCCTACCAAGTGATTGTAATTCCTGCAAGTAGAGGGATGTTCGTCCTGTCATGGTTGTCTTCTGAGCAAGCTTCTCAAATAACTCAGGTTTTGTCTGCTCATACAACTGAATAATATCATTCTTTAATATGTCATAATCAGCCTTGTCGAGTACATCACTTGAGAGTTTACTAAGCTAGGTGGTAAGGCACTAAGAGCATTGTAAAATTTAGTACTAGAAGTAGTGATGCCCTTCAACTTGAACTGTGCCTCTAGCACGGCAAACCAACCTGTAGCTGACGACTCACAAAATTGTGGGGGTTTAATAGTAATGGCATTAGCCGAGTCGTCCTCACCGCCAGGCATGATGAATCCTTAGTAAGTGTCAGTTCACAACAGACCCTTTAGCATGTAGTCCTCAGGCAGCCAGAGTTGCTCCCACGTTCCAATCCCGTCCAGCTAGAGATGATGTCCGGGGCTACGCCAACAGGTCACTCCGGGGTCACCAATAAAGGAAGGTTAGGAGGTCCTGTATAGTCTAGTGTGGGTGTTCGTGTTTTCTTGTGGATGTGAGATGAGTTGAGAGCCAGGCTGCCCCGGTAGGATGGATGAAACACAGACTCTAGTTGCTCATTTACTGACACCAATCTGACACCTGTGAACAATTACACATATCGTAGTACCAAAAAAAAATAACATATAACTTCTGTAGATGCAGTACTATAAAAATATGTCTAATCGTATTGCCTGACTTAATCACAGTTTATCAGTATGGGTTATAATCTCTTAACTCGTACACATATGACTAGCCTGCCATTTGATTTAGATCACATCCTAACCACAAATTCATTGTATATCTATGATTACAGTTAGAATTTAGCATAACTTACCCTATTCAAGGGGAAAAGAGCATTTTTACTCGGCCACAGCGGTGGCGTGTGTGTTGTTTGGTAAATTTTCCGCCTAAAGTATAGATGGCGAAACGCGTGGTGTATAAGAAGTTTGAAGTGGCAAAGCTGCCTTTAGGAATCATGTAATACTGAAGAAGTGGTGGCTTACAATATACAATAATTGCACTTTTTATAGTATCACATCATAATATCACTTAAATTTCCATAAAAAGTAAATAACATAACAGAGAAACTTAAGGTGTTGAGTGGTTTATAAGCGTTCCAATGCTACTTAAAGACGCTTGAATCCTTCTTAATCCTTACATTAGTATTTCTTTCCTACAACTTTTTTTTTTTTTTTAAGCAAAATAGTAATACAATCTAATACATACACACAAAAATAACAAAGGAAGCAAAATACTTAGCTTAGTAATATAATCTAATATATACACACAAAAATAATAAAGGAAGCAAAATGCTTAGCTTCCTACACTGTTATACGAAAGGGGTGTCTTTTGTGGCGTTTATCTTCCTGTCACATTCCAATACTATTTTACGCCATACAAAGCAGACGAACATCTGGCGTGACCAGGAAATTTATTTATGGTACGAAACACGGACATTCGGCAATACTGGCGTTTAATTTTTATAGTACGGCCCATATGGGACTTGCTCATGGGTATCGCCCGCTGAGGACTCTCGTTTTCACCGTTTGGTGCAAATAAATGCTGTACTTATTTTCACCAGTTGGTGCAAATAACAACACACCGGTTGGTGTAAATAATCACGCCATGTAAAGGATCCCAAACAAAAATAATGTCAGTTGTGTCGGTGATGTGACGGAAGGAGGGCCGGTGTACATTAGTTCAGAGGAATTGCCTGTTCGTTCGTATACCGTTATCAAAATATTGTTATAATAATACGTTGTACAAAGATAATTTGAGGGTATAACGAACTGAGTATTTGCTGATACTAAAAGAATGACTAGTGGGTTCTATATCCCGGCCAAGTGGAGATGGGGGTGTTTAACTGTAGAGGGGGAGGTTTGTGGGCATAAAGTAACATTTTTAGTGGACACCCAGTGTCCCATAACTGCAATGCCATTCAGGTTCGTCGAGAGATTTTCGTTAAAAAGTAAGTTTATTGAGGAAAATGTACCCCTGGTCGGGTTTGCTGGTTCAGTTGGGTAGCTTCCTTTAGGACTGAGTGACCATTTGGTCATCAGGCCCTGTTTTGGAGTAACTTATAATGTTGCTGAGAGGGAATGTGTTCTGGGCACAGATGTGCTATTCAGCCATCAATGCACAATTAACTTGGATTCAGAAATACCACATATATTTTTCCCTGTTAGATATATCAATGAGCCAATACTACCATGGTATGCAGGCACAATGATGGCTCGGGTATTGGGAATAAATATGAGGGTCAGAGCGGACACAGGGGCAGCTCGGGTTAATATTCCACCCCGAGTTGTGTCCATGCATAATTGGCAACTAAAACCATTAGATGAGCCTATAACTGTAATGGGGCCTGACAAAATGTATGTTATATCAATGTTTGTACCTAATGTAAGTGTTGAAATTTGTGGCAAGACGGTGTATGTTGAGAAAGGTGTTGTGCTTGAGGTGATGGACACTCCAGAGGTTTTGATCGGGATGGATGTCTTGAAGCATCTGGGGTGTCTGAAGTGCTCCACATATGGCTAGGGATTGGGTGAAGAGGAGGAGGAGGGACAGATGGCAGAGCGGAGGTTTATCGAGTCCCAGCTGAGGAAGTGTCTGGGATTGACAGGTGAGAGTGTGGAGGGTTGTGAAAAGCCAGATATTGCGTTATATGAGAGGTTGATTGGGAGGCAGGTAGGTGGTGGACGTAAGAGAAAAAGGGAAGAATGTGTTGATGCAGGACGGAAGCGTAGGAAAACTGATAAAATACAGTGCTGTGCGTGTAAAAATTTGAATGTGGAGAAGGCAAGTCGTGGACGCAAGAGAAAGAGAGAGGCTAGTGATGACGCTGGGCGGAAGCGAAGGAAGTTAGGGAGTCCCGAGTACAGAAATTTCAGCATGAGGCAGGAGGGTGGAGGGCGGAAGCGAAAAAGGGATGACTTCAATGATTTAAGGCCTCGTAAACGAAGGAAGTTAGGGAGTCCCGAGTACAGAAATTTCAGCATGAGGCAGGAGGATGGTGGGCGAAAGCAAAAAAGGGATGACCATTGATTTAAGGCCTCATAAACGAAGGAAAACAGCTGATTGATTTAAGTACCAAACAAGAACTTTTATTGGTATGTTAAATCGTTTCTCTCCACTTACATGACAAGTCTATTTTTACACCAAGACCACTTCACCACCACAAGCACTTCAATGCCAAGACCATATTAACACCAAGACCACTTCAGTGTCAAGACCATTTTTACACCAAGACCACTTCAGTGCCAAGACCATTTTTACACTAAGACAACTTCAATGCCAGGACCATTTTTACACCAAGACCACTTCAGTGCCAAGACCATTTTTACAGCAAGATCACTTCAGTGCCAAGACCACTTCAATGCCAAGACCATTTTTACACCAAGACCACTTCAATGCCAAGACCATTTTTACACCAAGACCACAGCTACACCGACACCACTTCAAGGCCAAGGCCAAGACCACTTCAGTGCCAAGACCACTACTATGCAAAGACCACTTCAATGCTAAAACCATTTCTACATCTTTAATGTTTTTGTTCCATTGCTTTGAATTTACCCCATATGATCGTTGACATGACACCAGGAGTCCATTATTCAGTTAAAAATTCATTTGATTATTGTTTTAAATATAGCCTAGCTACTGAATCTCCACACTGGACCAACTGTGTGCAATTCAGGTCCGTTACAACCATAATTTGTTCCATGAGTTTTATACTTTTCTGTCACTTGCCAACATCACAGACACAGCCTGTACCATACACTGCAACATGACTTCCTCAGCACACATCAGAAATGGCTTGAGGATAACATGCTGACAGTCACTCTTGCCAAATCCACCACTTCACTCATTATCAACAGCAGACATGACCACAGGTACCGGTATACCCCCCTACATTGCACTTAACAGTGTACCAGTACCACACATGCCAACCTCCACTGAGATCTTGGAATGGCATATGACACCAGACTCACCTTCGAGGACAGTATACAAAACCTCAAGAGGCAGTGCACCCCTAGACTCAGGACACTTACAGGGACAGACCTAGGACAGCAAAAAGGAACACTTGACCTACTTTACAAACAGTACCATACCTACATCAGAGTAGTGATGTTCTGAGCTTCTGTGGCATAGGCACTCCTAACACTACAGCACCTTACAGGCATAACAGAACACTGCTCTGCATTTCATTACTGGCTACACACACCACTTTGATACTGTACCAAAGCCCTCCCTGTAGGAGAATATCTCAATATGAGAGGAACAGCATTCTGTGAGGCAGCTAGGCCTAATGCTGACACACAACACCTGTTATTAGCTTTACAATAAAGTCATGCAAGATAACTAAGCACATAAAACAGCACAGCAACATCATCAAACCCACTTTGGCAACATGCCACCTCCAGATATTCCAATACCAGCAATGAAGAAACATCTGCATCAGAGGTATCCTTTAATAGAAATGATTGAGTTCACCAAGACAGGCTTAGATGAGGTAATCAACCAGCCCTGTTCAGATACAAGTTCAGATTTGGACTTGATGGAGCCACAGGGGACATGTGCCCTAAACTGCTTGTAAAATAGGCCCATATAACACACATTATGGAGCACTCCACAGTACATGCCACACCCCTATAATATGCAGACAGCGTAAATAGGAAGAATGACTGCTCATAGCTAAACAAAGGCCAGGTACCATATATTCTACAAGATATGCTTGTGGGCTCTCACCATGTATGGACATTTGTTGAGCTCTCCGCCCCTCTAGTGTCATGGTGTTGGACTCTGATGACTCAGGCCAACATGGACGTGGCCCAGTGCTCCGTGGACCCAGCTACAGACCCCCTATTTCCATGTGGATCAGGAGTCAGGTGCATGTTTTTTGACTGTGTGGAGGACACATAAGCAGCTGTGAACTAGTTGACAAACAGGTGAGAACTGGATCTGTTCAGGTAGATGGTCAGATGTCATTTATTGTAAAACCTGCAGATGTATTGCCTATTTTTAATGACCTGAGGACTATCACCAGAGCTACCTGTACCGTATTAAGAATTCAGTTACCTTCGTACTGCTATGAAGATGAGCTGAAGGTGCTGGGCCAGTGCTTTGATGCTCTTCATCAGGATGGAGCCATTGTGGTGGCAACAGTTACCCTGCCTGTGGAGGCCTTGACTAACCTGGACCAGACATTACTTATGCATGGATTGTGCCCATTGCTTTGGATGTGACTACTGAAGAACTATGGGCCTGTGTCCATCCTCTGGGTGGGGACTGTGTGGATGTTTTGGAAGTGTATTGGATTCCTGTTAAGGTTTGATAAAATCTGGCAATAAGGACTCCTGTGGTGTATGTGTTTGCTTTTTAGACCCTCATCTCCCCAAGGTCACCTCTGGGCATGTGGTTTATTGTGTCAGTCTCTGCATCTCCCTCTTGTGATGCTACAATTGTCACCTGTTTAGTCACAGCCAAGTCAAATAGGCAACAGGAACAAGGTCTGATGCCCAGTGTGCAGTGGTTTCCACCCATATTGTTCTGATAAGGGCCAGACCTGTATTAATCCACCCAACTACTATCTTTGTAGGGGAGACCACAGGGTTGTCTTCAAGTTTTGCCCAATTTATGGTATGGCTTCCTCTCCACATCTTGGTTCAGGAGGGGAAGGCCACAATACAGGAGGTTAACTCCTGCCTCGGGTCCCTCAATAAACCAATCTGCCCCCCATCAGTAGCCTTAGTACTGTCAGGTGGCCAACGACGAATGTCATCTACACCTCTCTGCTCGTTAATGAAGACCATTCATCTGATTTCAGATGCTTTTCTTTATTTAGACAACACACACACACACACTCCCTGATGGCAGAACTGTACTCGCTACCACTGTCCCATCATCAGATTCACCCATTGTGCTCCACAACCCCCCTCAGCCAGCTTGGGGTGACATCCTCCTTCAGTACAGGTTGTCTCAGATGGTGAACTCAGGCCATTAGCATTAATGCATTTGAGGACAGCACTTCTCCCCCATCACAAACTGTAGCAGCACCACCACCATCTACCACGTCCAATGCTTCCACATCCTGTTCCTACCTTGCCAGATGTGAATCATGCATCTGATTTGTTGCTGGCACTATATATTTAGGCAGTCAAATAACTGCAGCCAATATCTGTTGGGTACCTGTGAACCCAGTTTTCATAATTGGAATAAATACAGTACAGTACCCTCGCATCCATGACAGTAATATTTTCGCTTGAGGGTCTCGTCCAGGACAAAAAACATCTTGGACCAACACAAAACCTTAAGGAAAATATTAATAGTCACAAAATCTTCAAAAAGTGCCCTTAAAAACATCAGCCTAGACCTGTTTTGGCAACAAAACAAATGTCCACCTTGAAGGTATGTTTTTCTGAACTTAACCCCAGCTTACTAGCTCTGAGAGACTTTCAGGTGTCGTCTGCTACCTAGCTAGTGAGCCCTATTTCAGTCCAGACCTAGAAAGGTAACATAATTATTGCAACTATTCTATATGTCTGGATAAACTTACAAGAGTTAACAACACTATAGACCATTAAAGTCACTAAAATACCCGTTGGTAAAAAATTTTTTGCCCATGAATGAATACTTTTAACTGGCTATTATGTATATGCATACATTGAGCTTCCATCCAGCAATCCCTCACACACAGTCATTTCGTTGTGTTACTGATGAGTTCGATGGAATTGACTTTCATATCTACATTCGTATCTTCTTTTTGAGTAAGAATAGTACTTTCCTGAAGCTTGTCATTGCCTCAGTTTTCTGAAATTTAATATTTGCCAAATACCGCCACCTGACATCTGTTTCCATACGCCATAGGCGACCATCCCCATTGCGGGATAAAACATAGCTCACTTTTCGCTAGCTCTTGGTGAAGGCGGATGTGTATACGGTTCATTTACTAGACCATTATGGTGATTAACCAAGGTTTTGAAGTCCAACATTTGCATGATTCGTATGATGTGCCTTGATATATACAATGAGGATACAAAAATGACAATTACAAGTTAGCATAGTGCTGCTACATGAACATGTTCCTTTCTTCACTAAGAGGACGTAAATCGTTTTATTCTTCATCCGGACGACTTTGTTCAGCTCAGGAGAGACTGAACTGGATGATACAGCTTCATTAACCCCTTTCAGTATGAGTATTCTAAATGGTATATAAATTGTTTGGCAGCAAGAATAAAACTGTATATCATCGGACTTCTGACATCACTTTCTCTTTCAGAGGCTCAGAGGCTTACCTGATCATTTGGTACATGTTTTATGGTTTATTTTTCCATCCCTTCCAAAAATTGAAGGAACATACATGATTCTAAACGGCATGGGAGACTTGGTACGACTTCTGTCTATATTACGCATGCCACCGGGAAGGCAGTTTGTTCCGGTCTGCATGTGTATTTTCTTGGGAGTATGCACTTACAGGTTAACAGGTACATAGGAATAAGAAATGTAGAAACTGTAGCAACTGCAAAATAATTGTGTAGTCACAATGGTAAGAGTTTATGAAAAAAGAAATGAATAAGAACACACTTTTATCACAGAAAACAATATTCAGCATTTATTAGGTAACAGCATGCAGTGCTGCTCTCGGGTGTCTATCCTTTCCTTTCCTCCTTCCTTCTTTCTTTCCTTCCCCTTTTGTCGTTCTTTACTTCATTCCTTCCTCATCCTTTTGTCTACGGGTGACTACATTCCCTCTTCTATCTATCTTTCCTCTTCCTTCTGTCTATGGGTGACTTTACACTGACAAGCCAAATGGTTTCCTGTACACATTAGGTAGCAGCACATTAAGAACCTGACCCTTCGCCAACCACATTCTACTTCTCCATCCATGTTTAGCCTTCGCCTGATTTTGTAAACACTCTCAGTGGCCTTTTCTCAAATCCAGGACTGTCCCTTTGGCGTGCATGCGCGAGTGTATTGGAGAAATGTTAAGAGGAAAAATTTACAAACTAATAAATTACCATACAGGTAAGACAATGACTGTCATGTCAAAAATTGGTGTTAAGAATGAATAATGATCGGGACTTCATGTATGTATGGGATCAGCTACAATATCCAACAATCAAAATAGCATTTATGCAAAGAGAATGTGTGAAGTACTAACATTTAAGAAATGAGTCTACCATCGTAACTCATGAAATTCCACAAATTAAAAAGATCATTCATATTGGTTATGAGTTTTCCAAGTAGTGTTTGATTATTCTCAATGATATATGCCATTACTATATCTCACAGTTCGACAAGGGAGTAAAAATAATCCACAAATATCACATGCATAGTAACTGGGATAGAGCTGCCTAGACTGAATTCGGTAGCAGACGATGCGCTGAAAGTTCCCCAATCCAGCTTAGTATCCTAAGGTAGATGGCAGCATTCCAAGGGGTTAGCAGATGGTTTCCTAATCATGGTTACTGGTACTTAAGGAGAGGTAATAACCTAAGAGCAAGAAGTCTCACGGAGGAGAGAGGACGGAAACCAGCGCAGTCTCACCAGTATGGCAGCTAAGGTCGTGGACCAGGTGAAGTGGTACCATGTCCGCAAGGGGTACGGTTTCCTGACTCGCCGGGACACAGGAAGTGATGTTTTCCTTCACCGTTCTTCCATCGTGGCCCCCAACCCCTCCCACCCCGTGCCTTCTGTTGCTGCTGGTGAGGTGGTGGAGTTTCTCGTGGAAGAGAGTACCAAAGGTCCTGCAGCTACCTCTGTCACCGGCCCTGCAGGCCAGGTGGTGCGGGGCTCTCCCCATGCCTTCCCCCGTCGTCAGCGCAGTCGTCAAACTCCAGCTGCCTCTACTGCCTCGTTCCCTGCCTCATCTACCTCGACCATCATCACAATGTGTGTTGAGGTGGCCAAGGCTTTCTCGGGGGGAGATATGGCAGTTCTCGCCCAGCGCCTGCCCACCATCTTCCAGGCCAATGGGCTCCCTGTCATACTGATCCCCGAGTCCTTCTCCTCTTCTGCGGTGCAGAGGAAGCCTTGGAGGCGAGCCCTTCAACGTCGATCTGGGCCCCACGTGACCCCCGCCACTATGGTCCCACGGGTGCTACAGCTGCAGCCCTCCACTCCACCTACAAGGCTCCAGTTGCCGGGTCGTTCCGTCTCCCGCCAGTCTGCTTCTTTGCCACCTCCCGAAGTGCCCATGGAGACTGGGGATGCGGCTCCTTTTTTGCCACATGTGGCTGATGTCCCTGCTGACCATATTTCTCCAGTGGCTGACATTTCTGCTGACCATGTTTCTCCTGTGGCTGACACCCCTGCTGACCCTGTTTCTCCTATGGCTGACGTCCCTGCCGACCCTGTTTCTCCTATGGAGCCCGGCGAGGTGGACTCTCTCCCATCTGAGGGGCAGGACTCGGCGAGTCAGAAGCCTTTGCCCCTGAGTCGTTGCCTCGCCTGGTCAGACTTTGCCTCCCTCGATGGTTCAGAGCTGGATTCGTTTGTGCACTGCTTGCAGTCATACGAGGACACTGCACCAGAGATCGGCAGTGCAAAGGCGTACAGCAAAAGGGAGTTCCGGAAGGCCATGCTCTCCTTTAACAAGCTGCGACGGGGGTCCCTTAAAGCCATTACAGACACCGAGGAGGTGAGGATCCTCCGCAGCACCCTTAGGAATTTGCAGCCAAAGTCAGATTCGGACTCTGCTTCCACTTCCAGTACAGTGTAGCCCTTCGTCTATCTTCCACAAGTCATTTTCTTAAGTCCCTCCAGTGCCTGTCTTTGTCCCTCATTCCCCTTTGTGCCCTAGTGTCTTGTTTTTTATTTGACGATTTATTTGTATAGACTGTCTTGTTTGGCCTAATGCCCTTACTAATGGGTGATGGCCATTAAGCCACAAAAAAAAAAAAAAAAAAAAAAAAAAAAACTAGGAGCAAACGCTGAGTGCATCAAGCGGTAAGTGTGTGAACGATGCTCTGGTGTGAGACAAAATCAAGCCACTGCTTGCTCATCACATGACCAGATGCCAATATTTTATTGGACAACATCTCAACCACGTCACTCTCCCGGGCATGGGAACCGTCTTGGACAGGGTGAGACCGTCATAGCTGTATTCTCCTCGGATTTGGGTTGTTATGAACCGTTAGTTCTGTATTGGACATATGCAATCGTATTACAGCAATATTTTGGAATACTGGTATTATTTATGGTCTCCGTCTTGGATGCGAAACGTCTTGGACACGAGGGTACTGTACGTGTGGAAACAGACCACATACCTTACCCACACAGCCTGTCTTCACTCCCAGCTTAATCTTTATTTGCAATGGCTTGCTGCTTATGTTACAGAGCCAACAATGTCAAGATGCCACATGGCATCATTGTCAGCTGTAATTTATCTAAGGTCTCAGCACCCTGACCTGGGCAACAAAGGATCGTGTACGGTACTGTAGTCTTTGTTTAGTTGAGTGAAGATGAAGGGGAGCTGCAAGGCTTGGTGGATGAGTTTGGGAGAGTGTGTAAGAAACGGAATCTAGAGGTGAATGTAGGGAAGAGTAAAGTGATGGTCTTTGAGAGAGGTGAAGTCAGTGAATGTACAGCAAGGTTGGATGGTGAGGAATTGGAAAATGTGAGTACGTTTAAGTACTTGGGTAGTGTGATGAGTAAGGATGGAGGTTTGGAGGGTGAAGTGCTTGAAAGGGTACAGCAGGGAAGAAAAGTTGCTGGTTCTTTGAAAGCAGTGTTAAGAAACAGGGAAGTGAGCATGGAAGTGAAAAAGTTACTACATGACAGTATTGTGATACCAACTTTAACATACGGAAGTGAAGCTTGGACGTTGTTGGAAGGACACAAGTCAAGAGTGAGAGCAGTGGAAATGAGTTATTTAAGAGGAGCCTGTGGAGTCACATGGAGAGACAGGCTGACAAATGAGGATATAAAGGACCGTTGTGGTGTGGATATGGATGTAATAGGAAGCGTTATGGGGAACACACTGAGGTGGTTTGGCCATGTGGAGAGGATGGAGGGTGAAAGACTGACGAGGAAGGTGTATGTGAGTGAGGTGGAAGGAGGAAGAGGGAGGGGGAGGCCGAGGATGAGATGGAGAGATGGGGTGGAGAGGTATATGAGAGAGGGGGGTGTGAGTTGGGAGCAGGGCAGTGAAATGGCGGGGGACAAGGCGACTTGGAGGCAATTTGTTTGTTGCCACCCCAAACGGGATTGAGGCGTCTGGCAATAGATAGATAGATAGAGGACTTCGTCCACCCACTTCATATTTGGTTTGCCTGACTGCAGCCAGGGTGTTTACAGTGGTCTTGTTATCTTGCCCTTAACCAACACAAATCATCAATCTCTTCTGAAATATAGGAAATAGGTGTCTACACCACTGGTGTGATATGTCTTTATGGACAAAATTATATTTTTGATCATTGGACTTTTTAAGTGGCTGGTTTCACTTGAAAGGAATTTTTGAAAGGTACAACATCTACAATTTGCCTAATAACAGTCAAAAAAAGAAATTGGTGCCCTGTTCTTGTCTACGAGTAGCAGAAATGTTTTAGGCATTTTTTTCAGCTCTTACAGTACGGTAGTGTACATTGTTTGGTCTCCCATTTGGGAAAAGTCTGATACCACTGGGAGACATTTTTCATAACATTTTCATAATGGTATGACAAATCAAGATTAGTTCATTAGCCAAGATGAGAAGAAAACAAGATTTTGGTGCTCCTCAAGCAGGGAAAGTATACAAACCATTTGTGGCAAGCATTTTACACTCCTCTTCCTTAGCCTTTATCATTCTTTTTCTGTGCCTGCCCTCCTCTCTTCCTATTTCTCCCATCTTTTCTGTCACTACTTATTGCTTTTCTTTCCGTTACAGGTGGCTTTATATTGAGTGACAAGTCAAATGGTTTCCTGTAAGCCAAGAAACCATTTACAGTGCTGGGTGGTAACCATATCACCAAACCATACGTGCTCCCTACGTGTCAGGTGGGTTGGTGGAGGGTTAGTGCCCCTCCCTGTAAAACAAATAACTCAAGAGTCAAGTGGCCACCTCGTACGGGATTATGGCGTCTGGCAATAGATAGATAGATAGAATTTTACACTCCAAATTTTGGCTGAAGTATGGTATTCTTGCTCACTTGAACAATTAGCTAGTTGCATTTTTTTTAATGCTAAAACATTAATGGAGGGAACAAACACAGTGTTTATTTTGCCCATGTTTAATTTGCATTTATCTCCATTCTGTGCTTTTTCTTTTTCAGATCTGCAAACATTGGTCTTTTATTGCCCATGTTTTGCAACCATACAGGACACACGAGGCACAGAGTTTCCCTTTCATATACCGGTATATATATTTATATATATATATATATATATATATATATATATATATAAATATATATACCGTTGTGGTATATATATTTATATATATATATATATATATATAAATATATATACCGTTGTGGTATATATATTTATATATATATATATATATATATACCTAGGCTGCTTCCCCCCTTTCCTTGGGGGAAGCAGCCTAGGTATATAGATAGATATATATATATATATATATATATATATATATATATATAGATATGTATATATACAGTAATTCCTCCAATATCCGACATAATAGAGCCATAGGCAGGTCCGGATAGTGGTCCTGTCCGGATATTGGGCCCCGGCTTATATACATGTACTTATGAACCCTAACTCAGAGAAACACCTATACAACTCCCTCTGGACATGCATTGCACCTATTTAAGACCCAAATCACACCAATAAGGGACATGAAAGACTGAAATAAATGCAAAAGAACCATAAAATGAGGTTTTAGAGGTGAGTTTATACAATATTAAACATTCTGGGTACTTGCAAGTCCCTGGCTCCTGGACTGGTTTGAACCGCCAGTTTGTAGTCCACAGTTAATCCTCTGCACTCTAAATTCTAATTTCTTAACACTGCACAACACTGTAAATTCCTGTGTGTTCTAGTGGTGAGGTATTGCAGTTTATTCACCGTTTATTCACAAAAAACAAGCACCTGTGGCTTTCACTGCTATGAGCATCTGCTCTCAATCAGAGTTACACTGTGACTGTTGATGATGGCGGGGTAACAGAGTTGCCAGATCGCAATGGCCACATTACCAATCTCCTCAACTTTCATTACCAAATTTAACTTTTCATAACCAAATTCGTATAGCTAGCATTTATTCTTCACTAATTATATATACAAGTGGAAATACATGTAATCACTCTCCTCATAATTAACACATGTTGATTATTTTCACGCAGATTAATCAGAGAAAGCAAACAATCCACCATCTCCATCCTGTGTATCCTCATACATGTGAAAAATCCATTTGGTAATGCATTATTCTGATTCATTACCAAACAAATTTTTCATTACCAAATTGGCCCACACTTGGTAATGAAAAATACCAAATGGCAACCCTGACAAGGGAAGAGGGAGGAAGGAAGGGGTGAAGGGACTATGGTGTAACAGCTGTTCGGTGCCAGGCAGCAATTTCAAGTTATGGGTGGGAAAAAAGTCAGATTTTTTTTAATTTTTTGCGGTTTTTGGCCCATTTTGGGAATATTGGATCCCAGGACGATTATGTCCGGTTAGTGGGGATGTTCGGATGTTGGGCGTTCGGATATTAGAGGGATTACTTATATTATATATACAGTATATATATATATATATATATATATATATATATATATATATATATAGCCTATTTCTATTTATCTATCTATCTATCTATATATTTAGAACCTTTTCACTGTTAGAAGGACAGTGTCTCACTAAATTTTCAGCCACAGTGCAAGCTTTAGAACCAGCCAAGCATGTAAACATATGGCAGTTTCCACACTGACTGTAGCTACTGGTGTTTTGCTCACCATGTAGGGTGGTAATGTCTCCACAAAGTCTGGAAATCTGGGACCATCCTGACTCATGATAGTAGCAACTCATCAGATTTTTTTACTTCATTTTTTTTTTTTTTTTTTTTTTTTCTGTAGCAATTTTGTAATCCCTATACTAACATATACAGTGATTTTATTATGTTCTGACCACTGTACTTTCATTCATTCATTCGTTTTTGAAGGCTCCAACATGTTTTCATGCATCAGCCGTGGTCACCTAATGGTGGCTTTCCACGTTGCTCGATCTCTGGCAGCTTCCCTATTCAGTCTCTTATCCCTAAGGTCACAGTCACAAGTCTTTTTTGGTCTACCTCTTGCAACTCTACCCCTAACATTAACACATCTCTCACTCCTAACATTAACACATCTCTCTCTCTGTACCCAGTTATCATCCCCCATCCTCTCCACATGCCCAAACCATCTCAGTCAACCTCTCCTCATCTCAATACCAATATGGTATATACACTCCAGTCCTATAATACCCCTCAACTCTTCCATCATGCACCTAGCCCTCCCAAGCCTCACACTCAGGGACACACTGCGCATCCACCTAATCATTGTCATTTCCGTTCATTTGAGCCTGCAAATATGCTCTTCTTTTACTGCCCAGGTCTCACTACCATACAGCATTACATTCCTAACATGCTGCATACAAAGATCCCTTAGCATGAAGGGAGAGCCTTCTCAGTGTCAGGAGAGGCGACAGCTCCCTGAACTTCTTCCAACCACTCTTAACTCTAGCCACAAAGCTAGCTCCAGCCCCACCTCCAGCACATAACATGTCTTCCAAATAACAAAACTTCTACACACTCAAGGGACTCACCAGCAATTTCAATCTTCACACCAGTAGGTTAATTACATATGAATCTGGGGGAAATAGCAGTCAGATAGATTATTTTCTGGTTAGGAGGACCGATAGGAGGTTAGTGAGGGATGTTAAAGTTATAGGAACTGAGGAGTGTGTGCAGCAGCACAAACTATTGATTTGTGATATGGTGCTTAAAGAACAAGTGATGAAAAAGAGGACCTATGTACCTAGGAGGAAAATATGGAAGCTGAAAAACCAAGTAGTAAGGGATGCCTTCTATAGCGAGTTGAGGAGAGTGGTGGCTGAACAGGGAGCTGTAGACAGAGGCGTTAATGAACAGTACAGAGCCCTCAAGAACAATTTCTTGAGAGTTACTGATGTAATATGCGGTTGGACAAGAGAACCATCAAGACATAAAGTAACATGGTGGTGGGATGAGGGTGTAGAAGCTGCAGTTAAGGAGAAAAGAAGGCTTTTCTGGGAATGGAAGAAGGGTGGTAGCAAAGAGGAATATTTGGCTGCCAAGCGTAGGGCTAGAAGAGAGGTATACAGGTCAAAGTCTGAGTCACAGAGACTATTACTTGATAACCTAAATCATGGGGAAAGGAAAAATATGATATTTAGGGTGGCAGGTCAAGTGAAGAGGGATAATCGGGATATTATAGGTGAGCAGTGTGTAGAATGATGAAGGAAGGGTAGTGGTGAACAGTGAGGATATTAAAGATGCATGGAGAGAGCATTATAACCGGTTGTTGAATGAGGAGTTTGACTGGGACAGGGAAGGTTTGGAGCCAGCAGATCCAGTGTCTGGCCCTTGGCCTTTGATTGATACTGCTACTGTGAGTGAGGCAATAGGCAGGATGAGGGTGGGGAAGGCAGCAGGTGTGTCTGGGTTGACTGCCGAATTGTTGAAGGCCTCAGGTGATATAGGGGTGAGTTTAGTCACTGACCTGATAAATAGGATTATTTATAAGTGTGTTGTCCCAGATGATTGGCTGAAGAGTGTAATTGTAAATGTGTATAAAGGGAAGGGTGATGCCCTGGAAAGAGGAAATTATAGAGGTATAAAACTTTTAGATCACATAATGAAGGTAATGGAGAGAGTTTTAGAAGGTATGATTAGAGAAAGAGTGAATATTGATGAGATGCAATTTGAGTTTATGCCAGTTAGGGGGACCACTGATGCTATATTCATTGTTCGACAGCTTCAGGAAAAATATATTGGTAGAAGAAGGGATCTTTATTTTGTTTTTGTTGATTTGGAAAAGGCCTTTGACAGAGTCCCTAGAGAGGTGGTGAAGTGGGCATTGAGAAAGCTTGGCTTGGAGGTGTGGCTGGTGAGGGTGGTTATGGCTATGTATGTGGGTGCTCACACCCAGGTAAGAGTGAATGGAAATTTGAGTGATGAGTAATCCGTGAATGTTGGTGTGCATCAGGGGTCAGTCTTGAGTCCCATGTTGTTTATCATGGTACTTGAAGCCCTTTCACGTGACTTTAGAAACGGACTCCCGTGGGAGTTGTTGTATGCTGATGAATTGGTGTTGATTGCAGAGAATGAAAGGGAGGCGGAGGAAAGGTTTAGGAAGTGGAGAGATGGTATGGGGCACAAGGGTTTAAGGGTAAATGCAGATAAAACAAAAGCGATGATATCTAGGGTTGGTGGCGGTACTGTCAAAGATGAGGGAGAGTGGCCATGTGCAGTTTGCCACAAGGGCGTGGGAAGTAACTCCATCTTGTGCGGTGTGTGTGATAAATGGGTGCATAAGAGATGTAGTGGTATCAGAGGTAGACTGCGAGATAATGCTGATTTTATGTGTACGGCGTGTCGGGGTGAGCATGTGGAGATTGTCAGATGAGAAAGGATTGAACTTGCTGGTGAATCTCTTGAGTGTGTGGAAGGCTTTTATTATTTGGGAGACATGTTGTGTGTTGGAGGTGGGGCTCTGTGGCTAGGGTGAGAAGTGATTGGAAGAAGTTCAGGGAGCCCTTGCCTCTCCTGACATTGAGAGGACTCTCCCTACGTGCTAAGGGGTCTTTGTATGCAGCATGTGTTAGGAGTGTAATGCTGTATGGTAGTGAGACCTGGGCAGTGAAGGATGAAGATATTCGCCAGCTCAGACGTACAGAAATGACAATGATTAGGTGGATGTGCAGTGCGTCCCTGCGTCCAAGGCCTGGAGGGGCTGGGTTTACAATGGAAGAGTTGAGAGGTAGGATGGGACTGGAGTGTATTGGTGTTGTGATAAGGAGAGGTGGATTGAGATGGTTTGGACATGTGGAGAGGATGGGGGATGATAATTGGGTGAGGAAGGTGAGAAGTGTTAATATTGGGGGTGGGGTTATGAGGAGTAGACCGAGAAAGACATGGGACGAGGTCATTAAGTGTGACCTCAGGATTAAGGGACTGAACAGGGAGACTGCAATGGATCATGCAGCGTGGAGAGCCGCCATTAGGTGACCAAGGCTAACACATGCAAGCATGTTGGAGCCTTTAAAAACGAAAACGAACCTGACAATCTTACACCGGCTCTCCCCGACACACCGCACACATTAAATCAGCATTATCTTGCAGTCTGCCTCTGATACCACTACATCTCCTGCGCACTCACTTATCACAGACACTGCACAAGATGGAATTATTTCCCACACCCTTGTGGCAAATAGCACATGGCCACTCTCCTTCTTCTTTGACAGTACCACCACCAGCCCTAGATACCATCACTGGATGCTCATAGAATTAATGTATAGGAAGAACTTCTGGGGCTTGATGGATTAATAAATCTCAGTTAACTGGGGAAGGACCTCATGGATGCATTGGTTCACAAGCCTGACCCCTTCTTAAGATGATGACTATTTGGTGACCACCAGATGATTTTACAGCTTGGAAATCCTCTCGGATTCAAGAAGTTGATTTTGTAAATGCCAGTGAAACTATATGATTGCTAGGCCAACACAGTACAGTACCGGTATAAATGGTATCTAAATATGTTTTGTACAGGAGTTGTCCATGCTTGCTTCGGTCAACTTCCCCCCCCCCCTCCTTAATGACTGCTGTCTGAGTTGTATGGTCCCAGCAGCATTCCAGTCAAGTCTAGGCCCAACTCTGAGGTACCTTCTCAGAATCTTGTTCTACATTTTTCTTGGTCTCCCCAGCAGGGGCTGTCTCTTTCACACTCAGGTCTGTACTGCACTTCACCCAGTTACTCACACATTCTCTCCAGTTGTTCTGACCACCCTAGTCTACATGTATGAATCTCCTTACAAACACTTTAAGTAAATAAGTATCTATCAAAACTTCCTCAAGTTCTGTCTGTTAGTGCAGCATTACACATCATCTCACCATTCCAATTTCAGTAGGTTATCCCAAAATCAGGTGCTGATGAGAAGCCTGCATGTAGTGGTGCTGTGCACCCTGTATGGAGCACCTGGGGCATTCACCTGAGAGCCAAATCTAATTTTTCCAAGTATCTCGTCATGGGAAGGACCCAGGTGAGGCCGTGTCTCCCACAAGGGGGCACTGGATCCCTGAACAATATTTGTGCTGTAGGTTACTGTACTGAAAGGTGTCTGGCAATAGATACTTAGTTACTGTACCTGTAGGACAACCCCACAGAAGCAGTTAGGTACTTACTTGTCATCTATGAATCTTCTTGGCCAGACAGACAAGGGTCAGGCAAAACAACATCAGCATGATTATCGAATGTCTTCCTCTTTTTACTGCACTTGTTTGCTGTCATGAAGCATCATGCTTTGCTGTGATGAAGCATATTAGAGAGGGTTCTTTCCTTATCAGTTGGGCAAAAGATCTTTAAACTTTTTCAGCCCACTAGTGGACAGTGATTGTGCCAATTTCTGGCCCATGCCCAGTACTAATCCTGTCCCTCCAGGAGCAAAACTTCGTCACAGTCAGTAGTCATATCAACAGTTATGGTTGGACTAATTGTTCTCCCTTGAAAATAGTCTACCTTGTAGTCTGTCTGTCCAACTATTACTTTTATGTTTCCATTATCTACATAACACCATGCAAAATGGAATAACCACAAGCCTCTTTCTTGCATAGTGCCACTGACCACTCTCCCATGTTCCACGGAATGGGGAGTTACTGTACCGCAAATTCCTTTTCTGCATACAGCACAAAGACATTAGCCATTCAGCCATCCTCCACAAACACCACAAAATGGAGTTACTACAGACCCCTATCCAACATAGGCTACAGGACAAAGCCACTAACCACTCTCCATCAGCAAGCCTTTTTTCACACAGCAAAGCATAACTTTGTCTTACCCATATTTACTTTCATACTGGTTGAGTGTATACCTTCCCTCTGTTTTATGAAATTCTCTACACCATTCTCCTTGCTGTGCAATGACTACCAAATCATCCGTACCAAGCCTATGTGACAACTCCCATAGAAGCCCAGATCTGTTGGGTAAAATCCATAACCATTTTAAGAATGTGAGGTATATGTAGGTATTTACTAATGTAAATTGTACCTTATCAACCCTGACCCTTTGCTACACATTCTGACTTCATGATATTGGACACTGACATGGTATGTGAACAGTATTATGTTAGGTATAGTAATAGGTTTATGATGAAAAACTGTTATACAAGGAATTATAATGGTACTGTACTTCAAGCATCATGGTATATAGACCCATGATGCACAGCCACCTTTACTGTAAACCCTCAGCATTCTGTACCATTGCCACCCTCTCTCACTCATGTTCATCAACCATCATGTATTTCATTAGCATGCATACCATCCTTTGGCCTGCAAGTCCCTTTTCTATCACTGGTCACTGAGTATATATACAACCTCTCTGGCCACTCTGTCAGTACATATCAGTACAGTACGGTACATTCTCCAATCCAGTCACTGGGTAGAGTTCAACTTTTTTTATCCAGGAACCTCTCTAGTCCTGGGACCAAACAGAACTGGATTACTGGAACAAAATTCAGTGGATTTACTATGCTGGACCCAAATCAGAGCATGAGGTTAACTTTGCATTTTTCTCATATTATTTTCACTTATCTTCCCTTCTTTCCTTTCTAGAGCCACAGTATAATTGAATATTGAGGAAATAACCAATAGAATTAAATTTCCATAAATAGTTTTATTGGACTAAGCTGGCTTTTCACCACCCAGTATCAGCACTAAACTTGTGCAAATGGTCTGACTATAAAAACAGCAGGTGTTGTATGTAAAGGCTTACTAGGATGTTGTTTTTGAGCAACCCAGGTCTCTGTAGCCAGTCAGACCCATCAACCACATACCATATCACAAACAAGCAATCACCTCTGTCGGGCTGCCCCATGCAGTGAATCGACATTGCCTCACCACAGCAAGGCATGGGGAAGGGCATGGTATACAGTAAATCCAAGTTACATCTCATCAGTCTTTATTTTTCTTTCACCCAGTCATTTTATCATGTAACATCAGTGCACTGTAGTGACCACACTCAAATGCTTCAACCTTCTTCTGTAAATATTCACAATCAGATTCTTCAACTAGTTATCTGGTATTGAATTTGCCCTCGTGTCTTAAGTTTGTTGGATACTATTCTGATATGTAGGATGCATATTCTGAGGCTTTAACAACATTCCAGAGACTAGAATGTGTGGGTGTGATGAGGAGGGGTAGATTGAGATGGTTTGGGCATGTTGAGAGGATGGAGGATGACAGATGGGTGCAGAAGGTGAGAAGTGTGAACATTAGGGTTAGCATTGCGGGAGGCAGACCGAAAAAAACCTAGGACAAGGTCACAGTGTTTGACCTTAGGGATAAGGACTCAGTAGGGAGGCTGCCAGAGATTGAGCAATGTGGAGAGCCACCATTAGGTGACTAAGGCCATTGCATGCAGGCATGTTGGAGCTTTTATAAATTATGTGAATAAGTACAGACGTACAATTTTTTTTTTCTCCCGCCATCTTTACAGTGTCACACTCCATGATGAGAGGTAATATGAAAACCTTAATGTGATGCTGGTGAGACCAGGTCATCCCTATCCCAGTCAGACTCAAAATACTCTAGTCTCTTACCAGAATTATGTTGGTTCAAGTAATCCTCCCAGTTAACATTCACCAAGCTCTTACCAGTAGCTATATTATTGGTCCAAGTCATCCCTGGTCCATTTAACATTAACCAGTCTCTTACAACTGCAATGTTGGTCCAAGTCATTCCTGGCCCAGTTAACATTAACCAGTCTCTTACCACTGTAATGTTGGTCCAAGTCATCCCTGAATCAATTAACATTCACCAGTCTCTTACCAGTATAATATTGGTCCAGGTAATCCTTATCCCAGTTAACATTCACAAGTCTCTTACCACACTAAAGTTCCCTCCAAGCTCTTCTCATTCCTGCACATCCACCAGTCACTTCTCATGATACATTTTCCATGCATTGTTCTCCAGCTGCACTATATCCATCTTACTGCCAAACAACTGCCCTGTTATTTTGAACATATTTAACCACCCATACAGTTAAGGTTGTTAACAAGGTTGTCCTGCATAACCTATACGGCTCGTAATACTTTAATACTTCTCTTCTGATTTTGAATTTAGCAGCCAGGTACAACTCTCACTAGCCTACCACCATTTTATGGGCCCTGAATAATCTAATATTCCCCATTTCATCTGAATTTATGTACAGCACTGTATTATTCCACCACCACAGTGTGTTAAGCATAATTAGTTTCTTTGTCTAGCCACATACTGTACCTTGTCTCTTGTAGTACTGTATTTGGCTTACTGGTGTACATCTTTTCTTCCCTTGTTCAAAATCCTCTAGATTAAGCATTTGGCCAGTTGCTATGTTGTTCTTTAATTCTTCTATTTTGTTCTTGTTCTGTATATAATATTTTTTCAAAATCTCTCATGTTTTCATTCAGTATACTGTATTTGACATTCATATTGGTTATTGTTGAAGTATGCTATCATTGATCATGGTCTGATAAGTCAAAGCAATCTTTTTCTTTGCCTGTTTTCATCCTTAGGCATCTTATGTAACGAGTTTGGTTGGTTAGAACAATGTTCATAGTGTTCTTATGCCCTCTACTTTCCCAGGTAATTTCATTGTCACAATTTTAGTGAGCAGTTGGAATAATTACCGGTAAGTTGCCTTTTTTCACCCAGTTCAGTACAGGTTCTCCATTTCCATTTAGCTTTTAAGAGTGTAGCAAATTGGCATGTGCAATGCATTAAAGCCTCATTATATAGTACGGTAACATTGTTGGTCTTTCAATAAATCTTTCAGTAAAGCAAGTGATCTTAATTTTTTGTTTTTGTTTTTTAAATCAAAACTAAGGAAAAATAAAGACAAGATCATCCAAACCATCTAGGCCTGGCTTAGCAGATGTGAAGACATTGCTGCAGGATCATATGTTGTGCATCTATCTATCTATCTATCTATCTATCTATCTATTGCCAGATACCTCAATCCCATACGGGGTGGCCACAAACAAATCGCCTCCTCATCGCCCTGTCCCCCACCATTTCACTGCCCTGCTCCCAACTCACACCCCCCTGTCTCATATACCTCTCCACCCCATCCCTCCATCACATCCTCGGCATAAATAGGGACTATGGAAAATTTTAAGATTTCGTCCCCCATATTAGTCAGACATTGTAACAGTCGTTCTTATGAAACAATTCATGCAGCAGCTTTTACAGATACATTAACCATGCAAATCGAGGGTATGTTGTAGGCTTCATTTCTCCTGCCTCTTTATCGTGACTACCTTTCTGTTTTCTGTTTTTATTTAATTTTTGTCTCCTTCATTCCATTAATACATAGCATATCCTTAAAGCATATGGTATATTAGGTGGCAAGAAGCACTATGTAGCTACTTCAGAAAACATGTAGCTAGCTGCTAAAACTCTTATGTTACAGGCACAGTATTTTTGTTCATGTGGGCAGTGGCACCCTCTTTAAACTTTTTTGTTTGTAGACTGTAGCACCAGTCGAGCAGTGCAGTACTCCCAAGGTGGACGGAAAGCTGATGACAGGAAGAGCTGGAGCTCCCATTTCATCAGCCCTCGGGACTAGGTCCCTCCCGACGTTCTCCCTTTGCTGAACTTTTTCAGTGTCTCAGTAACACAGAGAGTAGGCCAGCATGCTCTCCAATACAAGTTTCTCAAACTATTAACACCAAACTACATGGACAGTACACACCACACTTCCTTAAAAAAAAAAAAAAAAAAAAAAAAAAAAAAAAAAAACCCGAATAACATAGCCTCGGAGTCCTTGGGGGGGGGGGGACCATAAATGCCCTCACCTTCTGCTTCTCTCCCGGTGATGACTCAAAGTGCCTGGAACCACTGTCTGACTCTCTTCTTCATTTTTGTAACATTCGTGGCCTTTCCTCTAACTTTCACACTGTTGAGGACCACTTCTTCTCTAAACCTCACCTTCTTTTGTTAGAAAAAGAAAGTGAGGCAACTGACAGCAGACCCTTTTCTGTATCCTCCTACTTTCTTTATGCTCACTTCAAAGCGAAAGGTGGCTGTTGTGTATATATACGCAACAACTTATCTTGCTCTCGTATTCCTGAACTCGATTCTTCTGAATTCTCTACACTCTGGCTACAGCTTTCCTGTCATTCTCTGACTAAATATATCTGTGCTGTTTACTTATCTCCTAATTTTACTGACTATCAAAAATTCTTTGACTATCTTACTTCTACAATGGAATACATTCTATCCATTTCTCCCTTCTCTGAAATCTCCATTCTAGGAGATTTCAGTGTTCACCACCTTTGGCTGTCCTCTTCTTTCACTGATCCACCTGGTGAACAAGCCTACACCTTTTCTATCCTTAATGACATAGAGCAGCTTGTACAGCACCCTACCCGTATCCCTGACCGCCTTAGAGAGAGCTCCAACATACTTGACCTCTTCCCTACAACTAATCTTTCTGCTTACACTGTTAATCTTTTCTCTCCGTTGGGCTCCTCCGATCACAACCTTATCACCTTAACCTGTCCTATTGCTCTGGTACGGCCTGTGGACCCTCCAAAAAAATGTCGTCCGTGGCACTTTGGAGCTGCGGATTGGAAGGCCCTCAGGCAGTACTTCTTTGGTTTTCCATGGAATGATTATTTCTTCCATGGCTGAGAACCATCTGGGTGTGCCTTGCTCATTACGGAGGTTATTCTCTCGGGCATGAAAGCATACATTCCTTTCTCATATCCTTTGACTAATGCACAAAAGCCTTGGTTTAATCACGCTTGTTCTAATGCTGTCCGCAGCAAGGAGAGGGCCTATAAAAGGTACCGGAGCCAACCCACCCCTGAATCACATCTTTTATACGTTTCTGCCCGGAATCGTGCTAAGTCTGTTCTTTGCTCTGCCAAATATAATATCATCCGTACTAAATGCTCTCAACTCTCAAACTCCAATGTTCTTGCTCCTTCTGGCATCTTGCCAAAAACCTTTCTAACAACTTTACGTCATCATCCTTCCCTCCTCTTTTCTACTCTGATGGCTCTGTAGCTATTTCTTCTACTGATAAAGCAGATCTCTTTGCTCAGACTTTCTCCTCCAATTCCACCTTAGACGATTCTGGTGCTGTTCCTCCATCACTTCCCCCCTCTGACTTCCTCATGGCTGACATTAAAATTCCTTCAGCTGATGTATTTTCTGCCATCACAGGCCTCAATACTAATCAGGCATATGGGCCTGATGGAGTTCCTCCTGTTGTTCTCAAGAACTGTGCTTCTGTGCCTACACCCTGCCTGGGCAAACCCTTTCGCCTCTGTCTATCAACTTGTACCTTTCCTTCTTGTTGGAAGTTTGCTCTCATTCAGCCAGTCCCAAAGAAGGGTGACCATTCCCAACTCTCTTACTGTCATCCAATTTCTTTAACATCCTGTATCTCAAAAGTTTTTGAGTCTGTTCTTAATAGAAAAGTTTTAAAGCATCTTTCCTATCACAACCTTCTTTCTGATTGTCAGTATGGGTTTCGTCAGGGACGCTCCACAGGCGATCTTCTCACCTACCTTTCAGGCTCTTGGTCATCCTCCTTTCGGGACTTTGGCGAAAGCTTTGCCATTGCACTTGACATCTCAAAGGCATTCGATTGAGTCTGGCATAAATCTTTAATTTCCAAACTGCCCTCTTACGGTTTCTATCCTTCTATCTGTGCCTTCTTCTCTAGCTTCCTTTCTGGTCGTTCTGTAGCCGCTGTTGTAGACGGCCATCGTTCTTCTCCTAGATCTATTAACAATGGTGTTCCTCAGGGTTCTGTCCTATCACCAACTCTCTTCCTTTTATTCATCAGTGACCTTCTAAGCTGTACATCTAACCCTATCCACTCATACGCTGATGACTCCACCCTTCACCTTTCCATTCGATTCCCGCAACGTCCATCTCAGCAGTTACTTCAACAAACAAGGGATGAGGCTATGGCACACCTAATGTCTGACTTGGGTCGTATCTCTGTCTGGGGTAAAAATAATCTGGTTGTTTTTAATGCATCAAAGACTCAGTTTTTGCACCTATCAACCCGACAAAATATTGAACAGGTATACCCACTAATGTTTAATAATATTCAGCTTAATCCTGCATCATCCTTGAACATGCTTGGGGTTTCATTTACTCGGGACTTATCTTGGAAAGATCATATTACATCTCTTGTAAAATCTGCTTCCAAGAGATTGGGTATGCTAAGCCGACTCCGTTCCTTCTTTACCCCTGCAGAGTTGTTGACTCTATACAGGGGTTTTATTCGCCCCTGTGTGGAGTACAACTCTCATGTGTGGGGAGGCTCCCCACATACAGCTCTTCTCAATATGGTGGAGTCAAATGTTTTTCTCCTCATTAACTCTCCTCCTCTTACTGACTCCCTTCAACCTCTGTCTCTTTGCCGCACTGTTGCATCTTTATCTCTTTTCTATTGCTATTTCAATGGTCACTGCTCCTCTGAACTGTCTGGATGCATTCCTCCACCTCTACGACATGTGCATAGCACCCGTCTAGCAACAAACTCTCATCCATTTTCTGTCCAACTGTCTAATGCAAGAGTTAACCGTTACTCCCAGTCCTTCATTTATGCAACAGGTCAACTCTGGAACTGTCTCCTGTCTGTATTTCCTGGTTCCTATGATCTCCAGTCTTTCAAACGCAGTGTGTCCAGACATCTCGAAATGATCGGATCTTGAATTTGGCTTTCTCTTGTATTTTGTTTTTCTCTTGGAAGGAACAGTTTTGCGGGCTCACTGCCTTTGGTTCTTTCTTCCTCCAAAAAAAAAAAAAAAAAAAAAAAAAAAAAAAAAAAAAAAAAAAAAAAAAACTTAACCCACCCCATCCTGACATTTTCTGGGCAGTGGTACGCCCCAGTCCCGACATTTTTGAACCTTTTTTTTTTTTTTTGGCTCAAACATCCGCTTTTGGTGAGAAACATCGAAAATTCATAGAGAAATTGCTCATCTGAGGTTTAAAATACTCAATCCAGGTAGGATTACATCCTTACCTTACAGGGTTTTCTGTCAGGCTGGCTGCAAAGAAAACGAGTTCTATGGGAGGATAACTACTCTACACCACTCATAAACGGTATTTGTTTATTTATTTTGGTACGAATTTATATGTAGTACGAGAGTATATTGGTTTTCAAACAGTAATATAGGCATTATAAGCATTGTTTCACTCACTAACGCATCACCATTCCTGACCTTTTTTTGCCACATTACCTGATCATCATTTCTGACTGTTTCTTCCTCTAATGTTTGTCCTCCACATTGTCATCGATTGGGGAATCACTCTGGCCCTGAATTTCGTACCGTGGCATGACATGCCTTTCCTGCCCCGGACACTGATAACAGGTGAATTGCTGAGGAAAGGTCATGCAGGGGGGGGGGAGGAGGTCATGTTGGGTAAGGCATTGTCCCTGCCTGGCATCTTGTAGAGGAAGGTGTCCTGTGTATACATGCTAAAAATCACTTGCAAAAATTGAAAATTGTGCAAATTAGAAACCTCGCAATGTCCTTGCAATGTTGCCTCATTAATTTACGTCTCCGGGATATGAGTGCATATCATGTGAGGACGTGAATTCATGTCTCCGGGACGGGGTGGGTTAAAAAATCATGCACTAAAAATCTAAGCTACATGTACAGAACCATTGCTATTATGGGTAGCACCCCCCTTTAGAATTTTTTTAATCTTTTGATATCATTTCTGATGTCAGTTAAGGGTTTAATGATGTCTACATACCCAGCAGCTGATCCATCTTGCAGTGAAAGTGCTTAACAAAAAAAAATCCTTAGACAGTAGTTATAATCTTGATTGCTACATAAAACCCCCTCTCCCCAATTAGTAAACAAGTGTTTTTGTTTTGGAGCACTTGCTGAATGCTTAGATATCATTAACTTCTTCACTAGAATCAGAAAAGCAGCCAGTAAGGTACGAAAAAAATCTTGCAAGAGATGCCCACTAAAAGAAATGTGTCATATAGGCGAACACTCCATGGTGAAAACACTGGGTTTGACACTTTCAACTGCCAAACCATGTTATATGTATAGATGCCATGTATTTAAGGCTGTACCAAAACTGTCAATCTTCCAGCTTATAATAAGTGTACCATGCACTGCAAATCCATTTATGACAAGAATGTATGGTAGTTTACTCCATATTACCTTTTGATCAGGCCACATCCTAACCATTTTATTGAGCTTAAGGCAGATGTCTTGTAGTGAAAAGGTTAATGAAGGTTACTGTATATCTAACGTCTCCCATTCGAGAAGCTTTTCCCATGCCCACAAATAAGACTTTTCCCATGCCAAATATGATTTTCAGGTGATAACAACAAACGGAGAAATGCATCATCAGAGTGAAGGGGTTGAAAAGTCCACTATGCAAACTGCCTTCTCACAAGTGGTTTTGCTTTCTTCATCAGTAAAATCTGGGTCAGGGAAATAGGAGATAACTAAATTTGTCAGTCCTTGTTTCTTTGTTCATTTCCTCTTGTGTCTCTTTCATCAGTTCATCATTTAGGTCATGCAACAGTTGCTCTTTGAGGAATTCAGTATGTATCATTTCTTCCAGTTTTGTAAGCCGTCTCCCTTAAATTTTGCAGTTTCTCTTCTTGAGTTTCACATTTTCAGCCCTCAGCCCATAATTTTCTTAGATATTACCATACTAAATTCACCACTACACTGCGTTACAAAACCTTTGAAACATATTTTACTCCTCATGTCACAGAGTTACCAGCATGTGAAGATGCCATGAGTCAAACACCTTTGAAATCAACAGACTCCTTTCCTACATACCTTCAACACAAAGCCACTGACCACTCCCCACCAGCAAGTCCCACTCCACCAACTAATAACCTTTGTCTACTATACCCATACACTTTCATACCAGTACCCTTTTATTTTACACCTCTTTCTCTCATAAATTTATCCATGCTGTACCATCCTCCCTGCCACCAGCATTCACTTTACCAAATCATCTGTATTTAACAACTATCCATGTGAAAACCCAGACCTAGACTAATTTAGTTAAAGTCCATAATCAGTTTAAGGAAGTAGCATTATAGCTATTGAGATAAATGCTAGTCAACCAGAAGGAGTTGTATCATCCCTGACCTATCATTGCACATCTTGACCACTTTGTAATGAACAGTGGTTTGTGATGGGAAAAGTTTACCTGTGTTAATGTATTTATTATGAAAAACATATTAAATGAGGAATTACTGTACTTTCAGCACCTTGATAGGGAACAGAAGAGGATTCAAGACTGACCTCTTCAGATGTACATCTTTTATGTAAACTCATAGCTTTGTCCCAACCCAGGCTGCCACACAGGTTCTTTGAACCATCATACATTTTCAGTACCGTAACTTGCATACTGTAGTCACTTTACCCATGTCAACAGCTCTCAGGTTGCCCTTGTATTGTCTCCTGTAGGCTATAAAGATACAGGAAAAACCTTATGTCTTTTGAAAATATAAACAGTCTGCAACCTTGTGCCTTACCTTTCTAGTATGATGATATCAAAGACAAAGCTTGTGATGATGGCTAACAGTATAGAAAAAAAAGTGTACCAATTTTTGCATCTCCAATGGTACCCATACCCTATTACATCTTGTGTCACATCATGTAGCACCATACTTATTACAGGACAGTACCGTATGCACTGCTATTTTTGTTCTGTGATTTGACCACAGTTTACCATATTGTACCATGTAGGCCTATCAGTTTTCATGTAGCTAATATTGATTACAGTACAGTGTGTGGCACTGACAAGGAGCCTTCATGTGGTGACACTGTACACCCTGGGTGGAGCAGCTGTGGCATCCACCTGGAGCCAAACTTTCTCGTAGGCCTATCAGTCTTCATGTAGCTAATATTGATTACAGTACAGTGTGTGGCACTGACAAGGAGCCTTCATGTGGTGGCAGTGTGCACCCTGGATGGAGCAGCTGTGGCATCCACCTGGAGCCAAACTTTCTCATATTTCCATGCACTTCACCATGGGAAGGATTATGGCCCAAGCTGGGTGAGACACTGTCTACAGTATGGGGGAAATGAATCCCTACACTGTGTAGCTATGTACTGTGTTTGTAGTACAGTCCCACAGAGACAGTTGCTTACCTGTAGTTGATGGATCTGCTTGGCCAGACAGAATAGGGTTAAGCAACAGCAATAACAGTACATTACATTGCTAATGTCAGACAGTATAGTGGCTCATCACAAGATGCAAGAGAATAAACTTACAACTACTGCTAGTAGCACTGAAGTAACTGCATATTATGCACATTGTGGTGGTGGTGTGAAATGCGAGTTGCTCATAAATTCTGACTCAGCAACCATATTTCCTTGAGTTTTTATGACATACAGTGGATGAGTAATTCTGCACAAACACAGTATTGCATAATCCAAATGTAAT
>NC_137058.1:3612908-3842908 GCF_032717465.1 Coenobita brevimanus
AGACGCCTCAATCCCCGTTTGGGGTGGCCACAAACAAATCGCCTCCATGTCGCCCTGTCCCCTCGCCATTTCACTGCCCTGCTCCCAACTCACACCCCTCTCTCATATACCTCTCCACCCATCCCTCCATCTCATCCTTGGCCTCGCCCGCCCTCTCCCCCCATCCACCTCACACACAAACACTCTCTTCGTCAGTCTCTCACCCTCCATCCTCTCCACAAGTCCAAACCACCTCAATGTGTTTTCCTCATAACGCTTCCTATCACATCCACATCCACACCACAACGCTCCTTTATATCCTCATTTGTCAGTCTGTCTCTCCATGTGACTCCACAGGCTCCTCTTAAATAACTCATTTCCACTGCTCTCACTCTTGACTTGTGTCCTTCCAACGACGTCCAAGCTTCACTTCCATACGTTAGAGTTGGTATCACAATACTGTCATGCAGTAACTTTTTCACTTCAATGCTCACTTTCCTGTTTCTTATCACAGCTTTCATAGAACCTGCAACCTTTCTTCACTGCTGTACCCTTTCAAGCACTTCACTCTCTAAACTTCCATCCTTACTCATCACACTACCCAAGTATTTAAAACGCACTCACATTTTCCATTCCCTCCTCATCCATCCTCACTATACATTCAGTTTTTTCATTTCTCTCTAAGACCATAACTTTACTCTTCCCTACATTCACCTTTAGATTCCGTTTCTTACAAACTCTCCAAAACTCATTCACCAAGCCTTGCGGCTTCCCTTCGTCTTCATCTGACAACACGGTATCATCTGCAAACAACAGTACAGGGAGTTTCCACACACTGCCGTCTCTCATTAGGGCCGTTCCAACGTCCACATCCCTACTTTGTACGTCTTTTATAACCCCGTCCATATACAGATTGAACAGTCATGGAGCACATCCCTTTTTCAGTCCAACCTTCAAATAGAAAAATTCACTAAGTTTGCTGTCCACACGCACTACTGCCTTAGCACCATCATACATACTCCTCACGGCATTCAACAACTTCCCATTTATTCCATATATTCTTAATACTTTCCACAGTCTTTGTCTATCTGCACTGTCATATGCTTTCCCCAACTCCATGAAGGCCGCATACGACTTCTTTACCCCGCTCTAGAAAGTTTATCCACTAAAGATCTAAGAATGAATATTTGATCATCACAATCTCTGTCACTCCTAAAACCTCCCTGTTCATATCCAAATAATTCCTCTGTTAATTCCCTAACTCTGTCAATAAGTATCCTACCATATATTTTCCTATTACACTACGAAGGCAAATGCCTCTATGATTACCACACACTTCTTTTTCCCCTTTTCCATTTTACAAGGGAATAATTATACCTGACTTCCAATCCTCCAGAACTCCACCTTCCTCCCATGCCAATCTGCACAGCTTCCACATCCATTCTACTGTTATCTGTTCCTCATGCATCAGCATTTCACCACATACTCCATCAATTCCTGGGGCTTTCCCCATTTTGACCTCTTTCATTCCTTCCACAACTTCCATCCTACTGATTTCTCCCTCTCTTCTCACATCCATCCTTCTGCCAGCCATTCTCCAGCCGCTTGTACTCCCATTACTTTCATTCTCTATGTTCAACAACTCCTTAAAGTGTTCTCTCCATCTGCTCACTTTTTCTCCCTTCTCCACTACTAATCTACCATATATATATTTTGCTCCCCGACTAACGTCTTTAACACCCTGTCTGACTCTCATTACTACCTCTTTCCAGAACATTTTCTTACATTCCATCCACTTTACACTCAAATTCCTACCAAATTCCTCATTCACTCTCTTCTTACTCTCTCTTACTAATCTTTCCACCTCTCTCTTCCTCTCTACAGACAACTCTCTCCTCCGTCCCACTACTTCCTCCACATTCCTGTTTCCCATCCACTCAGTAACCTATATACTTTCTTCTTCTGTGCTAGAACCTGTCTCGCCTCTTCATTCCACCATGCTGTTCCTTGCACCCCCTTTCGCCTTCTCTTAACCCCAAACACCACCTCACCTGCTCCACAGATTTCTTTTGTGAATATCTTGCACACATCATCCACGTCCCCCATCTTCTCCAAATCATATTTACCCAATCGCTCCTCCATTTCTGTCTTATATTCTGCTTTTTTTTTTTTTTTTCATTCCACTTGTAACCTTTCCACACTCCTTGTATGAACCACTTCCTCCTTTCCTTTCCTTCTTCTATTCCTCCATTTCATTTGAACCTTGACTTTGACCACCGTCAAATGGTGGTCAGAAAGTCCACTCCCCCAACTTCTATATGCTCTTGCATCCATTACACACCATCATATTCTATCATCCACACACACAGAATCACTCATTGCTTTCCGTTCACCATCAACCCTTCTCATCACTCGCCACATATACCTGTGGATCATTTTCTGTATGAAGATGGTATTAGCTATCACCAACCCCCTCCCGGCACAAATGTCCGCTAAAGCACTGCCATTCTCATCTATCTCAGCAAGCACACCCACTCACCAACTACTCCATCCACCTTCACATTCCCTACTTTTTCTTTCATATTTCTAACCAAAAACACTCTCTCATTCCTTGCAATCGTTTCCATGCACGCTTCTACATTTGTCCTGGATTCTTCTTTCACTCTGCTTGCACGATCTTGCATTGGTGCATACTGTACACACACACAATCACCCACATTAGTAGTCCAACTTTCACTCTTACCCACACAATCCTTGAGCCTACTGATCCATGCTCTGGAATTTTCTCCCTCCATCTCTTGCACACAACACTACACAATCCTTCTTTTGCCCTCTCATTCTCACCCACTCTCGTTCATATACCGCATCTATACTCCCATTTTCTTACACACTCACCTCACCATTTAGTTTCAGTTAATCCACTTACTGTACATGCACTTTTGCACCCTCAAGCACCTGGACAATCTCTCTCTCCTTCACCTCATGACTTGCACCCCCTACATTCCATGTCGCAATCCGTACCATGTCCTTTGTTCGTTTCTTAGTCGTCAACTATTGGTCAGTCCTAGTCCGTGGCTTCGTGTTAGTATTTTAGTTAGTTGTTCTCTGGGGAAGGGCACTAACCCTCCGCCAACCCACTTGTTGTCACGCAGGGAACACGTGTTGGTTAGTTCTAAGGTTACCACCCAGCGTCGTCAGTGATTTCCTGGTTTACAGGATATATATATATATATATATATATATATATATATATATATATATATATATATATATATATATATATATATATATATATATATATATATACATATATACATATATATATATATATATATATATATATACATAATAATTTCGTTTTACGCCAGGTATCTCCGAAGGGCTAAGGCCTTGCCCCTGGGTAGAGGACTTTTGGACTGGAGCGTGTAGCATTTTGCGACCGGTTGCCCTTCCTGATGTCTACCAATGATCCTTGGGTGGATTCGATCCTCTAACCCTTCAATCAGAGCAGAGCGCTCTAACCCACTGAGCCCTGGGGGTAGGGGGGGTTTTCAAGAATACTTCCCCAGTATCCCTGCTTGTCGTAAAAGGCGACTAAAAGGGTTAGCGGAGCGTTAGTGCCCCTCTCTGGAAAACAACTAACTAAAAAAAAAAACAATAAGCCTCGGACAAGGACTGACCAAATGATGACGACCAAGGACCGGACAAAGGACATGGTTATCGGAACGTGGAATGTAAGGGGAGCGAATGATGAGGTGAAAGAGAGAGAGATTGTCCAGGTGCTTGAGGGTGCGAAAGTGGATGTATGTGGAATAACTGAAACAAAATGGAGAGGAGAAAGTGTGAGAGAATGGGAGTATGGATGGGGTATATATGCAGTAGTTGAGAATGAGAGGGCAAAGGAAGGAGTATGTATAGTTGTGAGTAAAAGATGGAAGAGGAGAATAAGACAGAATGGATCAGTTGGGTCAAGGATTGTGTGGGTAAAGTTGAAAGTTGGAATACAAATGTGGGCGATTGTGTGTGTGTGTATGTGCCGACGCAAGATCGTGCTAGAAGAGTGAGAGAAGAGTTCTGGACAAATGTAGAAGTGTGCATGGAAAAGTTTGGAAGGAATGAGAGAGTGTTTTTGATTGGTGATATGAATGGTAAAGTTAGGAATGTGAAGGTGGATGGAATAGTTGGTGAGTGGGGGTGTGCCTGCTAAGATAGATGAGAATGGGAGTGCGTTAGTGGACATTTGTGCTGGGAGGGGGTTGGTGATAGCCAATACCCTCTTCAGGCATAAAATGATCCACAGGTATACATGGAGAGTGATGAGAAGGGTGGGTGGTGAACTGAATGAAAGGAAGGCAATGATTGATTATGTGTGTGTGGATGAAAGGATGTGAAGATGTGTAATGGATGCAAGAGTTTATAGAGGTTGGGGGAGTGGACTTTCTGACCACTACTTGGTGGTGGCCAGAATTAGAATTCAAGTAAGATGGAGGAATAGAAGAAGGGAAAGACGAGAGGAAGGAGTAGTTGCAAGGAGAGTGGAAAGGTTACAAGAGGATGAGAAAAAGGCAGAGTATAAGAGAGAAGTGGAGGAACGATTGGGCAAATATGAATTGGAGCAGATGGGAGACGTGGAAGGTGTGTGTATGATATTTACAGAAGAAATATGTGCAGCATGTGATGTGGTGTGTGGAAGGAAGAGAAGACGGAGGGGGGTGCAAGGAACAGCGTGGTGGACTGAAGAGGTGAGACAGGCTGTGGCACAAAAGAAGAAAGCATACAATGAATGGATGAGAAATAGGGGCGTGGAAGAAGTTGAGAGGCGGAAGAGAGAGTTACATGTAGAAAGAAAGAGAGAGGTGAAAAGATTAGTAAGAGAGAGTAAGAAGAGATTGGATGAGGAATTTTGAAGGAATTTGAGTGTAAAGTGGAGGGACTGTAAGAAAATGTTATGGAAAGAGGTGAAAAGAGTAAGACAGGGTGGAAGTGAAGTTAGCAGGGGAGTGAAAGATAAAAATGGTAGATTACTAGTGGAGAAGGGAGAAAAAGTGAGCAGATTGAGAGAACACTTTAAGGAATTGTTGAACATAGAGGATGGAAGTAATGTGAGTATAAGTGGCTGGGGAATGGCTGGGAGAAGGAGGGAGGTGAGAAGACAGGAAGAAATCAGTAGGATAGAAGTTGTGGAAGCAATGAAGAAAGATAAATCGGGGAAAGACCCAGGAATTGATGGAGTGTGTGGTGAAATGCTGAAGCATGGGGGAGAGATAGTAGTAGAATGGATGTGGAAGATGCGCAGATTGGCCTGGGAGGAAGGTAGAGTCCCGGAGGATTGGAAGTCAGGTATAATTATTCCCTTGTACAAAGGAAAATGGGAAAAAGAAGTGTGTGGTAATCATAGGGGCATTTGCCTTCTTAGTATAATAGGAAAAGTGAATGGTAGGATACTTACTGACAAAGTTAGAGAAGGAATAGAGAAATTAGTTGGAGGCTTTAGGAAGGGAGGAGGTTGTGTAGATCAGATATTCATTCTTAGATCTTTAGTGGAAAAGTTTCTAGAAGGGAAAGAAGTTGTATGCGGCTTTCATGGATTTGGAGAAAGCATATGACAGGGTGGATAGACAAGGATTGTGGAAAGTGTTAAGAATATATGGAGTAGATGAGAAGTTGTTGAATGCTGTGAAGAGTATGTACGATGGTGCGAAGGCTGCAGTGCGTGTGGATGGTGAACTAAATGAATTTTTCTCTTTAACCCGCACCGTCCCGAGGACGTACTTCCACGTCCTCACGTTTTGTCACAGCTAATCTCGAGGACGTACTTCAAAGTCCTGCAATTGCAAGGTTCATAATTTCCACAATTTTCAATTTTCCCTAGTAATTTTTGGTACGTATACACGGGACACCTTCCTCAACAAGATGCCAGGCAGAGACAATGCCTTACCCAGCATGACCTCCTCCCCCCCCCTGCATGCCCTTTTCTCAGCAATTCACCTGTTATCAGTGACCTGGCCAGTATAGCCATGTCATGCCACGGTACGAAATTCAGGGCCAGAGTGATTCCCCAATCAATGACAATGTGGAGGACAAACTTTACATAGCATTGGAGGAAGAAACAGTTAGAAATGATGATCAGGTAATGTGGCAAAAAAAGGTCAGGTATTAGTGAGTGAACCAATGCTTATAATGCCTATATTACTGCTTGAAAACCAATATACTCTTGTACTACATATAAATTCGTAACAGTAAATAAATAAATACCGTTTATGAGTGGTGTGAAATAGTTATCCTCCCATAGAACTCGTTTTCTTTGGTGCCAGCCTGATAGAAAACCCAGTAAGGTAAGGAGGCTCTCCTACCTGTAATGAGTATTTTAAACCTCAGGTGAGCGATTTCTCTATGAATTTTCGATGTTTCTCACCAAAAGCGAAAGTTTTAGCAAAAAAAAAAAAAAGGTCGAAAATTGCCCGGGATTGGGGGGTACCAGTGGTCGAAAAGTGGCCGGGACGGGGCGGGTTAAAGTTGGGTTGAAACAGGGATGTGTCATGTCTCCATGGTTGTTCAATCTGTACATGGATGGGGTAATAAAAGAGGTACGAGGTAGGGTAGTGGATGTTGGAGTGGCCCTGGTGAGAGAGGATAGTGTTTGGAAACTCCCTGTACTGTTGTTTGCAGATGATACTGTGTTGTTGAGTGCAGACGAAGGGGAGCTGCAAGGCTTGGTGGATGAGTTTGGGAGAGTGTGTAAGAAACGGAATCTAAAGGTGAATGTAGGGAAGAGTAAAGTGATGGTCTTTGAGAGAGGTGAAGTCAGTGAATGTACAGCGAGGTTGGATGGTGAGGAATTGGAACATGTGAGTACGTTTAAGTACTTGGGTAGTGTGATGAGTAAGGATGGAGGTTTGGAGGGTGACGTGCTTGAAAGGGTACAGCAGGGAAGAAAGGTTGCTGGTTCTTTGAAAGCAATGATAAGAAACAGGAAAGTGAGCATTGAAGTGAAAAAATTACTACATGACAGTATTGTGATACCAACTCTAACGTATGGAAGTGAAGCTTGGACGTCGTTGGAAGGACACAAGTCAAGAGTGAGAGCAGTGGAAATGAGTTATTTAAGAGGAGCCTGTGGAGTCACATGGAGAGACAGGCTGACGAATGAGGATATAAAGGAGCGTTGTGGTGTTGATGTGGATGTGATAGGAAGCGTTATGAGGAACACACTGAGGTGGTTTGGCCATGTGGAGAGGATGGAGGGTGAAAGACTGACGAAGAGAGTGTATGTGAGTGAGATGGAGGGGAGAAGAGGGAGGGGGAGGCCGAGGATGAGATGGACGGATGGAGTGGAGAGGTATATGAGAGAGGGGTGTGTGAGTTGGGAGCAGGGCAGTGAAATGGCGGGGGACAGGGCGACTTGGAGGCGATTTATTTGTGGCCACCGCAAACGGGATTGAGGCGTCTGGCAATATATATATATATATATATATATATATATATATATATATATATATATATATATATATATATATATATATATATATATATATATAAGAGCTGCATTGTTTGTTTGTTTGTCTTTCAGTCACTCTTAAACAAAGGGCCAGACACCCCCAGACCCATATATATTCTGAATCAGGGTGACCCAAGGATGGTTTTGGGAGGGTCAGATTCAGATATGGGTCATTTGAGGTCTCCCGTAGAGTGTTCGCCTTTTTGGTCCGGGCAACGCGGGTGCCCCTGCAGCTCAGTTTGTGGCATGGTGACTGACATGACCTCCAGTTCGGACATAGGCTGTGTGAGGTTGACCTCCGAGGTCATTTGATGTCACCATTAATACACGCTCGAACGACTGGGCCCAGCAGTCTAATTTTTGACATGGAGACTCACATGACCTCCATTTCGGACATGGGATGTGATTTGACCTCCTAGATCATTTGAGGTCACCGGTCGCAGGTCGTTTGAGGCCACCGGTAATGCACGCTCAAACGACTGGACCCGTCAGCCCAGTTTTTGGCATGGAGACTCTCATGACCTCCAGTTCGGACATAGGCTATGTGAGGTTGACCTCCGAGGTCAAATATTCAAGAGCTTCACACGGTAGCATTATAATGCGTATATGTCTAGTTGCAGCATTCTCCCTTTGTCACTTTGTCATATTAGCATTACCATTTCATAATCATTTTGTCACTCACGTAATCAATGGCTCGAGGTTTACTGTAGTATTACACGACCAGAATGTGTCTTTTCCACACCAGATAATTACATATTACTTGCCTTTATAATATACGACCCCTGCTGTGCATCACACACCTCTTTCATTCAACCTGCATACTCAGCTAAAATCCTGCCAACAGCTGTACCATCAATACCCCTCTCACCATACCTTCCAGCTACTCCTCTTAACCCCTACTGTATGACATATAGTACATGCCTTAAAGAACAAGATGAGAAGGCCGAGGAATGAGAGCGTTAAAAGCCAAAATACAGTACGCCCACTGACTACTACGAGTTTTTAAGCGATAAAGGACACACTACAGTACTCCTGTGGATTACCACGAGTTTATGTTTTACTAGTTTACGTACGGAATTACCCTTTGTTTTTTCTTTTCCTCCTTGTTTCAACGTCATCATGCACTATATATATATATATATATATATATACCTAGGCTACTTCTCCCAAGGAAAGGGAGATAGCCGAGACAGGACAACACACTCCCCATTTACTCATCCATTCAAACACATTCATTCGCATCTTAGCCCCAAAGGGGAGAAGGGACAGATCCTCACCGCACCACACCACGCAAGGGTCAACTGCACAGTGCAATCAGTGACATCCGCAGCAGGGACCGACAGCAGAGCTGGTTTACCCCTGCCACATCGTAAGATACCCATCCCCTTACCCGCACCTGACCTGACTAGCTGATCAGACCAAATGCTGGGGAATATCCCGTCAGGGCTGCGTCACCATTTATTCATTCACAATTTCTCTCCGTTTATTTCTGTCACGCACAGTATCTATCTATCTACATATATATATATATATATATATATATATATATATATATATATATATATATATATATACATATATATATATATACTTGTAATATGCATATTGTATATACATATATACCGTATAATATACATATTGTATATAAATATACGTATTATATATATGTATATATATAATATACATGTATACACATATTGTATATATGTATATATGATGTACATATATTTACTTACATACGTATATATATATATATATATATATATATATATATATATATATATATATATATATATATATATATATATATATATATATATATTGTGGTAGGTGGGGCCGCTCATCATCCACTCACTCGATGTAGTGCTGCACTCGAGTGTCTGCCCTTTCCTCTCTTCCATCCTTCTTTCCTTCCATCCTCTTGTGTCCTTCCTTCATTCTTTCCTCTTCCTTTTGCCTGTGGGTGACTCTACACTGAGTGACAAGCCAAATAGTCTCCTGTACACCACGAAACCATTTACTACGCTGGGTGGCAACAATATAGCTAAATTTTGGCGCCTGGTGGTTTAGTGGGTAATTATCGCGCTCTAATCGGATTGAGCCGGTGAAGGTTTATATCGAAGGGGTGGTTGGGGTTTATTGCTCACGTAATGCCACTCAGAGATGAGTGAGGCTGGTCACTCTCATCTTAAATGTCAGGACCAACTTGACTAGCCCCGGGCTCCTACGCTCCTTGCGGGGCAACGTAAGATTGGATGATGATGAATATATATATATATATATATATATATATATATATATATATATATATATATATATATATATATATATATATATATATATATAAAATAATCTCATCAGCCGTTTGAGTGTCCACTGCAGGACCGGCCTATCCCGACCGAAGTGGGGATGATACAGCCAATGTGTCTCTACCAAGTTGTTTAGGCTGTCTGGTAGAGATTGTATGTAGGGTGAGAAGTGCTTGTCAGTGTAATTTTAGTGTTGTAGTGGCTTTGGATATGTGTGTAGTCTGTGAACCAAGTGTAATCGGCCCCCGCAAGCCGACTGGGTGCAAGCATACTTTATAGTTTGCGACACTGTTTCGACCACAGCACCCTTTGTGTCCGCCAATGCAGTACGTGGCCAGAAGAACACTCCCAACATTTATTACCCTGGCGGGGCGCGAACCCTCGTTCTTCAGTGTACGAAAACGTACACTTTACCACTGTTCCACTGAGGCTCCATATATATATATATATATATATATATATATATATATATATATATATATATAGATAGATAGATAGATAGATAGATATACATATATATATATATATATATATATATATATATATATATAGATATATATATATATATATATATATATATATATATATATATATATATATATATATATATATATATATATATATATATATATATATATATATATATATATATATATATATATATATTTTGTTAATATCATAATCATAATAATTGTATAAATTTCACTGTGAGAAAAACAGTGTTTGTTTATGAAAAAAATGATTACAATATAAGACTAGTCTTCCTAAACGATATTGTTATGCTTAATGATCGAGTATTTTAGTAACCAAAAAAAATCGTCTAGGGTTTGCACCCATAGGTACTGAGGTGATATAGAGAGTCAAGTGTGAATCTTTCCTGCATTACAGAGCACGCGCGCGCGCACACACACACACACACACACACACACACACACACACACACACACACACACACACACACACACACACACACACACACACACACACACACACACAGATGGGAATGAATTAATGCCGCAGTGGAATGGATTGCGGAGGTCTGTCAATTTGTCTATTGCCAGATGCCTTAATCCCGTAAGGGGTGGCCACAAACAAATCGCCTCCATGTTGCCCTGTCCCCCGCCATTTCATTGCCCTGTTCCCAGCTCACACCCTACTCTGTCATATACTTCTCCATTTCATCCCTCCATCTTATCCTTGGCCTCCCCCTCTCTCTCCCCCCCTCCACCTCACTCACATACACCACATCAGTCTCTCATTCTCCATCCTCTCCATATGTCCAAACTACCTCAGTGTGTTTCTCGTAACGCTTCCTATCACATCCACATCCACACCACAACGCTCCTTCACTTCCTCATTTGTTAGTCTGTCCCTCCATGTGATTCCACATGCTCCTTTCAGATAACTCATTTCCACTGCTCTCACTCTTGGCTTCTATCCTTCCAACAAGGTCCAAGCTTCACTTCCATACGTTAGAGTTGGTAACACAATACTGTCATGTAGTAACTTTTTTACTTCCATGCTCACCTCCCTGTTTCTTATCACTGCTTTCAAAGAACCAGCAACCTTTCTTCCCTGTTGCACCCGTTAAAGCACTTCACCCTCTAAACTTCCATCCTTACTCATCACACTACCCAAGTACTTAAACGCACTCACATTTTCCATTTCCTCCTCATCCAGCCTCACTGTACATTCACTGACTTCATTTCTCTCAAAGACCATAACTTTACTCTTCCCTACATTCACCTTTAGATTCCGTTTCTTACACACTCTCCCAAACTCATCCACCAAGCCTTGCAGCTCCCTTTCGTCTGCCCTTAACAACACGGTATCATCTGCAAACAACAGTACAGGTAGTTCCCAAACTGTGCCCTCTCTCACTAGGGCCGCTCCAACATCCACTGCCCTACCTTGTATCTCATTTATAACCCCATCCATATACAGAGTGAACAACTGTGGAGACAACACACCATTGTTTCAACCCATCCTTCAAATAGAAAAATTTACTCAGTTCACTGTCCACACGCACTGCAGCCTTAGCACCCTCATACATACTCTTCACGGCCTTCCTCAACTTCCCATCTACTCCATATGTTCTTAATACTTTCCACAGTCTTTGTCTTTACGCCCTGTCATATGCTTTCTCCAAATCCATGAAGGCCGCATACAACTTCTTTTCCTTCTCTAGAAACTTTTCCACTAAGGATCTAAGAATGAATATCTGATCTATACAACCTCTTCCCTTCCTAAAACCTCCCTGTTCTTCTCCAACTGATTCCTCTGTTATTTTCCTTACTCTGTTAATAAGTATCATACCATATACTTTTCCTGTTACACTAAGAAGACAAATGTCCCTGTGATTACCACACACTTCTTTTTCCCCTTTTACTTTGTACAGGGGATTAATTATACGTGACTTCCAATCCTCCAGGACTCTGCCTTCCTCCCAGGCCAAACTGCACATCTTCCACATCCATTCTACTACTGTCGGTCCTCCATGCTTCAACATTCCACCACACACTTCATCAATTTCTGAGGCTTACCCCATTTTAACTTTCTTCATTGCTTCCACAACTTCCATCCTACTGATTTCTTCCTCTCTTCTCACATCCCTCCTTCTGCCATCCATTCCCCAGCCACTTATACTTGCATTACTTTCATTCAGTTAGTGTGAAAAAAAGCTCACTGTGTAGTTAAAAAAAAAAAAAAAAAGTGTATGTGGAAACGCTACAGATGTAATTGGTACACGCAAGGGAAATAATAAGTTACAATAATGATGAATTCCCTTGAAAAGGGGGTGAATATAAAAGAGGCTGCATCGATCTGAAATACAGATTTAGAGCGCGTAATGGACACTTATCAGCAACCCCCTCAAGCTGCTCAACATGAAATTGAACCTATATGTGTTGCTGAGTACTGCGAATAGTGACACAGAAATAAAACCTTACTTAGGATATTAGGATCTCGCAGGATACTGACAACCACTACGGTTGCCAATACAGAAAATCTAGTGAACAGGTGTACAGGGAATACGGACGCGCGTGAGAGCGCGGGAGGGGGAGTTCACACGGGGAGGGAGGGGAAGTGGACGGACTCGTGACGAGCCGGAACAGAGCTATAGTAATATTGGGAAAGGATACGTCTCTCTAATTTACTCTTAGTATCACTTGATAGAAAAAGGGCTTGACATTTGATCTATCACTCATTTATATTACGTTAGTGATGGGGAGGAGATGTTGTAGGGAGAGAGGGAATAGCGGGGCACTGGATATTCACTGTATTTACGGTAATACAAAGGGACGGATATTATTCTCACTTTCTATGGTTTTCTGACAGCAAGGGACATATGTATACTTTCACTACAGAGACTTCCTCAGGGGAAGAGTTCTTACAGGTTTCTTACGAGGGCGTCACTTATGAGTCAGAGTTCTCAGGATTCACTCACTGTTCTCATCCTTACTCGCCCGTGATTTTACTCGCCCTGTTCCTGGACATGCATTTAGTCACTATATCACTGTAACCTGTTTTGTAGGGCAACGTCACACTTAACCTAAATCACGTTCACTATTTCTGGGGCGTCACCACACTTATCATGAGTCACTCATCGTGGGGGGCGGGGGAGAAACACGCCGGCACCAATTCTGCCGTGGTAGGGGCATCGCCAAGAGGAGGCGTGCCGAGAGGGCACGAAAAAACAACTCGTAGGGGCATCCTCTCGCATCCAGGGCTACAGGTGGCGAAGGGGCCCACAGTCTCCGGGCTGGGCTCAGGGGTGTGGCCCTCAGGACTGGGGCCGAACAGCTCGAGAAACCTCTGGTTTATGTCTCGGCCAGAGGTGGGAGTCTTACGCCGTCCTGGGGACGAAGGGAGATCACGCCCGGCCATCCGGGGGAGGGTCTGGAGAGGCTGAGAGCTGCGGTCCCCAGAGTCTAGGGGTGCCGACAGGGAAGGACTGCGGCACTGGCCCACACCAGGGTCCGTCAGGTGAGTCTTCTCCAGAGCCAGCTGTAGAGAGCGGAGGCCAGGGGAGGCTGTGAGGCCTGGCTGGGATGCTCTGGTACGGGAGGTCCGGGCTCTTGTCTTCTGCCGGGGTGATGACTCACTCGATGTCTCCTTTTGTCCGTGGGGCCCGGCAATCGGCTGTGCCTGCCCAGGGGCACAACTATCAGGTGCCAGGGCCCGGCAATCGGCCGTGGCCTGAGTGGACGAGTCAGCACACCTCTGTACACCTTTGGAGCGGCAGTAGGCCGTGTGACGAAGGTGGGAGCGGCAGTAGGCCGTCTCCTGCTTCAGGAGGGAGAAGCGGCAATTGGCCGTCTCAGGGGCAGCACCTTCGGAGCTGCAATTGGCCGTCTGGCGAAGGCGGGAGTGGCAGTAGGCCGTCTCCTTCTGCAGGAGGGAGGAGAGGCAGTAGGCCGTCTCCTGCTTCAGGAGGGAGAAGCGGCAATTGGCCGTCTCAGGGGCAGCACCTTCGGAGCGGCAATTGGCCGTCTGGCGAAGGCGGGAGCGGCAGTAGGCCGTCTCCTTCTGCAGGAGGGAGGAGCGGCAGTAGGCCGTCTCAGGGGCAACGTCTTCGGAGCGGCAATTGGCCATCTGACGAAGGCGGGAGTGGCAGTAGGCCGTCTTCTTCTGCCAGAGGGAGGAGCGGCAGTAGGCCGTCTTCTTCTGCCGGAGGGAGGAGCGGCAGTAGGCCGTCTCGAGGGCAACACCTTCGGAGCGGCAATTGGCCATCTGACGAAGGTGGGAGTGGCAGTAGGCCGTCTCCTTCGGCCGGAGGGAGGAGTGGCAGTAGGCTGTCTCCAGGGCAGCACCTTCGGAGCGGCAGTAGGCCATCTGGCGAAGGCGGGAGCGGCAGTAGGCCGTCTCCTTCTGCAGGAGGGAGGAGCGGCAATAGGACGTTTCTGTAGGGGCACCTTTGGAGCGGCAATTGGCCATCTGGTGAGGGCGGGAGCGGCAGTTGGCCGTCTCCTGAGGGGTGCTGTCTGGAGTTATGAGAGCAACTCCACCCCTAGCTGATTCAGCAATCCCACTCCCTGAAGGTAGTGTCTTTCTCCTGCGATGGTGACGGCGCAACGGCTGAGTGACATAGGGGCGCACGGCCCGGGCTGACATATGTCGTTGTTGCTGTGTATCCCGTCGTCTGGTGGTGGCTACTCCGTGGGGTCCAGGTGGGGGTGTCGGTACGTTACCTGGCACACTGGGCTGTATACACTCACCTCGTTGTCGGGGGCACTATGGTATTCCTCCCTTGTTTCCATGTTGGGGGCACTACGTTGTAAGTAACGCATTTTACCACTCTACCCCTGTGAAAAGTCACGTCCCCGTGGCTGGAGGTGGTATGCTTGCATGTCGTGGGTGGCATACGCAGGCTGGAGGTGTTGTAACATGGCCTGCCAGGCTGTTGTGTAGGGGTTTTCCTCCTGCTCCGCGTCGCAGGTGAGGAAGAATGTGGAGGTGGTGGTGGTGGAGTGGAGGAGGGTTAGCAGGTGGTGTGGTCCATGGAGTCTTTGGTTCCTGCCAAGGGTAGGCGCCCATACGGCCCGTCTCACTCTCATCTTGTTTGGTGTTGTTGTTGGTGTGGTCAGAAGCTGAATGCTGGACACCGAGGGTAGGGTCCGGGTTTTGTGCCATGGTAATGCGGCGTTGAGTCTCTGGGGAGTACAGGTGGAGGGGATTTGGGCCTGATGTATCATGATGGTGTGAAGTTGTGGGGAGGCAGGTGGTGTAGGAGTGTGAGTGTATCGGGCGGGTGGGCGTGAGAGACGGCCTGAGCGGGTGGTGGTGGTCTTGAGGGTAGGGGTGGAGAGGGAAGTAGGCGTGCGGGGTGGGCGGGGTTAAGTAGGGCGGGTTGTTGCGCGTGTTGGGGGCGCGGTGGGGGGTGAGGTTGGCGGAGTGGGTGTACGCAAGGGTGCTGGGTGATGGGCGGTGGTAGTGTGTTGTGGTGAGGGTGTGGTGGTGTGGGCAGAAGATGTGGGAGTGGGCGGTCGGGGGGGGCAGCGGAGGGAAGGGGTAAGGGTGTGCGAGGGGAGGTTGGTGTGGTGGGGGAGGTGTCAGGTGAGGTGCGGGGGGTGGTGGCAGCCGGGGAGGCTGAGGTAGTAGGGGTGGTAGAGAGGGAGCGCGAGGAGAACACATAGCACTCATATGTGACCGTAGAGGGTGGTATGGGGGCTGGAGGGGGCTGGGGGTGTGGGGCCGGGGCATGTGAGGTGGGCGTGCAGAAAGGGTGCACATGGCGGTTGCGGAGGGTACAGGGAGTGCCGTGATAATCTACGACCACCTGGTAAGGGTTGGGGACGCGGGTGATTGTGTGGGGCCCCGTGAAGCGGGGGGGCGAGTTTGTGGGGAGTGGGGAGCTGGGCGACGATGACCGTGTCACCCGGGTTGAAGGGGTTGGAGGCTGTATCGGGGCCAAGGTCCAGATTCTTTTGTAGGTGGTGTAGTCGGCCTTTTAGAAGGTGTAATGGGTCTGTAGTGGGAGCGGAGGTTGGCGGTTGCAGGTGGTGGCATAGTGGTAGTAGGAGGGGAGTTTCTCCAAATATTCTCTCATGGGGGGAAACCCTGTCCTCTCGGGGGCACGAATTCATGACCCACTGGACAATTTTCACATGAGCCGGCCAGTCGTCGTTTTTCATAGCCTCGATGCTGGTGCGTAACTGATTCATAAGGGTACGATGGCTTCGTTCACATACGGCATTCCCTTATGGCCAGTAGGGTGAGGAGTGGGAGATCCTATACCCAAAGATTCTGGCGAGCTCCTCCCAGATCTTCCTGGAGAACTCAGGGGCATTATCAAAATGGATGGCTTGTGGGATGCCAAAATAAGGGAACACATGTCGGAGAAGGGCATCGGCGACGGCGATGGCATGATGTTCTTTAGCTGGGCAGGTTACTACGAATTTCGAATACGTGTCCACAAAGGTGATCACATATTTATATCCAGATTTGGGGGGAAGGGGGCCTACTACATCTATGGCCAGGAGTTGCCAGGGCTTGTGGGCGGTGATATGGCCCAACGGTCCAGCGGTCCAGGTGACATCTTTACCAAGCGCACAGGCGCGGCAAGCCTGAATGATTTCCTTTCGCGAGGGTGGAGGGGTTTGGAGCCCAGTAAGTGTCGTTAAACATCTGTAACAATTTCTTGGTGCCCAGGTGGATGCCATTATGGGCATGGAGGTGGCGCAGGGTGTCACGTGCCGCATCGGGGGTCAGGAGGATATGTCCGGACGGGGTTAGGAGGTGGTCACCCTGTCGGCATAACTTGGTGAATAGGTGGGCGGGGATCCAGGGGGGCCGTTCCTTGTGGTGCCAGAGTTGTAGAAGATCTGGATCTGGCTGTACCGCGTGGATAGGGAGGCAGGAGAGGGCATCTACATTGGTGTGGAGCTTCCGGGGCCTATAAGAAATTTCATACTGAAACTCCTCCAGGATGTCGCGCCACCTGACGAGTTGAGCGTTGTGTGAGTCCGACTGGCATAAACCACTGGAGTGACTGGTGGTCAGTGATGATCGTGACCTGGGTCCCGGAAAGATAAGCCCTAAATATTGGAGGGCCCAGATTATGCCGAGGCATTCTCGCTTGATCACGGCATAACTCTTCTCAGCTGGATTCAGAGTGTGACTGGCTCACGCAATGATGTGCTCTCTGACGGCTTGTACCTGGGCTAGGACGGTGCCTATCGTGGTGAGGGAGACATCAGTGTAGAGGCAAAAGGGGAGGGCATAATCGGGAAAGGCTACGATGGGGGCAGAGACGAGCTTGTCCTTTAGCTGTTGAAAAGCAGCTCGCCTGTCTTTGGTCCAGATAAATGGTTCCCCTTTCCGTGTCAAATCCTGAAGAGGCTTTGCAATTTGTGTGAACCCCTTCACGAAGCGACGATAGTAGGACGTGAGTCCCAGGATGGCGCGGACGCCGTGGACATCCTGTGGCGGCGGTATGTCCGCTATGGCACGGAGCTTGTCGGGATCCGGGGGGATTCCTGCTTGGGAAATAGCATGCCCCAGGAACGAGACAGTTCTGGCGGCTAGGACACATTTAGAAGGGTGTAGCTTGAGGCCTGCCTGGCGAATTCTTGTGAAAACTCGGCGGAGGCACTGCAAGTGGTCGGCCCAGGTTTGGCTAAAAACAATGACGTCGTCCAGATAAGCCAAACATATTTCTCAAGTGAGGCCGCTCAAGACAGATTCCATTAGCCTGGAGAAGGTGGCAGGGACGTTGCAGAGGCCGAATGGCAGAACATTAAATTCGCAATGTTTGCCATTACTGGTGGAAAAGGCCGTCTTGTCCCAGTGGTCTGGATGGATGGGGACCTGCCAGTATCCAGACTGGAGGTCGAGGGTAGAAAACCAAGACACACCGTAGAGGGAGTCTAGGGAATCGTCAGTGCTGGGGAGGGGGGTGGCATCTTTAATAGTGACGTCGTTCATGCGGTGGTAGTCAATACAAAATCGCATTGTGACGTCTTTCTTTTTTACTAGAACAACGGGGGAGGACCACGGGCTGGTGGAGGGGGAAACAACACCTGTCTCTATCATTTCGCACACCTGGCGGTCCTCTTCTTCTCTCTGTCGGGGGTTCTTACGTCGGGAAGGCTGTCTTATAGGTGGGCCTGTTGTGTGAATTTCATGAGACAGGTACGTGGTGTGCCCTATATCTGCTGGTCCTGTCGCAAACAAATCCTGGAAATCCAGGAGGAGGCGGTGTAGGGTGTCTGACTGCTGGTCAGAGAGATGGTCGGGGATGGGGGGTAGAGGGGCAGGGAAGTGGGAGGAGGATGGGGCACAGGGCTCAGCTTCCTCCATCTCTCCGATAATGAGCCCTTTGGGGAGGGTGAGAGGGGATGGGGAGAGGTTGGCTATGCGGATGGTGGCGTGGTGGGGAGGGAGGAAGGTGGGAGATACAAGGCAGGCAGAAAGGGCTCCCGATGGGAGGAGGGGGGAGAATAAAACGGAGGGACCTGAGGGCCTGTTAAGGGGCACCCAAGCCTCGTGGTGGGAGGGAATGGTAACAGCGGCGAAGACGGTGGCGGGGAAAGAAGGAGCAGGGGTAGTGTGAGAGGGCACTGGAGGGGAAGGGGAGGGGGGCGGAGGAAGGGGATGGAAAGGGAAAGGGGGGTACTGGAGGGGAAGGGGAGGGGGGCGGAGGAAGGGGATGGAAAGGGAAAGGGGGGTACTGGAGGAAGGAAGGGGGCGAATCCTCCAGTCGGGGTCGCGGCGTACATGTGCAAACGGCTGGGGTGGAGTGGGGTGGGGAACGGAACTGGAGCTGTCGGTGGCGGCAGTCGATCGTAGCTCGAAGTTTTTGGAGCAAGTCCAGTCCTAAATACCCGTCATAACTCCGGCAGGAGGAATAAAAGATAATGAATTGATGTTGGATGGATGCCAGCTGGTGGGTGTCGACCCGTAGGGCCCGAGCCTCCCCACGGATGGGCAGGGGGCCATCCCTCGCATCCACAAGGTAAGTGGTAGTAGGGCAGAGTGGGCCAAACAGCGATCTGTGGCGGGAGAAATAGCGGCTGTAAAGGCAGGACCTGGCCGCTTCCGTATCGACTAGCAGCCTGGCCTTCACGCCATTTAATTTCTTCTTGTGGTATACTGGGGGGTGATACTTAGGGGTAATGGCCCCCGCCACCGTGGGTTGGTGCGGGGGTGGGCCTAAAAATCCAGCTGTCTAGGGCTTTCATTCTCCTGTTCCTGCTCCGGTTCTCCCGGATGGGGCTCGTCCATGGGCACCAGTTTGTCTCCTGGGGCCTCGCCTTCTAAGGAGGATGCCTTACGTGAACCCAGGGCTGTGATTCTGCGGTGAGCAGCTTTAAGCTGGTCCCTTATGTCATGGAGGGGGCAGCGGGAGTTGCAGGCTGCGAATTCCCACGGATTGACAAGAATCAGGTTCAGGTTTTCCCACGGGGCGGGACGCCGGTGGGAGGGGTGTGCCCTGGGTGGGCTAGGCACCAGGGTCGAGCTGGTGTGAGGCAGAGGTGGTCATGGTATGGTTGGAGGAGCCGTGGGTTGTGTGGGAAGTTTCTTAACCACATTGATTTGCTGTGGAGAAGGGCAGGCGGTCAGGAGGTGCCGTATTAGCTGGATATCTCTATCCATGTCTCCTGTTGGGTCATGGATAGTGAAGTGTTGTTTGACAACACTCGGAAGCACTCTGAGCAGAGTGTTAAATGTATGCTGATCCCGGGATTCTTCATCTGCCTCCGGGTAGGCAGCAGTAACTACGAGTATTGCCTGTATTAGGGTATTATCCAAATCCCCGTCAAATGAACAACTATCCAATTGGGATAGAGCCACCACTTTCCCTAATGATGGGGTGATGGCTTGTACAGTGAACTTTGTAAAATTCTGCCAGGTGAGCTCCTGGACGATTTTCGGTGCTATGTTTGCCGCCGCTTTGCCCAATAGTGGTAGTGTGACTGCAATTTTCTGTTGGTCATTTTCAAAGCCAGTATCCAGTAAGGGTTTAATTATTGCCAGATACGTGTGTATATCGTACTGGTCGGGGTCAAACTTGGGTAACTGAACGTGCGGTTTAGTTGCCATGTTGCCAAATATTTCTCACTACCTCTCTTTTACGCCCGCGTCAAGAACCACCGCTGGCCACCAGTGTAATGCTAGGTGAAAAAGGCCCAACTCCTCGGTCCTAAAACACCTAACGTGTAGCGGGGTCCTCGTTCGTGACCGGAGCTTAGTGCAATGAAAGAGAGGCAGGACACAAAAACTCTAGGCAATAACCTTTTACACGTGTATTCCCACAGTCAGACACAAGACAAAATACAGATATTACAGCACGAATAGTGACACAGAAATAAAACCTTACTTAGGATATTAGGATCTCGCAGGATACTGACAACCACTACGGTTGCCAATACAGAAAGTCTAGTGAACAGGTGTACAGGGAATACGGACGCGCGTGAGAGCGCGGGAGGGGGAGTTCACACGGGGGAGGGGGGGAAGTGGACGGACTCGTGACGAGCCGGAACAGAGCTATAGTAATATTGGGAAAGGATCCGTCTTTCTAATTTACTCTTAGTATCACTTGATAGAAAAAGGGCTTCGACATTTGATCTATCACTCATTTATATTACGTTAGTTATGGGGAGATGTTGTAGGGAGAGAGGGAATAGCGGGGCACTGGATATTCACTGTATTTACGGTAATACAAAGGGACGGATATTATTCTCACTTTCTATGGTTTTCTGACAGCTAGGGACATATGTATACTTTCACTACAGAGACTTCCTCAGGGGAAGAGTTCTTACAGGTTTCTTATGAGGGCGTCACTTATGAGTCAGAGTTCTCAGGATTCACTCACTGTTCTCATCCTTACTCACTCGCCCGTGATTTTACTCGCCCTGTTACTGAATATACATTTAGTCACTATATCACTGTAACCTGTTTTCTAGGGCAACTTCACACTTAACCTAAATCACTTTCACTTATTATTGGGGCATCACCACACTTATCATGAGTCACTCATCGTGGGGGGCGGGGGAGAAACACGCCGGCACCAATTCTGCCGTGGTAGGGGCATCGCCAAGGGGAGGCATGCCGAGAGGGCACGGAAAAACAACTCGTAGGGGCGTCCTCTCGCATCCAGGGCTACAGGTGGCGAAGGGGCCTGCAGTCTCCGGGCTGGGCTCAGGGGTGTGGCCCTCAGGACTGGGGCCGAACAGCTCGAGGAACCTCTGGTTTAGGTCTCGGCCAGAGGTGGGAGTCTTACGCCGTCCTGGGGGCGAAGGAAGATCACGCCCGGCCGTCCGGGGGAGGGTCTGGAGAGGCTGAGGGCTGCAGTCCCCAGAGTCTAAGGGCGCCGACAGGGAAGGACTGCGGCGCTGGCCCACACCGGGGTCCGTCAGGTGAGTCTTCTCCAGAGCCAGGCATAGAGAGCGGAGGCCAGGGGAGGCTGTGAGGCCTGGCTGGAATGCTCTGGTATGGGAGGTCCGGGCTCTTGTCTCCTGCCGGGGCGATGACTCACTCGATGTCTCCTTTTGTCCGTGGGGCCCGGCAATCGGCCGTGGCTGCTCAGGGGCACAACTATCAGGTGCCATGGCCCAGCAATCGGCCGTGGCCTGAGTGGGGGAGTCAGCACACCTCTGTACACCTTCGGAGCGGCAGTAGGCCGTCTGACGAAGGCGGGAGTGGCAGTAGGCTGTCTCCTGCTGGAGGGAGGAGTGGCAGTAGGCCGTCTCGAGGGCACCACCTTCAGAGTGGCAATTGACCATCTGACGAAGGTGGGAGCAGCAGTAGGCTGTCTCCTTCAGCCGGAGAGGGGAGCGGCAGTAGGATGTCTCCAAGGCAACACCTTCGGAGCGGCAGTAGGCCGTCTCCTTCTGCAGGAGGGAGGAGCGGCAATAGGCCGTCTCTTTTGGGGCACCTTCGGAGCGTCAGTAGGCCGTCTCCTGAGGGGCGCTGTCTGGAGTTATGAGAGCAACTCCACCCCTAGCTGATTCAGCAATCCCACTCCCTGAAGGTAGTGTCTTTCTCCTGCGATGGTGACGGCACGACGGCTGAGTGACATGGGGCGCACGGCCCGGGCTGACTGTCACGGGGTTTTTATAATAACACAGTAATTTTGAAATATATGGTTAAATATTATTTGATTGATAATAATATTCAATAATATTGAAGAGCAGAGACAATGATTGTCTTGCTACATGAAGCAACGATTACTTTACGCTGACTTGCTACGATTCTCTAAGATCGAGAATTTATAAACTTTCTCAACAGTACACAGCAGAGACTAAGTACTCACAATTGCTGAATTACTGTACTGTTAGCCTCTGGAGAAAGTTACTTCACCCCTGACAATAAATAACTAATACTAATAATAATATCAGGCTCTTGCTGATGCATTAACTCCTATCTGGCACAACGGATTTTAAGTTAATACAACAAGACTGGTCTAAGTACCAGTTATGAAAGCAAACGTTTATGCAAGCTAGGAGCTGTATGGAAAATAAGCTTAATTATGGAGAAATGAAACAAGATTTTACTTACATTGAGCTCAAGAAAAAGAACTGTTAAATTTATTAATTACAAAAAATAAATTTAACGTTACAATTCAAATCAAATTAAATGAGACGCACTCACTCACTCACACAAAAGCTAAATACTTACGCCTAGGAAAAAACGCCTTAACTAAACTCTTATGACTACAAAATACAAAAAGGAAATACTAGGCAATGAATGCGGTGTATCACCCAAAGCTGGAGAACTAAAGGTGGGAGCTTGGAGAAACTGTAAGTGGAGTTTGGGTACTAGCTGACCTCTCGCACTGCTGCACAGGTCCTGTCTCCGTCACAGCAAACACTAGACTGAGTAAGTCGTGGGAACAAAAGGGAGCAGTATGCCGCATTTTCTAACGGTCAGAGGCAAGCAGAGACGAACAATAAAGAACAATAGTATTGCTCAGTACAGCACTTAGTGACGTGCATTATATCGGTCACTTTTGAAAACGGTGACGAATGTTTTGAAAAGTATACTCCGAAATGGAGGGAGAAACGGTTAGCTGAGCAATACACAGTGAGTTTTCCACTAATAGTTCGTGGTTTCTCACAAAAGGGAAATGTCGCGAATTGATTCGTGACATTACGCCCTTACAAAGTTAAATTTTTTCGTTATGGGAAAAAATTTGTGGATGTATATATATATATATATGTACACATCCTAACTCAGTCACACAAGATTCACACTGTGGTGTGTGTGCTATCCTGCTACAGGAGAAAGTCGCAGTCGCCAGTTAGCGAAAAAACCTCGTATTTACGTTAATAGAAACAAGCTTGAGGGAAAAACTCCGTGACGACTGTGAAAATCCTGTACTCAGGTCAACCTGAGCGAAAGTTCGCTACATTTACATTAACAACTAATTGTTATGTAGTGTAGTGTATGTAATACACGGTGTAGGTGTGACAGTTGTAGTGTATCTGTACCTACGTGTAAAATGACAAATACAAATTTATAGTAAAATAATGATGACGAGGCAGAAGAGAAGGGGCGGCAGCATGCGACAGGAACGACCAGCTGATCTGCACGGCAATGCTGCACCCACCAGCTACACCTGCGAAAGGAATTAAGGTGGAGCATCAAAACTGTTATTTCTCTCTCTCTCTGCCTAGCAATCAGTACTTGTCATTATTAACCAGGAAACGTAATTCTTGAATTCACAAATTGCTTAGAACCCTTATAGCTTACTGGTTAACGCTTATTAACTAGGAAATGTGCCAGTTCTTGAATTATTCAAATCTCTTAGAACAGGCAGTTTACGAGTTAACCTAACATTATTAACCAGGAAACGTAATTCTTGAATTCACAAATTGCTCAGAACCCTTATAGCTTACTGGTTAACCTAACTCTACACTTACGACTAATACAGGAAGCTGAAAATCGCTACGCAATCTCGGGCAGGTCACGTTTTAACACCCACCGTGGGTGTGAACACTCATGTGGTAATGTGCATTCTCCGGGAATCCTCAGAGAGGCCCACAGCTCGAGACGTTCCACGAGGTAATTCGTACACAGCCTCGGACTGTCTCTGCAGGGTTCTCAAACTTCCCCCCTTAACTTATGGTATACATGTATGTACAAGCCCTGGATATACAGTGTCCTGTAGGGCCGAGTGAGACGTCTGGTCTACACTTTTAACTGGGAACCAGGCTGGTCCTTGGATTACTCAAATCTCTGAGGCCGCCTATCTTACGGGACCCAACATACAACAGTTGCTAGTTAGTAAGCAGTTAGTAGGTGAGACATCAGGTCTACACCCACATTACCACTACCCTGTCTCTCAACTGACTCAGAGATTACAGGTGTGGTTACAAATGGCACAGGAAGGACATGTCCCTGATTAGTGGTGTTACTTTGACACACACTGCAGGAACGGACAAAACTATCTATGTCTCGTCCCATCCCTGGCCAGAAAAAGTCAGCTCAGATACGGCCCTGGGTCTTCCTTTTGCCCATGTGACCTCCTGAGGCTGAACAATGACCCCATTCTAACACTGCTAGGCGGTACTTGGCGGGAACGACAAACTGCAGTCGAACCTCGCCCTCGGGTGTTCGTGACTCATGGTAGAGCCGTCCTTGTTTGCGAAGGAACTTGGCTCGACCTCCCCGTGAATACTTAATCACTCGACCCTTTTGTTTGTTCCGCACAGCAGCAAGTGTCGGGTCAGAATGTTGTTCTTGCACAACAAGTTGACTATACATCAGATCTTGCGGCGATTCAATGATCACTGGGGTGACACAGTCTGGAGCCTCAGCCATGGCTCGTGTTACTGCAGCAGCCGAAGTCTGAGTAGCGTCATCGGAGCAACTATCCTTGACTCCATTAATATTGCCTACTATAAAGTCAAATAGAGGCTCTGGCATGACAACTGCAAGTGTCGTACCAGTATAAAATGGAGATGCCACCTGGATACATGCCTCAGGGAACAATCTCACTGATCCATCAATAAGCTTTGCATGGATCTGTCGACCTGTATACTGCTCAGGCCGAACTAAACTCTGCTTAACAGAGCAACCTGAGGAACCATTGTCTCTCAGGACCTTCACAGGAATGCCTCCCACAAACCCTGGCTGAACAAGGAAGGTACTGTAACCTGTGGGAGGGCCTGTGGAGGAAGCAGCTAGCCACTCATGAGGCTGCTGAACTGATGCGGCGAACATTGTGCCTTGTGGATTATATTGGGAAGATGGAACATTGGCCATCTGTGGAGGGGGGTTCACTGTCACTGTGGGACTAGTGAACTGTGGGGAAGTACCCACACTGGTAGGGACATGACCACCAGGCTGCTGCTGAGGAATGAAGGCTGCATTCGCTTCCTGCCTCTTTTGAGCTGGTGGTGGAAAAGTTTGTCCCGATGGTCGGTTGCGTGGCTGATACTGCTGCTGGTTAGGGTACTTGTTGTACCTCTTCCACTCAGGTTTCTGAGTGTTTTGCCCCTGGTCCTTCCACTGCGGTTTTGGACCTTGGCCATTATTCTGAGAATGGCCTTGTTGCTGGGATTCAGTCTGAGACGGCTTCCCAGACTTGGCAGTATCTTTTCTGCTCCAGGTGTTTTGCTTACGAGCTTGATACCCGTATGCTGTAAAGAATGCATCAGTCTTCTCTGCCATTTGGCTGGCATCTTTCACCTGGCAGATCTTAAGCTGTGCTATGAGCTCAGCAGGCCACGACCTCTCTAGCTGTGTACGCAGCATAAGGTCAATTATCCCCTCACGCGTGGAAGGAGTTTCATCTTTCTCCATCCACTCATTTAAGTAAGCTGTGAGACGATCAAGGAACTGAACAGCTGTCTCCTTATCTTGGAGACGAGCTCGCATGAACTGAGCTTTGGCGTCGTCTACTGTGAGACCATACGCCTTAATGAGTGCAGCTTTCATCACTTCATACGTGAGATTGTCTCCACGAATTCTGTGGAGAATATCGAGGGCAGGGCCCTCAAACAGGCTAAGAAACTGAAGCCGCTTAGCTGCATCATCGAGCTGGTAAAGCTGAGCCATGTCTTCAAATCGAGCTATGTATGGCTCGATTCGCTCGACATCTTTGTATGGGGGAAGCTTGATGTGTGGGGTCGCCATAACATGTGCAGGGAGAGCGCTCGTGGAGCTTGAACCAACTGCACCAGATGTGTCTGAACCCAAGGAATCTCGCTTGAGCTTCAGCACTTCAAGTTCATGTTTTTCTCGTGCTTCTCGCTCGGCACGTTCGTGTTCTCGTTCTCTGTCTCGTTGTTCACGCTCGTGTTCGCGCTGTTCTCGCTCGTATTCGCGCTGTATCTTACGCTCTTCACGGGCATCATTCTCGCGCTGCTGCTCCTGATTATGCCGTGAGAGTATGTATTCTTTAATTTCAGTTGGGTCTGTAAGACCCATATCTTTGGCTTCCTGTAAAAATATGGTGGTAGCCATGTCGCTGACTCAATCTAAATAACTAGAGACTCAGTACTGATTGCTGCTTCGCAAACGAATGCTAATAAATACAAGTAAAGAGTACAGACACAAGCTAGTGGTGACCAGTCTTATCTAGTTAACAGGATAAGAATAAAGCGAAAATGCAAATGACTGGGAAGACTCAACAATTAACACAATGGGTAGTCTGACTTCCCAGAAGCGAATGAAATCGTCTGGCGTTACCAAGAATAAACGAGTTAAGTACTCTATTGATTAATAAAGCAAAAATTCACTTGCTTAATTAACGGTAAACACCAGTAAACTTGTGCCTATAAACTTTAATGATAAATGCCTAATATGAACGAGTGAGCACTATCTCGTGAATAGCTTTAAAGCTAGGAGTTAATATCCTGGAATGAAGTCGCCAATTGTCACGGGGTTTTTATAATAACACAGTAATTTTGAAATATATGGTTAAATATTATTTGATTGATAATAATATTCAATAATATTGAAGAGCAGAGACAATGATTGTCTTGCTACATGAAGCAACGATTACTTTACGCTGACTTGCTACGATTCTCTAAGATCGAGAATTTATAAACTTTCTCAACAGTACACAGCAGAGACTAATTACTCACAATTGCTGAATTACTGTACTGTTAGCCTCTGGAGAAAGTTACTTCACCCCTGACAATAAATAACTAATACTAATAATAATATCAGGCTCTTGCTGATGCATTAACTCCTATCTGGCACAACGGATTTTAAGTTAATACAACAAGACTGGTCTAAGTACCAGTTATGAAAGCAAACGTTTATGCAAGCTAGGAGCTGTATGGAAAATAAGCTTAATTATGGAGAAATGAAACAAGATTTTACTTACATTGAGCTCAAGAAAAAGAACTGTTAAATTTATTAATTACAAAAAATAAATTTAACGTTACAATTCAAATCAAATTAAATGAGACGCACTCACTCACTCACACAAAAGCTAAATACTTACGCCTAGGAAAAAACGCCTTAACTAAACTCTTATGACTACAAAATACAAAAAGGAAATACTAGGCAATGAATGCGGTGTATCACCCAAAGCTGGAGAACTAAAGGTGGGAGCTTGGAGAAACTGTAAGTGGAGTTTGGGTACTAGCTGACCTCTCGCACTGCTGCACAGGTCCTGTCTCCGTCACAGCAAACACTAGACTAAGTCGTGGGAACAAAAGGGAGCAGTACGCCGCGTTTTCTAACGGTCAGAGGCAAGCAGAGACGAACAATAAAGAACAATAGTATCGCTCAGTACAGCACTTAGTGACGTGCATTAAATCGGTCACTTTTGAAAACGGTGACGAATGTTTTGAAAAGTATACTCCGAAATGGAGGGAGAAACGGTTAGCTGAGCGATACACAGTGAGTTTTCCACTAATATTTCGTGGTTTCTCACAAAAGGGAAATGTCGCGAATTGATTCGTGACACTGACATATGTCGTTGTTGCTGTGTATCCCGTCGTCTGGTGGTGGCTACTCCGCGGGGTCCGGGTGGGGGTGTCGGTACGTTCCCGGGCACACTGGGCTGTATACCATTCGCCTCTTTGTCGGGGGCACTATGGTATTCCTCCCCTGTTTCCATCTCGGGGGCACTAAGTTGTAAATCACGCATTTTAAATAACAAGCCTTTAACAAAGACGTATCCCCACTATTAGGTGAAGAATATATAGATATACATTAATAAGTATGGCAGTTTCATATATAGGGGCATAAACTAGGACTCGTACACTATCTCTTTAAGTGAGGATGATTCCAAGATACAGCTTTTTACAGATTAGTTTCCATATACGAAAATAGCTTGTAAAATACTTACGATGTGGCAATTTCATATGTAAGGACAGAAACTAGGACTCATACTCTATCTTTCTTTCAGATATAAAGAGAATCCAACAAGAAGTTTCCAAAATATAACAGAAGACAGGTTTTTCCTTATATGGTCATAGCTCGTGAAGTACAGACAATATGGCAATTTTACACATACGGGCATCAACTACGACACATACTCTATCTTTCCATGATTTTTTTTTTTTAATGCAAGAAAGAATGAACCAAAGGCCAGGAGCCCCCAAACCGTTCCTTCCAAGAAAAAAACAAAAACAAATGAAAGACAAATTCAAGAGCTGTTCATTTCGAGATGCCTGGACACACTGCGTTTGAAAGAATGGAGATCACAGGAAGTAGGAAATACAGACAGAGGAAGACAACTCCAGAGTTGACCTGTTGCATAAATGAAGGACTGGGAGTAACGGTTAACTCTTGCTTTAGAGAGTTGGACAGAAAAAGGATGAGAGTTTGTTGCTAGACGGATGCGTAGAAAGGATCTTTCCAAGATATGAAGCCAATCCACCTGGTAGTTTCCAAAATACAGGCCCGGACGGAAAGACGGACAGACGGATAACAAGACACATTTTTCCTTACATGGTCATAGGTGGAAAAGTAGACTATGGCATTTTACATATACAGGCATCAACTGTGACACATACTCTATCTTTCTGTGTGATATGAAGCCAGTCGGCCGTATCCCCCCCCCTCCCAAGATACAGGCCCGGACGGAAAGACGGACAGACGGACGGACATGGGTGATTCCTATAGCCCCACCATATGGAATAATGATGGGGATAATTAAATCGTTTACAGAGCACTGGATAATAAAGCTGCCATTAATGAACAATATAATGATTCAGTTACACCCTAGTGTGTAATTCGACGGAAGGCAAAGTATAAGTAAGGGAAACAGTGAAATATATGAAGGTTCCCCGGTTTTCTGCTAAATATAGTGATAGTAAATGGCAAAGCTAAGACCTGATTGTATCTAAGTTTGTGGCGACAGAGACTTGTTCTTGGTGAAAAATCAGCACTGACTATTGAACTCTCAGCCTCCTGCTCCAGAGAAACGAATCGTTTGAGTGGTTCGAATAACGGATTTAGATGGAGAGGACATGGGCGCCGGAGTATGAAGACCAATATGTTAACTACGCAGTAGCCTATGTATAGAAATGATGGTTCATGGTGTTCTGTCATTTTGTCTATGGTAATGTCCTGGACTGCTTAAACACTTGGGACAAGGCGAACTTGTAGTACTTTGGTTCCCGCCTCTGTTTCCCGTGTTCGTTTGTGTGTGTGTGTGTGTGTGTGTGTTGTGTGTGTGTGTTGTGTGTTGTGTGTGTGTGTGTGTGTGTGTGTGTGTGTGTGTGTGTGTGTGTGTGTGTGTGTGTGTGTTTACCACAGCGTTAACAGAACCACATGGCTTCGAGAGCTTCAGCCAGGGGTGGTGGTCTTTTGAGTTACTCTATTGTGTGTGTGTGTGTGTGTGTGTGTGTGTGTGTGTGTGTGTGTGTGTGTGTGTGTGTGTTCTTACCTAATTGTATCTTTACAGGAATGAGTCAAGTTCGTACTGTCCCGTGTCTTAAACCATATTTATCGTACATATCCTTAAAATTGTGAATTGTTTTGGCACACTATTTCATTCGGTAGTGGATTCCACTGATCAATTGCTGTATTTGGGAAACTAAATTTCCTTACGTCTTTATCACCTTTCTTCTTATGCAGTTTTTTTGCAGTGTCCTCATGCTGATGCTTCCTCATAGGTTAAGTAATCATTTATGTCTACTTTTCTCCTTCCCTGATATGCATTTATATAGCATAATCATGTCACCTCTTTTCCTTCTTTCCCGTAGTGTTGGTAGATTCAGTTTATTTAGTCTTTCTTCGTAGCTTAGATCCCTTAAGCTTGGTACCCATCTTGTAGCGGCCCTTTGAACTTTTTCAATCTTGTCTATGTGTTTTTTTAAATGAGGACTCCACACTACTGATGCATACTCCAGGGTTGGTATGATGAATGATGTTATTATCTTTCTTAGCATGTCTTCATTTATGTATGTGAATGTTATTCTCATATTTGCAAGCAGTGTATACATGTTCCGTACCTTCTCACTGATGTGGTCAGCCGGAGATAGTCTGTTAATGATAATCACACCTAGGTCCTTCTCTCTTTCTGATGTGTGTAGGGTTTTATTTCCTAACGTATAATCGCAATCAGGTCTTTTTCCACTCTTACCAGACTTGATTACATGACACTTGTCCACATTGAATTCCATTTGCCATGTATTACTCCATTCATGAAGTTTATTTAATTCTTCTTGTAGCTCTTTACAGGAGTCTGTGTTAGTAATTCTTCTTTTGCATCATCTGCAAACATATTTAGATAGCCTTCATTTCCAGTGTTACTGTCTATATCATTTATATACACTAATTCATGATTGGTGCCAGCACTGAGCCCTGTGGTACTCCACTAGTCACTTCTCTCCATGATGAGTAATTTCCCCTTAGTACTGTTCTCATTTCTCTTCTTATGAGAAAATTTTGCATCCAACAATACAGTTTGCCTCGAATTCCTCCTTGATGGTACAGTTTCCATAAAAGTCTTTGGTGATATACTGTGTCAAATGCTTTCTTGAAATCTAAATAGATACTGTCCACCCATCCTTCTCTTCCTGTAATGTGTCTGTTACTCTGTCATAGTAGCTTAGCAGATTAGTAACACATGATTTTCCTTTTCTGAAACCAAACTGTCTTTCTGTTATCACATTGTGTTCTTCTAGATGATTTACCCAAGCTTTTCTTATAAGCTTTACTAATACCTTGCTTACGACACTGGTTAGTGATACTGGTCGGTAATTGAGTGGATTTTGTCTATTCCCTTTCTTGAATATGGGAACAATGTTTGCTTTCTTCCAAATATCAGGTAGTTTACCTTGACTCAAGGATTTCTTGAAAATTAAAAATAATGGTTTACTTAACTCCTTTGCACATTCACGTAGTACCCAACATGAAAATTCATCAGGACCATTTGCTTTTCCTTTGTCTAATTTACTTAGCTCCTCCTGTATTACTTTTTCTGATGTTGTATATCTGGTAGTATGTGTGGGCATGCATGTTCCACATAATCCCTCTCAAAATTTTTTTCCTCTGTAAAAACTGATTGGAATTTCTTGTTTAATGCTTCGCAAATATCCTTCTCTTGTGTGTAGGTGATTCCCTCGTCCGTAATGGATTGTATTTTATCTTTTACTTTGGTTTTGCTTCTCATGTAGCTGTAAAATAGCTTCGGTTGATCACTACTTTTATTTATCATATCCTCCTCAAACTGTTTTTGAGCCTCCTTATTCTTGTATAATCGTTTCTTGCCTGTTTGTAATTATTATACGCCCTTTCACTATTGTGTCTTCGTATCTGTTCCACAACAAATCTCTTTTTTCTTTTGATTTTTTACATTCTGTATTGAACCATTTCTTTATTTTCTTTTCTGCATCTTTGTGCTGTGGGATGTACTTCTGGACTCCTATTTCATAAAGTTCACAGAATTTTTTATATATAGCATTTAAATCTTGTCCTCTAAGCTCCTTTCCCCAATCAGTTTCTAAGAAGCACTTGTTTAGGTCATGATGGTTTCCCTTTTTATAGTTTAGGCTCTTTTTGTAACTTTCATTGTTGTTAACTATGTCATATGCTATCCTGAAGTTGCAATTTAGTACTGCATGGTCGCTTTTGCCGAATGGACGGTGATATATTAAATTGTCAATATCGTTTTCTTGCCTAGTAAATATGAGATCTAGCATTGAGGGTACATCGAGTCCTCTTTTTCCGGTGCATTCCCTTACATGTTGCATTAGGAAAAACTCTTGTACGAGATCCAGGAGCTTTTGGTCCCAACAGCTTTCTTGGCTTATTATATCTAGAGTATTCCAAATTATATCTATATTAAAATCTCCAGTATAATTCTTTCCGATTTCTCTTCCATTTTATGTAGTAATGATCTTAAACTCTGAATTGTATTCTCTGCCAGGTCCTCATACTCGTCTCTTTCCCATGTGTTTGACTTGGGTGGCATGTACAGTCGCCAAACTTTCCACCTGGGCCACCTAGCCGCGAGAGGTGGGTAACGGGTGCTGGCAACAGTGTATATGTTTGTTCGTGTGTACATGCTCGGCGAAAGTTCGGATCATCAACTCTCTTGGTCCATAGTGAACCTCTGTCAGAGTCAGAGTTCATCCCATAAATGGCTGGGCACGGAGTTAGGTGGTGAGAAAAATGTCTCAGGAGTAAGGCGGCTCTCCCATCGGCTCAGCCAGTTGCATGAAACTGGTCGCATGGAAAATTGTTGTGTGCCACAGGTCGTGCTGACCAAGGCCAAAGATATATGACTATATAAATTTTATAATAAAGTAATATAATATTCTTATATAAATATAAACTTTTATTTATAATACAATAATATATATTATACTATACATATTTGGCCTTGGTCCGTGCAACCTGTGACATGCAACAATTCCATGCGACCGGTTTCCTGCAACTGGTCGAGCCGGTGGGAGAGCTGCTTAAGGGGGGAGCTTGGCATAGTGAAGTCCAGGGCAGGTGCAGGACGTTGAGGGGAGGGGGTTACGTTATTCATACCGCCAGTGACAATAACTGCCGAACTAGTTTTTGAGATCCATTGGCAATCTACCAAATATTTACATTTTTTAACAATACTAAACATCTTATTTTCTATGTTGTTTTTACACTGTTAAAATAACATGTTAATGCACTAAATACTGGAATCACTCCAAGCCTTTCTCTCACACTCTCTTATTATATCAGTAATTCCATTTCATAGGGTTATCACTTGATACCATTATCAGTATAGGTTGAAGATGAATGCATTTACCTAACATCTACATCCAGTTACAAGTAAGATTGCCTGCCATATTCACATCATGAATGACACTGACCAATAAACATTAGGATGATGTTCAGACACTGTTAACGGTTGCTTATTTCCTCGTTGGTAGTACTTCAGGCAGATGTTTTCATGTGTTCTGTGGTGCACCACGAAGAGGTAGGAGATTAAAATACTGTCACCTGAGCAGGCAGAGAATTTATGCATACTTTTGTTGAATGTGGTTATTATATCAGCTATGATAATGATTTACCGTACCATTTTTCATATGACTATGATCATTACAGCACATCTTTATAGTCCATTCGTCTAACGTATGACTGAATTACACATTGCAAGGAAAACTGATTGTGAGCGGTGCCGCTTATGTGTGCGGTCACACATTTACATGCTCATCGATTATTCACCGAACAACATTATCTCACATTATAGCAAGATGAAGACACCATCTCTTCACCACAGTATGCAAAAGCTTCCAGTCATTTTAAGCTCAATTTTATTGATTCATGAATTGTTTGGACATTTATATCACCATTGCCTGTGATATTACTTATGTGATTGGTAAATGCAACATAACGAACATGAAATTATCATTACAGGCTGGAACACTTTTTTTTTTTTTTTTTTTTTTTTTTTTTTTTTATCCCGCGAACCTCGCTTTAGCCCCCGTCACCTAGGTCCGGAGTGCGAGGATATGTGATGTTGGTTGCTGACTGGCTGCTACCAAGACCTAGGTCATAAGACAAGGGTTTGGTGTTTAATTGAAGAAACCCATCTCTCCTGACGGGGGTGGAACCACGTCACACGGATCGCCTGGTGGAAGCGTTAACTACCACGTCACCCACAGTACGTTTCAAATATTTAATATAAATCAACTATTAAAACAGTTGCCGTGTTTGCACTGCAAGCACAGAGATCCACGTAATGATTAAGTGATGAGATGCTTAGGTTTTCTATTGTTAACGAAAGGTTGACTCATGACTAGCTGACTCGAGGCATTATTCTGCCCCAACGAACGAGTTTCAACCTCCGACATCTACAGCTCCTAACTCTCCAACTTAGTTTAAATTAATATCCTCCCAATGAGTAATCCTGTAACGATTAATGACCTAACTTGTCTAATCATGTCTCGGATCAAGAATGGTATTTCAATAGGTTTAATCGAGATCGGCCCAGGACTGGCTAAATGCAAAACGAACAAACACAGATATCTACTTTTCAACCATAAGGGCCGGTCACACGACGGTTCTTCCCCCCCAATATGCAGTAGACATTTTTTAGCCAGGGGTTTATCATGTAATAATGAAAAAGAATACGTTTTAAAATATATAATATATGTAAAAATGCGGTCTTTTGAATTAGTTTACTTATTGTTTTCAATACTTGCATTATCCAACACTTTCAAGAAGCTCCTTTGAAATTCTATCGCCTAAAAATTGTCGACTGATTACTGGGATGAACTTTGACTGAGGTTCACTAAGGAAAACGAGAGGTGATGATCCGAACTTTCATCAAGCATGTACACACGAACAAACAGATAGCCTACACTGTTGCCAGCACCCCTTACCCACCTCTCGTGGCGGGGTGGCCCAGGTGGAAAGTTTGGTGACTGTACATATTGGCTACAATCACTTTCCCTTCAGATGTATTGATCTCTACTGCAATCAGTTCTACTTGTGAGGGTATATCTAGTTCTATTTCTTTGACTTTTAGATTTTTCTTAGTTAATATTATAATTCCTCCTCCTTTTTTTAAAGTTCCTATCTCTTCTTCATATATTATATTCCTCTAAGTTTAGGATGTCAATTGATATCCTTGGTGTTAATTTTGTTTCAGTTAGGCATATTATATGTGGTTCATTTTCTCTGACATAATCATTCATCTCTAATAATTTAGATACCATTCCATCCACATTTGAGTACATCAACTTAATCATCTTGTTTATATACTTGTTATGATTTGGTTCTACTACCTTCCTCCTTTTTATTCCCTCCTGTTTATGTACCACTTTCGTACCTGCAATCCTATTACTTTGTAAAAAAAAATGTATGTGTGTGTGTGTGTGTGTGTGTGTGTTTTATTATTATAATTATTAGAGAAAGAGAGAGAGAGAGAGAGAGAGAGAGAGAGAGAGAGAGAGAGAGAGAGAGAGAGAGAGAGAGAGACTATAGTAAAGATAAATGGCGGAGGAGGAAAGTGCAAATAAATGATATGAGGTTATCGATATCAATTATAATTTGGGTATTCTGTTGTTCCGTTCATGTTTATTATAAATCTACTGATCCGTAGGCTTTGTAATTATATTTCTAATATTAGCTCGTTATGAGTATTGATTTTTATATCTATTTCACTATGTACACTTAGGAAATTCATTTAGTTGTTTCATTTAGAGACTGTTTTGTTTTCTTTTTTTATGTTAAAATCAAACATTTGTGCTGAACGTTAAAACAATTTATTCACTAGTTGGCATCCAAGAGATGGTATTGGAGTGTTACATGGACTTTCTCATTCCCCACTCCTGTATTACCGTGAACATTATCTTGAAATAATACACGAAATCTCCGTACTCCACTGTATATATATATATATATATATATATATATATATATATATATATATATATATACTCTCTCTCTCTCTCTCTCTCTCTCTCTCTCCCTCTTTATATATATATATATATATATATATATATATATATATATATATATATATATATAAACATCTATCTATCTATATATATATATATATATATATATATTGCCAGACGCCTCAATCCCGTTTGGGGTGGCCACAAACAAATCGCCTCCAAGTCGCCCTGTCCCCCGCCATTTCACTGACCTGCTCCCAACTCACACCCCTCTCTCTCATATACCTCTCCACCCCATCCCTTCATCTCATCCTCGGCCTCCCCCTTCCTCTTCCCCCCTCCATCTCACTCACATACACTCTCTTCGTCAGTCTTTCACCCTCCATCCTCTCCACATGGCCAAAGCACCTCAGTGTGTTCCTCATAACGCTTCCTATCACATCCACACCACAACGCTTCTTTATATCCTCATTCGTCAGCCTGTCTCTCCACGTGACTCCACAGGCTCCTCTTAAATAACTCATTTCCACTGCTCTCACTCTTGACTTGTGTCCTTCCAACAACGTCCAAGCTTCACTTACATACGTTAGAGTTGGTATCACAATACTGTCATGGAGTAACTTTTTCACTTCCATGCTCACTTCCCTGTTTCTTATCACTGCTTTCAAAGAACAAGCAACCTTTCTTCCCTGCTGTACCCTTTCAAGCACTTCACCCTCCAAACCTCCATCCTTACTCATCACACTGGCCAAGTACTTAAACGTACTCACATTTTCCAATTCCACATCATCCAACCTCGCTGTACATTCACTGACTTCACCTCTCTCAAAGACCATCACTTTACTCTTCCCTACATTCACCTTTAGATTCCGTTTCTTTCACACTCTCCCAAACTCATCCACCAAGCCTTGCAGCTCCCCTTCGTCTTCACTCAACAACACAGTATCATCTGCAAACAACAGTAAAGGGAGTTTCCAAACACTGTCCTCTCTCACCAGGGCCACTCCAACATCCACTACCCTACCTTGTACCTCTTTTATTACCCCATCCATGTACAGATTGAACAACCATGGAGACATGACACATCCCTGTTTCAACCCAACTTTCAAAGAGAAAAATTCACTTAGTTCACCATCCACACGCACTGCAGCCTTCGCACCATAGTACATACTCTTCACAGCATTCAACAACTTTCCATCTACTCCGTATATTCTTAACAGTTTCCACAATCCTTGTCTATCCACCCTGTCATGTGCTTTCTCCAAATCCATGATGGCCGCATACAACTTCTTTCCCTTCTCTAGAAACTTTTCCACTAAAGATCTAAGAATGAATATCTGATCTACACAAATTCTTCCCTTCCTAAATCCTCCCTGTTCTTCTCCAACTAATTTCTCTGTTCTTTCTCTAACTCTGTTAATAAGTATCCTACCATACACTTTTCCTTTTATACCAAGAAGACAAATGCCCCTATGATTACAACACACTTCTTTTTCCCCTTTTCCTTTGTACAATGGAATAATTATACCTGACTTCCAATCCCCCAGGACTCTACCTTCCTCCCAGGCCAATATGCACATCTTCCACATCCATTCTACTACTATCTCTCCCCCATGCTTCAGCATTTCACCACACACTCCATCAATTCCTGGGGCTTTCCCCGATTTAACTTTCTTCATTGCTTCCACAACTTCTATCCTACTGATTTCTTCCTGTCTTCTCACCTCCCTCCTTCTCCCAGCCATTCCCCAGCCACTTATACTCGCATTACTTCCATCCTCTACGTTCAACAATTCCTTAAAGTGTTCTCTCCATCTGCTCACTTTTTCTCCCTTCTCCACTAGTAATCTACCATTTTTATCTTTCCCTCCCCTGCTAACTTCACTTCCACCCTGTCTTACTCTTTTCACCTCTTTCCACAACATTTTCTTACAGTCCCTCCACTTTACACTCAAATTCCTTCCAAATTCCTCATCCACTCTCTTCTTACTCTCTCTTACTAATCTTTTCACCTCTCTCTTTCTTTCTACATATAACTCTCTCTTCCGCCTCTCAACTTCTTCCACGCCCCTATTTCTCATCCATTCATTGTAAGCTTTCTTCTTTTGTGCCACAGCCTGTTTCACCTCTTCATTCCACCACGCTGTTCCTTGCAATCCCCTCCGTCTTCTCCTTCTTCCACACACCACATCACATGCTGCACATATTTCTTCTCTAAATATCCTACACACACCTTCCACGTCTCCCATCTGCTCCAATTCATATTTGCCCAATCATTCCTCCACTTCTCTCTTATACTCTGCCTTTTTCTCATCCTCTTGTTACTTTTCCACTCTCCTTGCAACTACTCTTTCGTCTCGTCTTTCCCTTTTTCTATATATATATATATATATATATATATATATATATATATATATATATATATATATATATATATATATAATACAAGAATACTCCCCCTGTATCCCTGTTTGTCGTAAAAGGCGACTAAAAGGGTTGGCGGAGGGTTAGTGCCCCTCCCCGGAAAACAACTAACTAAAAAAAACAAACAATAAGCCTCGGACAAAGACTGACCAAACGATGACGACCCAGGACCGGACAAAGGACATGGTTATCGGAACGTGGAATGTAAGGGGAGCGAATGATGAGGTGAAAGAGAGATAGATTGTCCAGGTGACTGAGGGTGCGAAAGTGGATGTATGTGGAATAACTGAAACAAAATGGAGAGGAGAAAGTGTGAGAGAATGGGAGTATGGATGGGGTATATGTGCAGGAGTAGGTGAGAATGAGAGGGCAAAGGAAGGAGTATGTATAGTTGTGAGTAAAAGATGGAAGAGGAGAATAAGACTGTATGGATCAGTTGGGTCAAGAATTGTGTGGGTAAAGTTGAAAGTTGGAATACAAATGTGGGCGATTGTGTGTGTGTATGCGCCAACACAAGATCGTGTTCGAAGAGTGAGAGAAGAGTTCTGGACAAATGTTGAAGTGTGCATGGAAAAGTTTGGAAGGAATGAGAGAGTGTTTTTGATTGGTGATATGAATGGTAAAGTTGAGAATGTGAAGGTAGATGGAATAGTTGGTGAGTGGGGTGTGCCTGCTGAGATAGATGAGAATGGGAGTGCGTTAGTGGACATTTGTGCTGGGAGGGGGTTGGTGATAGCCAATACCCTCTTGAGGCATAAAATGATCCACAGGTATACATGGCGAGTGATGAGAAGGGTGGGTGGTGAACTAAATGAAAGGGAGGCAATGATTGATTATGTGTGTGTGGATGAAAGGATGCGAAGATGTGTAATGGATGCAAGAATTTATAGAGGTTGGGGGAGTGAACTTTCTGACCACTACTTGGTGGTGGCCAGAATTAGAATTCAAGTAAGATGGAGGAATAGAAGAAGGGAAAGACGAGAGGAAGGAGTAGTTGCAAGGAGAGTGGAAAGGTTACAAGAGGATGAGAAAAAGGCAGAGTATAAGAGAGAAGTGGAGGAACGATTCGGCAAATTTGAATTGGAGCAGATGCGAGACGTGGAAGGTGTGTGTAGGATATTTACAGAAGAAATATGTGCAGCATGTGATATGGTGTCTGGAAGGAAGAGAAGACGGAGGGGGGTGCAAGGAACAGCATGGTGAACTGAAGAGGTGAAAGAGGCTGTGGCACAAAAGAAGAAAGCATACAATGAATGGATGAGAAATAGGGGCGTGGAAGAAGTTGAGAGGCGGAAGAGAGAGTTATATGTAGAAAGAAAGAGAGAGGTGAAAAGATTAGTAAGAGAGAGTAAGAAGAGAGTGGATGAGGAATTTGGAAGGAATTTGAGTGTAAAGTGGAGGGACTGTAAGAAAATGTTCTGGAAAGAGGTGAAAAGAGTAAGACAGGGTGGAAGTGAAGTTAGCAGGGGAGTGAAAGATAAAAATGGTAGATTACTAGTGGAGAAGAGAGAAAAATGAGCAGATGGAGAGAATACTTTAAGGAATCGTTGAACGTAGAGGATGGAAGTAATGCGAGTATAAGTGGCTGGGGAATGGCTGGAAGAAGGAGGGAGGTGAGAGGACAGGAAGAGATCAGTAGGATAGACGTTGTGGAAGCAATGAAGAAAGATAAATCGGGGAAAGACCCAGGAATTGATGGAGTGTGTGGTGAAATGCTGAAGCATGGGGGAGAGATAGTAGTAGAATGGATGTGGAAGATGTGCAGATTGGCCTGGGAGGAAGGTAGAGTCCCGGAGGATTGGAAGTCAGGTATAATTATTCCCTTGTACAAAGGAAAAGGAGAAAAAGAAATGTGTGGTAATCATAGGGGCATTTGTCGTCTTAGTATAATAGGAAAAAATGTATGGTAGGATACTTATTAACAGAGTTAGAGAAAGAACAGAGAAATTAGTTGGAGAAGAACAGGGAGGCTTTAGGAAGGGAAGAGGTTGTGTAGATCAGATATTCATTCTTAGATCTTTAGTGGAAAAGTTTCTAGAGAAAGGAAAGAAGTTGTATGCGGCTTTCATGGATTTGGAGAAAGCATATGGCAGGGTGGATAGACAAGGATTGTGGAAAGTGTTAAGAATATATGGAGTAGATGGGAAGTTGTTGAATGCTGTGAAGAGTATGTACGATGGTGCGAAGGCTGCAGTGCGTGTGGATGGTGAACTAAGTGAATTTTTCTCTTTGAAAGTTGGGTTGAAACAGGGATGTGTCATGTCTCCATGGTTATTCAGTCTGTATTTGGATGGGGTAATAAAAGAGGTACAAGGTAGGGTAGTGGATGTTAGAGTGGCCCAGGTGAGAGAGGAAAGTGTTTGGAAACTCCCTGTACTGTTGTTTCCAGGTGATACAGTGTTGTTGAGTGAAGACGAAGGGGAGCTGCAAGGCTTGGTGGATGAGTTTGGGAGAGTGTGTAAGAAACAGAATCTAAAGGTGAATATAGGGAAGAGGAAAGTGATGGTCTTTGAGAGAGGTGAAGTCAGTGAATGTACAGCGAGGTTGGATGGTGAGGAATTGGAAAATGTGAGTACGTTTAAGTACTTGGGTAGTGTGATGAGTAAGGATGGAGGTTTGGAGGGTGAAGTGCTTGAATGAGTACAGCAGGGAAGAAAGGTTGCTGTTTCTTTGAAAGCAGTAATAAGAAACAGGGAAGTGAGCATGGAAGTGAAAAAGTTACTACATGACAGTATTGTGATACCAACTCTAACGAACGGAAGTGAAGCTTGGACGTTGTTGGAAGGACACAAGTCAAGAGTGAGAGCAGTGGAAATGAGTTATTTAAGAGGAGCCTGTGGAGTCACGTGGAGAGACAGGCTGACGAATGAGGATATAAAGGAGCTTTGTGGTGTTGATGTGGATGTTATAGGAAGCGTTATGAGGAACACACTGAGGTGGTTTGGCCATGTGGATAGGATGGAGGGTGCAAGACTGACGAAGAGAGTGTATGTGAGTGAGGTGGAGGAGGGAAGAGGGAGGGGGAGGCCGAGGATTAGATGGAGGGATGGGGTGGAGAGGTATATGAGAGAGGGGGGTGTGAGTTGGGAGCAGAGCAGTGAAATGGCGGGGGACAGGGCGACTTGGAGGAGATTTGTTTGTGGCCACCCCAAACGGGATTGAGGCGTCTGGCAATAGATAGATAAACAGATATAATGCAATATATATATGTTTATACACACACTATATATATATATATATATATATATATATATATATATATATATATATATATATATATATATATTATATTTAGGCTATATGTATTTAAATGTGTGTATGTTTTTACCTAATTTTTCTTATCTAATTGTACAGTATCTTTACAGGAATGAGTCAAGCTCGTACTGTCCCGTGTCTTAAACCATATTTATCGTACATATCCTTAAATCTGTGAATTGTTTTGGCATACACTATTTCATTCGGTAGTGCATTCCATTGATCAATTGCTCTGTTTGGGAAACTGAATTTCCTTACGTCTTTATCACCTCTCTTCTTATGCAGTTTTTTGCAGTGTCCTCTTGCTGATGCTTCCCCATATGTTAAGTAATCATTTATGTCTATTTTCTCCGTTCCTGATATGCACTTATATAGCATTATCATGTCACCTCTTTTCCTTCTCTCCTATAGTGTTGGTAGATTCAATTTATTTAGTCTTTCTTCGTAGCTTAGGTCCCTTAAGCTTGGTATCCCTCTTGTAGCGGCCCTTTGAACTTTTTCAATCTTGTCTATATGCTTTTTGAGATAAGGACTCCAGACTACTGATGCATATTCCAGGGTTGGTCTAATGAATGATGTTATTATCCTTCTTAGCATGTCTTCATTTATGTATGTGAATGCTATTCTCACATTTGCAAGCAGTGTATACATGTTCCGTACCTTCTCGCTGATGTGCTCAGCCGGAGATAGTCTGTTATTGATAATCACACCTTGGTCTTTCTCTCTTTCTGATGTGTTTAGGGTTTTATTTCCTAACTTATAATCCCAATCAGGTCTTTTTCCACTTTTACCAAACTTGATTACATGACACTTGTCCACATTGAATTCCATTTGCCATGTACTACTCCATTCATGAAGTTTATTTAATTCTTCTTGTAGCTCCCTACAAGAGTCTGTGCTAGTAATTCTCCTTTGTACTTTTGCATCATCTGCAAACATATTCAGATAGCTCTCATTTCCAGTGTTACTGTTTATATCATTTATATACACTAAAAACATGATTGGTGCCAGCACCGAACCCTGTGGTACTCCACTAGTCACTTCTTTCCATGATGAGTAGTTTCCTCTTAGTACTGTCCTCATTTCTCTTTTTATGAGAAAGTCTTGCATCCAACAAAACAGTTTGCCTCGAATTCCTCCTTGATGGTACAGTTTCCATAAAAGTCTTTGGTGTGGTACTGTGTCAAAAGCTTTCTTGAAATCTAAATAGATACTGTCCACCCATCCTTCCCTTTCCTGTATTGTGTTTGTTACTCTGTCATAGTAGCTCAACAGATTAGTAACACATGATTTTCCTTTTCTGAAACCAAACTGTCTTTCTGTTATCATACTGTGTTCTTCTAGATGATTTACCCAAGCTTTTCTTATAAGTTTTTCTAATACCTTGCTTACAACACTGGTCAGTGATACTGGTCGGTAGCTGAGAGGATTTTGTCTATTTCCTTTCTTGAATAAGGGGACAATATTTGCTTTCTTCCAAATATCAGGTAGTTTACCTTGACTCAAGGATTTCTTGAATAAGGGGACTATATTTGCTTTTTTCCAAATATCAGGTAGTTTCCCTTGACTCAAGGATTTCTTGAAAATTAAAAATAATGGTTTACTTAACTCCTTTGCACATTCTCGTAATACCCAACATGAAATTTCATCAGGACCACTTGCTTTTCCTCTGTCTAATCTACTTAACTCCTTCTGTATTACTTTTTCTGCTATTTGTATATCTGGTAGTATGTGTGGACATGCGTGTTCCACATAGTCCCTCTCAAAATTTTTTTCTTCTGTAAAAACTAATTGGAAATTCTTATTTAGTGCTTCACAAATATCTTTCTCTTGTGTATAAGTGATTCCCTCGTCCGTAATGGATTGTATTTTATCTTTTACTTTGGTTTTGCTTCTCATGTAGCTGTAAAACAGCTGTGGTTGATCACTACTTTTATTTATTATATCCTCCTCAAACTGTTTTTGGGCTTCCCTCCTTATTCTTGTATAGTTGTTTCTTGCCTGTTTGTAGTTATTATACGCCCTTTCACTATTGTGTCTTCTGTATCTATTCCACAACAAATCTCTTCTTTCTTTTGATTTTTTACATTCTGTATTGAACCATTTCTGTATTTTCTTATCTGCTTATTTGTGCTGTGGGATGTACTTCTCTACTCCTATTTCATAACATTCACAAAAATTTTTATATACAGCATTTAAATCTTGTCCTCTAAGCTCATTTTCCCAATCAACTTCTAAGAAATACTTCTTTAGGTCTTGATAATTTCCCTTTTTATAGTTTAGGCTCTTTTTGTAACTGTCATTGCTGTTTACTATGTCATATGCTATCCTGAAGTTATAATTTAGTACTGCATGATCGCTTTTACCGAGTGGAGGGTGATATATTAAACTGTCAATGTCATTTTCTTGCCTAGTAAATATTAGATCTAGCACTGAAGGTACATCAAGTCCTCTTTTTCTGGTGGTTTCCCTGACATGTTGCGTTAAGAAAAACTCTTGTACGAGATCCAGGAGCTTTTGGTCGCAATGGCTTTCTTGGCTATTTATATCTAGAGTATTCCAATTTATATTTGTATTGAAGTCCCCAGTTAGTATGATTCTTTCCGATTTCTCTTCCATTTTATGTAGCAATGATCTTATACTCTGAATTGTACTCTCTGCCAGGTCCTCATATTCGTCTCTTTCTGGGTGGCATGTACAAATTGGCTACCATTACTTTACCTTCAGATGTATTGATCTCTACTGCAATCAGTTCTACTTGTGATGGTATATCTAGGTTTATTTCCTTGACTTTTAGATTTTTCTTAGTTAATATTATAATTCCTCCTCCTTTTTTTAAATTTCTGTCTCTTCTCCATATATTGTATTCCTCTAAGTTTAGTATGTCATTGGATATCCTTGGTGTTAATTTTGTCTCAGTTAGGCATATTATTTGTGGTTCATTTTCTCTGACATAATCATTCATCTCTAGTAATTTAGATACCATTCCAGCCACATTTGAGTACATCAACTTTATCATCTTGTTTATATACTTGTCATGACATGGTTCTACTACCTTCCTCCTTTTTCTTCCATCCTGTTTGTGTACCACTTTCGTACCTGCAATCCTATTACTTTGTGTGTGTGTGTGTGTGTGTGTGTGTGTGTGTGTGTGTGTGTGTGTGTGTGTGTGTGTGTGTGTGTGTGTGTGTGTGTGTGTGTGTGTAACATAAAACTCACATGACACATTTTTACAGGCATGAAGGGGATGCGTGAGACTGTGACCTGTGGTGTATGCTTGGAGGTGTACAAGGCGGGTTTACGAGAACCAGTGGCTCTTCCATGTGGCCACACCTTCTGCCGTTCATGCCTGGCTGCTGTTGCAAAGCCTCACCACGATTATGGATACTCCCATATTAATGATGATGATGATGATGATGATGATTGTGGCCTGCTGATGGTGAATTCCATTCGGTGCCCCAGTTGCAGAAAGTACCACCACGATGTGCAGCTCTCTGTGAACGTCTCTCTCCTTAGCCTTTCGTCCTCCTACACCGACTTCAAGATAATGGGTCCACCCTTGGAACTCTTGATTGTCAGCTTTAGGGAACCCTGTTACAGTATAGCAGCCCCTGTGTATCCCTAGATCTGCAGTCTGTTTGATCTTTAACAGTATTTCCACGCGTGAAGGATCTGTAGGTATGCCAGGTATGTCTGTTTGCCATCGAGCCCATTTTTATTTATTTTTCGAATGAGCATTAAATAATTATTTTTACACAGTTATTATCCAGGCTTTCGTATTATTTCCCAACACTTGATGTCTACTAAACGTTCAGAGTTCTTGAAACTTATTGCTTTCAACAACTGGATGTTTATGTTTGCTCTTGAGAGAGGTGGGAAAGTAATTTTCTACTCTTTCATATGTAACTGAATCTCCTGTTCTTTCCCTATTTGCTATGAACACACTGCTCTGAAGGGTGAGCCTTTCCGCGGCAGGGAATGGAATAGGAGCATCAGCAACGGAGACTGTAACTTCGCCAAGTGGGACCAAACTTCTTTACTTCCCTTCGTCTTCTGCGTCCTGCAGGAAAGACCAAGGCCCATAGAACCAAGAGGTCAGCACGCCAGCGTGCTAAATTGGTACAGGTTGGCGCAGGAGGTGGGTCTAAAGTGGCGTGACGTCACAGAAAGGGAAGACTGAGGGTAGTACAAGTCAGCAGAGATCAGTCTAGGCATGTCAAGTACAGAGTACCTATCAGTAGGAACTCTTGTTTTCTGGTGCGACATCTGTTAATGCAGAGTGCCCAATACTTGCGCAGTCTTTGGCTGCCACTCAGTATGTGTAAAAGGTGGCAATATTACTTCTCAAAGTCGAGGAACTGAGGTACAAATGGATTAATGTATGCAAACGACAAAATGATATGAGTCCTGCCACTTCGTATATATGCAGCGCCATTTTGAAGCTACAGCATACGAAAGAAGTCTTAAATATGAGTTACTAGGACTACCAGTACCTTCAGATCAAATAAGATTCAGACCCGGGGCCGTACCACCGCTTCGTTTACCTATCAGAACAGGCACAGTATGTTTATATAATAATAATAATAATAATAATAATAATAATATAAATAATAATAATAATAAATATGGAGAGAAAATAGGTTGAAAGCTTCCTGGTTTGAGAGAGAGAGAGAGAGAGAGAGAGAGAGAGAGAGAGAGAAAGGGTAAATTATGACCTTAACCATACCTCTAAAATAATTTACTATTTTCACACTGGTGCTGATGGTGGTTATTAATATTATTATTACTGTAGTTTAAACATTATTATTATTATTATTATTATTATTATTATTATTTATTATTTTATTATTATTGCTATTAATATTTTTTTTATCATTTTTACGTGTATTCGTGCTATCCATTTTAATTTGAGAGAGAGAGAGAGAGAGAGAGAGAGAGAGAGAGAGAGAGAGAGAGAGAGAGAGAGAGAGAGAGAGAGAGAGAGAGAGAGAGAAAGAGAGATTAAGTAAAGTATGGCCTTGACCTCACTCATAATCCTTCCAGTGTTACTATCATAATGTTTCGACACAATTTATGTTAATTTTGTCATGTTAAAATGAGCTGGCAGATACGTTGTTATCTTCCCTTCTTATGTTCTCAGGTACTTAACGGAGAGTTAGAAAAACTTGGGCATTTCACACACACACCCAATTCACGAAATAATATACCTAACTGGCAACTGTTCGCAGTGATTCATTCTTCCTCTCTCTCTCTCTCTCTCTCTCTATCTCATATATATATATATATATTTATATATATATATATTTATATATATATATATATATATATATATATATATATATATATATATATATATATATATATATATATAACACATAAGTAAATTGGAAAAATGTATTCCTTAATGACGATCTCCTGACAAGAACAATAATTTCACGATTATTCGTGATTATTAACCGCTTCGTTTCAGCCATGATGACAGCAACAACGAACAGTAGGAGTGTCAAAAAAGGTTTAGGTAATGGGAAAAAATATTCAACACTGGAGAGAGAGAGAGAGAGACGGTGACATCTGGCCACTCGAGTCCTACCCGCCACGTCACGGCTTGCCAAACCCAAACCCCGCCTACATGCGTACTCTGGCTGCTGAGTTGACCTCTTGGTTTTATGGGCATTGGGAAAGACCATGGTTGGCCTGGGGGGTGCGAGAGGAATCTCCGCATAGGGATGACTGTCCTCTGCGCCATTTTACACTGGAGAAAGTGATTCTCCGGCAGTCAATTCCTTCCTCCTCACACTTGCCGGAGATTAATCCCGGGCTTTGTACTGTACACGATACTTTTGTCCAGTTTGCTATCAGCACATCACAAGCAGTAGATAAACACGTGAATTCGTTCAGTGTAACCCTTGCAATAAATAGAGCCACCTCACATGCACCACACTCAGAAATGAAGACTGAACTGTAACAAACAACGTGAACCATTTTGGATAAATGAAGAGGTGAGGAGAAGGGTAAGAACAAAGAAAGATCTAAATAAGAAAAGAAGAAACGTAAATATAGAGTTGGAAAGAAAAGTGTGGTACAATAAGTATATGGATCTGAAGAAGTAAGTTAAATGCATGGTAAAGGAAGAAATCTGCAAACATGAAGATAAAGTAACGCAAGAGATACAAAAAAGTAAAGACAGAGGAAAAAACATTTGGGTACACATCAGTTAACTAAGGAGAAAACATCAGAAAAATGAAACAGATTTAATACTACACGACAGTGACGAAAGAAAACATGCAAAATATGAAAGTTAAAAACTGAAGACTATTGGAAGCAGTTCTGTATTAAAAAATAAATAAATAAATAAATAAAACTGTGTACGTACCTAACATGTGGAACCCTCAAACAAAAGAAAAAAAGAAGCGGTACCAAGGCACAGCAAACCCGTCTGCGACAGTCATTTTAGTGCTGACATAAACACAACAGGATATCTAGTCATATATGTCACATATCAAATTTGGAATAAATTAGGTGAAAGTTGATTTAATGCCCATTTGAAATTTTAGACCCGACCCACCCGACATTGACCCTCATACCGCTAACGAGGGGTGACCCTCTGATGTAATGGGGCATTTTATTGGATGGAGATTTGAAAGATGCGCCTTTAGGTTTTGGTTTCATGTAGATATGACGAATTTGAAAGGAGTTATGGCGAAACAACGATTTTTATCCCTAATCGTTCTTCTACATTTTTTTGGCCTATTGCCTGGGCTGTGGCCCAATTTGACCCCAAATTGAATCAGGTGATGAGAATGTCATAGCCCATCATCCCTGTAATTTTTGTCAAAATCGCACCGGTAGTTTTTGCATAAAGTTGGTTACTGACAGACAAATAAACAGACAAACCAAGTGAAAACAATACCCGTCCACGAGCCCCTCCGGAGCTGGGTTGGGTAATAAGATAAATAATTCTACAACGCACCGAACTTAGTAGCCACTGAAGCTGACAAACCTTTCCCGAGAGTGCTGATTGACTATATAGACGTGGTACACCGAAACGATAAAAATATAACCCCAGTGAGACTAAGAGAGACAAAAGGCATACTAAAGAATAAAAAAGCTGCTGGAAAGATAGAATAAGCCTGAAATATATAAATCGGTAATGGTTAATGATGTTTGCATAAGAAAGATGACTGACTTCTATAACCAGATACAAGAAAATGGAGAGATACCAGTGGAGTAGACTGTAGCACCAGTCGAGCAGGGCAGTACTCCCAAGGTGGATGGAAAGCTGATGATAGGGAGAGCTGTAGCTCCCGTTTCATCAGCCCTCGGGACTAGGTCCCGACCATCCCCCTTTGCTGAACTTTTTCAGTGTCTCAGTAACACAGAGAGTAGGCCAGTATGCTCTCTGGTACAAGTTTTTCTATCAACACCAAACTACATGCACAGTACACACCACACTTCCTTTTCAAAATTTGAAAAGAAAATGGCATCGAATAACATAGCCTCGGAGTCCCCCGGGGTGGGGGAACATAAATGCCCCCACCTTCTGCCCCTCTTCCAGTGACGACTCAAGATGCCTGGAACCACTGTCTGACTCTCTTCTTCATTTCTGCAACATTCATGGCCTTTCCTCTAACTTTCCCTCTGTTGAGCACCACCTCTCGTTCTCTAAACCTCACCTTCTTTTTCTAACTGAGACTCAGCTGTCTGAGGCAACTGACAGTAGACCCTTTTTTGTATCCTCCTACTTTCTCTATACTCATTTCAAAGCCAAAGGTGGCTGTTGTGTATATATACGCAACAACTTATCTTGCTCTCGTGTTCCTGAACTTGATTCTTCCGAATTCTCTACACTCTGGCTTCGGCTTTCCTGTCATTCTCTGACTAACTATATCTGTGCTGTTTACTTATCTCCTAATTCTACTGACTATCAAAAATTCTTTGACTATCTTACTTCTACGATGGAACACATTCTATCCATTTCTCCTTTCTCTGAAATCTCCATTCTAGGAGATTTCAATGTTCACCACCACCTTTGGCTCTCCTCTCCTTTCACTGATCCACCAGGTGAACAAGCCTACACCTTTTCTATCCTTAATGACCTAGAGCAGCTTGTACAGCAACCTACCCATATCCCTGATCGCCTTGGAGAGAGTTCCAACATACTTGACCTTTTCCTTGCAACTAATCCTTCTGCTTACACTGTTAATCTTTTCTCTCTGTTGGGCTCCTCCGATCACAACCTTATCACCTTAACCTGTCCTATCACTCCAGTACGGTCTGCGGACCCTCCAAAGAAACGTCGTCTGTGGCACTTTGGAGCTGCAGACTGGGAGGCCCTCAGGCAGTACTTCTTTGATTTTCCCTGGAATGATAATTCCTTCCATGGCCGGGAGCCATCTGGGTGTGCCTTGCGCATTACGGAGGTTATTCTTTCGGGCATGGAAGCATACATTCCTTTCTCATATCCTTTGACTAAAGCACGAAAGCCTTGGTTTAATCACGCTTGTTCTAATGCTGTCCGCAACAAGGAGAGGGCCTATAAAAGGTACTGGAGCCAACCCACCCCTGAATCACATCTTTTTGTACGTTTCTGCCCGGAATCGTGCTAAGTCTGTTCTTCGCTCTGCTAAAAATAGTTTCATCCGTACTAAGTGTTCTCAACTCTCTAACTCGAATTCTTCCCGCTCCTTCTGGCACCTTGCCAAAAACCTTTCTAACAACTTTACCTCATCATCCTTCCCTCCTCTTTTCTACTCTGATGGCTCTGTAGCTATTTCTTCTACTGATAAAGCAGATCTCTTCGCTCAGACTTTTTCCTCCAATTCCTCCTTAGACGATTCCGGTGCTGTTCTTCCATCACTTCCCCCCTCTGACTTCTTCATTGCTGACATTAAAATTTCTTCAGCTGATGTATTTTCTGCTGTCACAGGCCTCAGTACTAATAAGGCATATGGGCCTGATGGAGTCCCTCCTGTTGTTCTCAAGAACTGTGCTTCTGTGCTTACACCCTGCCTAGGCAAACTCTTTCGCCTTTGTCTGTCAACTTGTACCTTTCCTTCTTGCTGGAAGTTTGCTCTCATTCAGCCAGTCCCAAAGAAGGGTGACCACTCTTAACCCTCTAACTATGCTCTAATTGCTTTAACATCCTGTATCTCAAAAGTTTTCGAGTCTCTTCTTAATAGAAAAATTTTAAAGCATCTTTCCTATCACAACCTTCTTTCTGATCGTCAGTATGGGTTCCGTCAGGGACGCTCCACCGGCGATCTTCTCACCTACCTTTCAGACTCCTGGTCATCCTCCTTTCGGGACTTTGGCGAAAGCTTTGCCATTGCACTTGACATCTCAAAGGCTTTCGATCGAGTCTGGCATAAATCTTTAATTTCCAAACTGCCCTTTTACGGTTTCTATCCTTCTATCTGTGCCTTCATCTCTAGCTTCCTTTCTGGTCGTTCTGTAGCCACTGTTGTAGACGGCCATCGTCCTTCTCCTAGATCAATTAACAGTGGCGTTCCTCAGGGCTCTGTCTTATCACCAACTCTCTTCCTTTTATTCATCAATGACCTTCTAAGCTGTACATCTAACCCTATCCACTCATACGCTGATGACTCCACCCTTCACCTTCCATTCGATTCCCGCAACGTCCATCTCACCAGTTACTTCAACAAACAAGGGATGAGGCTCAGGCACGCCTAATGTCTGACTTGGCTCATATCTCTGACTGGAGTAAAAATAATATGATTGTTTTTAATGCATCAAAGACTCAGTTTTTGCACCTATCAACCCGACGAAATCTTCCACAGGTATACCCACTAATGTTTGATAATATTCAGCTTAATCCTGCATCATCCTTGAACATGCTTGGTGTTTCATTTACTCGGGACTTATCTTGGAAAGATCGTATTACATCTCTTGTAAAATCTGCTTCCAAGAGATTGGGTGTGCTAAGCCGACTCCGTTCCTTCTTTACCCCTGCACAATTGTTGACTCTATACAGGGGTTTTATCCGCCCCTGTTTAGAGTACAACTCTCATGTGTGGGGAGGCTCCCCACATACAGCTCTTCTCAATAGGGTGGAGTCAAAGGCTTTTCACCTCATTAACTCTCCTCCTCTTACTGACTCCCTTCAACCTTTGTCTCTTCGCCGCACTGTTGCATCTTTATCTCTTTTCTATCACTGCTTCAATGGTCACTGCTCCTCTGAACTATCTGCATGCATTCCTCCACCCCTACGACGGGCGCATAGCACCCGTCTGGCAGCAAACTCTCATCTCTTTTCTGTCCAACTCTCTAATGCAAGAGTTAACCGTTACTCCCAGTCCTTCATTTATGCAACAGGTCAACTCTGGAACTGTCTCCCTCTGTCTGTATTTCCTACTTCCCATGGTCTCCAGTTTTTCAAACGCAGTGTGTCCAGGCATCTGGAAATGATCGGATCTTGAATTTGGCTCTCTCTTATATTTTGTTTTTCTCTTGGAAGGAATATTTTTGCAGGCTCGTTGCCTTTGGTTCCTTCTTCCTCATATAAAAAAAAAAAAAAGATTGGAAAACCTCACAGACAATACTGATAAAGAAAAAAAAAAAATCCAACTGTGTAAAATCTGAGACCCATTGTAATGACAAGCTACCCCATGAGATTTCCACTCATAAAACAAAAGATTGAAAGCCACGTAACAAACAGCAATGATATGCTAGAAACACAAGCTGGATTTTCAAAGGAGAGAAGGATAGAAAACAACCTAATGAATTTACAGCACTATATAGGAAAACGAGCATTAACAGTAGCCTCCACAGACTACAGCAAAGCCTTTGATTCTAAAACAAAGGGGCGCAGTAATAAAAATCTTTGAAGAATATGGAATATACCCAAAAATAATTGACAATCTAAAAACAATCAATGAAAAGGACAAAACCTATATAACATTACTGGGAGACAGAGACAGCAATATCAGTAACAAGTGGCCTAAGACAGCTGTGTACTGGATCCACAGCTCTACGTAAACTCATAACCTATCAGATACTCAGAGAAACAGAAAGCAGGAGCAAAGGCTTTCAAAATGATCAGATTAATATAAACGCACTGTACTTTGTAGATGACGGGCCACAACTCAGCCACTTCTTACAAGAAACAAATAAATAAACAAATAAATATACTCATACAACCAAGTAAAGACTGAGGACTCGAAATCAAGAAAGATCAAAATACTATAATAATAAAAAATATGGAGGATCAACCAGAACACAGAAAACATTCATGTAACTTCAAGCTTCAAGTACCTAGACATACATATAATACCCGACATTATTTTACAGGCTGCAAAAACAGCACATGAATGGCCAACCGAGCTTACTCTATAATGCTTCAAAACTGTAATAAGTTACTGACTGCAAAGAATTTCAGGAAAAGTGTAGCACTACCTGTCATATTATATGGAACAAACGTAATACATGTGAATGGACTGGAGATCAGGAAGCTACAACGGATTGAAAATCAAGTATATATCCAAGTACTAAGAGCTCCCAGGTATGCCCAGATGGCAACAAAAAGGAGAGAGAGGATTCTCACTGATAAGGTCAAGGTCAGTAGGAGGAAAGATACGATACCTTAAATCAGTATTAGCGAAAAGGAGTGAAGATCAAAGAGTTAGAAACACGCTACTGAGCAGCATAGTTGAAGAAATGAAAATAACAAGAAACTACAAGTGGATTAAAGGAGTGAACAGATATGTACAAGAAACAAGTTTAAGCCATAGAGAAGTTGTAGACATGATGAAAGAAGACATACAGAAGAAAATTACAGACTGGGTCACGAAAAAAAAAATGGAAAATGAAATTGACGGAGAAATCAGGTTTCAGAGTATACCAGACCTGGAAAATATAATAAAAAATGAAAACAAAATTTATGACAAAACACGGGCATCAGTAACGTTATATAAAAGAAGAGCAACTGTTCTGCCCCTAAATGACAGAAACAGATTTACAGGAAAGAACACAACGAACTGTTTATGTGGAAGTGAAGATGAGACACTAAAGCATTTCCAACTTTTTTGTCCAGAATATAAAAAAATGTATGCCCTAGTCGAGCAGGGCAGTACTCCCGAGGTGGATGGAAAGCTGATGACAGGGAGTGCCGGAGCTCCCGTTTCATCAGCCCTCAGGACTAGTTCCTGACCATCCCCCTTTGCTGAACTTTTTCAGTGTCTCAGTTACACAGAGAGTAGGCCAGCATGCTCTCCAGTACAAATTTCTTTAACTATCTACACCAAACTACATGCACAGTACACACTACACTTCCCTTTCCAAAATGTAAAAAATTATGGCGTCTCTTCACCAAGCCTCGGAGTTCCCAAGGGGGGGGACCATAAATGCCCCCACCATCCGCCCCTCTCCTGGTGACGACTCGAGGTGCCTGGAACCACTGTCTGACTCACTTCTTCTTCATTTCTGCAACATTCGCGGCATTTCCTCTAACTTTCGCTATGTTGAGCACCACCTCTCCTCCTCTAAACCTCACCTTCTTTTTCTAACTGAGACTCAGCTGTCTGAGGCAACTAACAGCAAAACCTTTTCTGTATCCTCCTACTTTCTGCATACTCATTTCAAAGCCAAAGGTGGCTGTTGTGTATATATACGCAACGACTTATCTTGCTCTTGTGTTCCTGAACTCGATTCTTCTGAATTCTCTACACTCTGGCTTCGGCTTTCGTGTCATTCTCTGACTAAATATATCTGTGCTGTTTACTTATCCCCTGATTCTACTGATAATCAAAAATTCTTCGACTATCTTACTTCTACGATGGAACAAATTCTATCCATTTCTCCTTTCTCAGAAATCTCCATTCTAGGAGATTTCAATGTTCACCACCACCTTTGGCTCTCCTCTCCTTTCACTGATCCAACTGGTGAACAAGCCTACATCTTTTCTATCCTTAATGACCTAGAGCAGCTTGTACAGCACCCTACTCGTATCTCTGACCGCCTTGGAGAGAGCTGCAACATACTTGACCTCTTCCTCACAACTAATACTTCTGCTTACTCTGCTAATCTTTTCTCTCTATTGGGCTCCTCTGATCACAACCTTATCACCTTAACCTGTCCTATCACTCCGGTACGGCCTGTGGACCCTCCAGGGAAACGTCGTCTTTGGCATTTTGGAGCCGCGGACTGGGAGGCCCTCAGGCAGTACTTCTTTGATTTTCCCTGGAATGATTATTGCTTCCATGGCCGTGAGCCATCTGAGTGTGCCTTGCGCATTACGGAGGTTATTCTCTCGGGCATGGAAGCGTATATTCCTTTCTCATATCCTTTGACTAATGCACGAAAGCCTTGGTTTAATCACGGTTGTTCTAATGCTGTCTGCAACAAGGAGAGGGCCTACGAAAGGTACCGGAGCCAACCCACCCCTGAATCACATCTTTTTGTACGTTTCTGCCCGGAATCGTGCTAAGTCTGTTCTTCGCTCTACTAAAAATAATTTCATCCGTACTAAATGCTCTCAACTCTCCAACTCGAATTCTTCCCGCTCCTTCTGGCACCTTGCCAAAAACCTTTCTAACAACTTTACCTCATCATCCTTCCCTCCTCTTTTCTACACTGATGGTTCTGTAGCCATTTCTTCTTCTGATAAAGCAGATCTCTTCGCACAGACTTTCTCTTCCAATTCCACCTTAGATGATTCCGGTGCTGTTCCTCCATCACTTCCCCCCTCTGACTTCCTCATGGCTGACATTTAAATTTCTTCAGCTGATGTATTTTCTGCCATCACTGGCCTCAGTACTAACAAGGCATATGGGCCTGATAGGGTCCGTCCTGTTGTTCTCAAGAATTGTGCTTCTGTGCTTACACGCTGCCTAGGCAAACTCTTTCGCCTTTGTCTGTCAACTTGTACCTTTCCTTCTTGCTGGAAGTTTGGTCTCATTCAGCCAGTCCCATAGAAGGGTGACCACTCTTAACCCTCCAACTATCGTCCAATTGCTTTAACATCCTGTATTTCAAAAGTTTTCGAGTCAATTCTCAATAGAAAAATTTTAAAGCATCTTTCCTATCACAACCTTCTTTCCGATCGTCAGTACGGGTTCCGTCAGGGACGCTCCACTGGCGATCTTCTCACCTACCTTTCAGACTCCTGGTCATCCTCCTTTCGGGACTTTGGCGAAAGCTTTGCCATTGCACTTGACATCTCAAAGGCTTTCGATCGAGTCTGGCATAAATCTTTAATTTCCAAACTGCCCTCCTACGGTTTCTATCCTTCTATCTGTGCCTTCATCGCTAGCTTCCTTTCTGGTCGTTCTATAGCCACTGTTGTAGACGGCCATCGTTCTTCTCCTAGATCTATCAACAGTGGTGTTCCTCAGGGCTCTGTCTTATCACCAACTCTCTTCCTTTTATTCATCAATGATCTTCTAAGCTGTACATCTAACCCTATCGACTGATATGCTGATGACTCCACCCTTCACCATTCCATTCGGTTCCCACAACGCCCATCTCAACAGTTACTTCAACAAACAAGGGATGAGGCTATGGCACACCTAATGTCTGACTTGCCCTGTATCTCTGACTGGGGTAAAAATAATATGGTTTTTTAATGCATCTAAGACTCAGTTTTTACACCTATCAACCCGACAAAATCTTCCACAGGTATACCCACTAATGTTTAATAATATTCAGCTTAATCCTGCATCATCCTTGAACATGCTTGATGTTTCATTTACTCGGGACTTATCGTGGAAAGATCATATTACATCTCTTGTAAAATCTGCTTCCAAGAGATTGGGTGTGCTTAGCCGACTCTGCTCTTTCTTTACCCCTGCACAATTGTTGACTCTATACAGGGGTTTTATCCGCCCCTGTGTGGAGTACAACTCTCATGTGTGGGGAGGCTCCCCACAGACAGCTCTTCTTAATAGGGTGGAGTCAAAGGCTTTTCGTCTCATTAACTCTCCTCCTCTTACTGACTCCCTTCAACCTTTGTCTCTTCACTGCACTGTTGCATCTTTATCTCTTTTCTATCGCTACTTTAATAGTCACTGCTTCTCTGAACTGTCTGCTTGCATTCCTCCACCTCTACGACGGGCGCGTAGCACCCGTCTGGCAGCAAACTCTTATCCCTTTTCTGTCCAACTCTCTAATGCAAGAGTTAACCGTTACTCCCAGTCTTTCATTTATGCAACAGGTCAATTCTGGAACTGTCTCCCTCTGTCTCTATTTCCTGCTGCCTATGATCTCCAGTCTTTCAAACGCAGTGTGTCCAGGCATCTCAAAATGATTGGATCTTGAATTTGGCTCTCTATTGTATTTTGTTTTTCTCTTGGAGGGAACTGTTACTGCGGGCTCATGGCCTTTGGTTCCTTCTTCCTCGCATAAAAAAAAAAAAAACTTCTGACGGCCATATATAGAAAATACTGGAGATATAATTGGAAACTTTCTTTTTAGTGATACAGATTTAGAAACAAAGAAATATCACGTGGATGAAAACAAAACAACCAAGACTAGGAAGAAGACAAACACAAAAGAGAAACCGATGTAAATGTGCTAATTCCCCGACATACTTCACGTCACGTCACACCAAACAACTTCCCCCACTCCCCAACCCCCATATACAGTTGACTACCTTGTCTCGGCCCCGATGCACAAACATGTGTATTACAGACTTGTACTATACACACATACACCACCCTAAACATGCAAACTAAAGACCTTGCAAGTAAATGTTGATAGTCTTTACTGCAAAGAGCAGGAACTGAACAACTTTCCTAACAACCACAAAATAGACTCTGCATTCTTGCAAGAAACAACCCTACTCATGGATTGCTACCATGAAGTGGTGGGCGGGCTTGAGTGCTGCTTTGACTTATTAGGGACATACTAGGTAGGTGCAACCCGACTAGTAAGGACCTACTAGCAGCAGTCAGACTTACAGCACTCCCATGTCCTGAAACCCTCTTGAGCCAGATCCCCTACCAGAAAAGGTGGTAGGTCTTCTGGGGTAGAAAGGAGGAGGGCGCAAAGTAGGATGCCAAGGCCACTTTATCCTCCACGTCTCCCAAGACCCTCTTGGGCCAGAACCCAAGCTGGAAAAAACTGAAGTGGCCTTTCGAGAGTAGGGACGAGGAGGGGACGGCGGAGGTCGGCCAGGCTGCCTCATCCCCCACCTCCCCTGAGACTCTCTTAAGCTATAGTCTCAGCTGAAAAAATGGGTGTGGCTCTTCAAGAGTAGAGACAAGAAGGACACAGAGGAGGTCGGAAGATACTTCATCCTCCATCTTTGCTGAGACCCTATTAAGACATAATCCCAGCCAGAAAAGGCGGCTGTGGTTCTTCAAGGATGGAGATGAGCCTATTCGCGAAGTGCTATGGCCAGTGCTGAGCAGGCTTAAGTGCTACTGAGACTGAACGGGGGCCGTACTGCAAGGGCCTATTAGCAGCAGTCAGACTAAAAGCACTCTCCCAGTCTAGGGGAGGCAAACAGCACAGTTCAGTGCTGTTTACAAGCCCTGATAAATAAGAAGCGTTAGTGTCACAAAGGGCCTCTGGGTAAGAAAATGGCAAATAAAACAAGAAAAGTCTTTAAAATTGCTATGGCGCACCCCATATGCGATGTATAGGGATCTCGCCTGACTCCTGTGGGAAATGGGCAAAGGTTACCTGGTCATGGGCAGGCCCGCCTAAAAATGGTAGCCCAGGTGAAAGTGGGAACCCTAAATAATTCGAATGGGAAGGGAGTTGAACTGATCAAAGACAGGATATCATTATTTTTCAACATATACATTTCCTCACCATCTTCCACATTGTGCCAGCACAGTAAAACCTCATGCTATCCGCATATGATTGAATGTTTGGCATCTAATTGTATCATTGCTTGGGACTTAAACTTTAAAAACTCTGACTGATATGAATACAGCCAAAACAACAGACGAGGTCTTGAGATTGCAACACGACAATTCTCAATGACCCCTTACAAAACACCTGTATTCCACAGCAAGGAAACTGCCCCCCTCGTTCCCAGACGTAACATTCTGTTCACCCACAATGAAACATAACACTGCTTGACAAACAGTAACTGAACTCCTAATCACCTTAGGTTTGCACTCTGCACTGAGCGATCACATACTTCTTACGTAAACACCAAGAAAACAAACTGGACTAAATTCACTGAAGAAACGGGATAGCATTTCATTACACAGTACCTATGAAATTTGAAAGCATCATACTTAATGCAGACAAGTACCACATCCCACTAGGCAATAGAAGACGCTACAGTCCAAACTTTACACCAGGGCTCGCCCTCCTCATAAACGCACATCTCAAGGATAACTTCCTCTTCCCACACACACGACACTAATACAAGTCTCCAACAGTTAAACAAGAAAATTAACAGCAAAATCAGAACATATAAAACCGAAAACGGGAAGACAGCAACACTTAGTCTCTCTCGCAGATTTCTCTCTGCTTTTTAAAATAATAGTATCACCAAATCACAGACCTATACATCCATCGCCCAGGCCGCCGTCACGTCTAACACTCATCACATTCCTTCTTACAGAGAACAAGCAAACATACTAATGAACCACTATGCCAGCATCCAGCGGCATCAACTCCACGAGATCCGCACAATGTATACTTCTTACAGCAGAAGATATTTGTAAAACCTTTGATGCCAACCAACGATGCAAACTATAAGAGAATTCATCAGCATAAACACTGAAAACAGCACCAAATGCTGGCTTGCAAACTACATGTCAGACAGACGAGCACATTTAACATTCCAGGGCAAGTCATCATCAACACGAAACTTCTGTAATGGTGTTCCTCAGGCTTCCATTTTTTCACCCACCGTCTGTAACCAATGCATGCATGATATTCCCACACTGCAACTGCTCACAAACATCGCTTCATACGTATACTCGTATGATATTATAATAACAACTACACACCATATTACAGGTACTGCTTGCTCATTGCAACAAGACTCGACAAGATACAGACTGAAAAAATTTGTTGAATGACCAACTGAATAGTTGCAATGGAAGAGATAGACAGATAGATGGATAGTTATATCTATCTATCTATCTATCTATATCTATCTATCTATCTATCTATATCTATATATATATATATATATATATATATATATATATATATATATATATATATATATATATATATATATATATATATATATATATATATATATATATATATATATATATATATATGTATATATATATATATATATATATATATATATATATATATATATATATATATATATATGAGAGAGAGAGAGAGAGAGAGAGAGAGAGAGAGAGGGAGAGCTCTTGCCTTCCCACAGAAGTGGATATATTTCCTGCAAAAAAAGAGACACCAAGGATTTTAGGAGATGATGGAAGACTAAGTTGTTTGTTGCTGATGGTGAGAGGATAGTCGTGTGGAAGATTGTGGAGGGGGACCTGTTGGCCTGACTCAGTTCTTCGTTAACCTTACTTAGTTTCTGATTATTTACATTGCTTTATTCGCCTCGGTGAGGCTTGGCTTTCATATGTGTGTATGGGGGAGGGAGGGAGGAAGATGGCTGGGGCTTTTAAAATACAGCTTTTTTTTTTTTTTTTACCCATGCTCCTTCAGCCTTCACTCTCTGGGCGTCATCATCTGTGTGTGTGTGTGTGTGTGTGTGTGTGTGTGTGTGTGTGTGTGTGTGTGTGTGTGTGTGTGTGTGTAAAATACACATCCTCCACACACACACACACACACACACACACACACACACACACACACACACACACTTTACAATAAGATGAAATAAGTTCACCTTCCTCCCCGCATCCCAAATGTTACGAAGAAGCGATGTTATGAGTCATATTCCTGCTGACCAGGAATGACAGGCATGATGATGTTCTCTGAGACCGAGCCACCTAGTCAAGAGCTATGTTGATACCGAGCCACCTAGTCAAGAGCTATGTTGATACCGAGCCACCTAGTCAAGAGCTGTGTTGATACCGAGCCACCTAGTCAAGAGCTATGTTGATACCGAGCCACCTAGTCAAGAGCTATGTTGATACCGAGCCACCTAGTTAAGAGCTATGTTGATACCGAGCCACCTAGTCAAGAGCTATGTTGATATTTATTTATATTTTCAATGCAATGAAGAAGGAGCTAAAGGCCAGGGGCCTGCAAACTGCTTCCTCCAAGACAAAAAAAAAAAAAAAGAAAAAAAAATGGAGAGCCAAATTCAAGATCGCTTCATTTCAAGGTACCTGGACACACTGCGTTTGAAAGACTGGAGATCGTTGGCAGTAGGAAAAACAGACAGAGGGAGACATTTCCGGAGCTGACCTGTTGCATACATGAAGGACTGAGAGTAGCTGCTAACTGTTGCATTAGAGAGTTGGACAGAAAAGGGATGAGAGCTTGTTGCCAGATGGGTGCTACGTGCCCTCCGTACTGGTGAAGGGATGCAAGCAGACAGTTCGGAGGGGCAGTGACCACTGAAGTAGCGATAGAAATGAGATAAAGATGCAACAGTGCGACGGAGAGACAGAAGTTGAAGGGAGCCAGTAAGAGGCAGATAGTTAATGAGATGAAAAACCTTTGAGTCAACCATGTTGAGAAGAGCTAAGTGTGATGAGCCTCCCCACACAGAGTTGTACTCTACACACGGGCGAATAAAACTCGTGGATAAAGTCAGCAACTGTTCAGGGGTAAAGAAGGTACGAAGTCGGCTTAGCACACCCAATCTCTTGGAAGCAGATGTAAAAAGAGAGGTAATGTGTTCTTCCTAAGATAAATCCCGAGAGAACGACACCCAAAGTATGTTTAAAGACGATGCAGGATTGAACTGGCTATTGTTAAAAATTAATGGATATTCCTGTGGAAGATTTTGTCGGGTTGATAAGTGTAAGAAATGAGTTTTGGATGCATAAAAAACAACAAGGTTATTTTTACCCCAATAAGAGATATGAGCCAAGTCAGACATTAGGTGTGCAACATCCTCATCCCCTGTTTGTTGAAGTAACTGCTGAGATGGACGCTGCAGAAAACGCGTGGTAAGGTGAAGTTTTTTCTTTTTTTTATGTGAGGAAGAAGGAACCAAAGGCAACGAGCCCGCAAAACTGGAGTCATTAGCGTATGAGTGGATTGGGTTAGATGTACAGCATAGAAGGTCATTGATGAATAAAAGGAAGAGAGTTGGAGATAGGCCAGAGCCCTGAGGAACACCTCTGTTTATAGATCTAGGAGAAGAATGGTGGCCATCTACAACGACAGCTACAGAATGACCTGAAAGAAGGCTAGAAATGAGGGCACAGATAGAAGGATAGAAACCATAGGAGCGTAGTTTGGAAATTAAAGATTTATGCTAGACTCGATCGAAAGCCTTTGAGATGTGAAGTGCAATGGCAAGGCTTTCGCCAAAGTCCCGAAAAGAGGATGACCAGGAGTCTGAATGGTAGGTGAGATCACCAGTTGAGCGTCCCTTGTGGAACCCATACTGACGATCAGAAAGAAGGTTGCGATAGGAAAGATGCTTTAAATTATTTTTATTAAGAATATACTCGAAAACTATTGAAATACAAGATGTTAAAGCAATTGGGCAATAGTTAGAGGGCTTTGAATGTTCACCCTTCTTTGGAATTGGCTGAATGAGAGCAAACTTCCAGCAAGAAGGAAAGGTGCAAGTTGATAGACAAAGGCGAAAGAGTTTACCTATGCAGGGTGTAAGCACAGAAGCACAGTTCTTGAGGACAACAGGAGAGACCCCCATCAGGCTAAAATGCCTTGTCAGTACTGAAGCCAGTGATTGCAGAAACTTAATCAATTGAAGAAATTTTAATGTCAGCCATGAAGAAGTCAGAGGGGGAAGAGATGGTGGGACAGCGCTGGAATCATCTAAGGTGGAATTGGAGGAGAAAGTCTGAGCTAAGAGATCTGCTTTATCAGGAGAGGAAATAGCCACAGAGCCATCAGAGTGGAAAAGAGGAGGGAAGGATGATGAAGTAAAGGTGTTAGAAAGGTTCTTGGCAAGGTGTCAGAAGAAGCTGGAAGAATAAGAATGATGAGATTCAGGGAAGGGTTGGCTCCGATACCTTTCGTAGGCCTTCTCCTTGTTGTGGACAGCATCAGAACAAGCGTGATTAAACCACTTTTTTTTTTTTCATTTGTCAGTTGATAAGAGAAAGTAATGTATGCTTCCATGCCCGAGAGAATAATCCCCGTAATGTGCAAGGCACACTGAGATGGCTCTAGGCCATGAAAGCTATAATCATTCCAGGGAAAATCAAAGAAGTACTGACTGAGGGCCTTCCAATCAGCAGCTCCAAAGTGCCACAATCGACGTTTCTTTGAAGGGTCCACAGGCCACACTGGAGCGATAGAACAGGTTAAGGTGATAAGGTTATGATCAGAGGAGCCCAGCGGTGAGGAAAGATTTACAGCATAAGCAGAATGATTAGTTGTAACGAAGTGGTCAAGTATGTTGGATCTCTCTCCAAGGCAGTCAGGGATACGGGTAGGGTGATGTACAAGCTGCTCTAGGTCATTAAGAATAGAAAAGGTGTAGGCTTGTTCACCGGGTGGATCAGTGAAAGGAGAGGAGAACCAAAGGTGGTGGTGAACATTGATATCTCTTAGAATGGAAATTTCAGAGAAAGGATAAATGGATAGGATGTGTTCCATCTTAGAAGTATGATAGTCAAAGAATTTTTCATAGTAAAATTAGAGGATAAGTAAACAGCACAGAAATATTTAGTCAGAGAATGATAGGAAAGACGAAGCCAGAGTGTAGAGAATTCAGAAGAATCAAGTTCAGGAACACGAGAGTATGATAAGTCGTTGGGTACAAATACGCAAGAATCACCTTTGGCTTTGAAATGAGTATAGAGAAAGTAGGAGGATACAGAGAAGGGTTTGGTATCAGTTGCCTCAGACAGCTGATTCTCAGTTAGGAGGAGAAGGTGACGTTTAGAGGGGAAGAGGTGATGCTCAACGGAGACAAAGTTAGAGGAAAGGCCGCGAATATTGCAGAAATGAAGACGAAGTGAGTCACACAGTGGTTCCAGGCATCTCGCTGGGTCGTCACCGGGAGAGGGGCGGATGTTGGGGCGTTTATGGTCCCCCTCCCCCTGGATACTCCGAGGCTTGGTTCAGTGACGCCATTTTGGTTTAATTTTGAATAGGAAGTGTAGTGTGTAATGTGCTTGTAGTTTGGTGTTGACCGTTAGAGAAACTTGTATTGGAGAGCATGCTGGCCTACTCTCTGTGTTACTGAGACACTGAAAATGTTCAGCAAACGGGAATGGTCTGGAACTAGTCCCGAGGGCTGATGAAACGTGAGTTCCAGCTCTCCCTATCACCAGCTTTCCATCTACTTTGGGAGTACCGTCATGGTCGACTGGTGCTACAGTCTACTCCTGCCGAACTTTCTGGAACTGTTTAAGTACTACAATTCTGTATACATAATTTAACAAAGTTTCGCTTGACAACGTTGATATAGTGCTACATAAACATGAGATTCTTTTTAGTCAACTTTTGCATAAACTAAATTGTGATTCCGTCACTCCTGTGATTATCCTTGTGCCTGCCGTGCCGCTGTCACCAAGAGACACTGTTTTGATGTTTGGTTCGTTTCAGGTTAGGCGGACTAAGGGGATTTTTCGAGTTAGTCGCCGCTGACCAGGTGACGTACTTTCCTTCGTGACAATAGAAGGTAGTTCGTAAAAAGTGCTCCACAAGAAACTCACCAGATGTTATGTGTTGTGGTCACGACACAGTGTACTGGTGTGTGAGTGGGTATAGCAGTACGAGGAGGAAATTAATAAATGATGCAAGGTAGATACTGATAACATTTAATGAGTCGTCTTCGCAACAAACGAGGAATCGCCAGCGAAATGGAAGAGAAACTTATGTATGGAACACACTATATATTCCTGTCTGAGGCCGCGCCTCCATGTGCCACTGCACGTCTGGGACCGGTGCCTCTTGAGTCACAACGTTGTGTCTTGCCACGGTGACAACTGGATTTGTGTACTTTACTATGTTATTTATGCTTGATCCCATTCTTTGTTCATCTTTGTTCAGTCAAGATATGCAACCCACTCGCTTTAACGCTGGTTAAATTATTGAACTGCAGTGGTCACATTTGTACCACTGAGAGGACGATGGGATATGCAAGGACTTAATTTCTGTGTCATTTATATAACAGCTGTGGACATTAGATGTGGGTAACTTACCTGCCACATTACAGATTGCATTCAGCTTGAAGATAAGAAATGTAAACAATTTCACAAATGACAGACAAAAATAGAGGGGAAGCGCTTATCACCTTAACCTTCTGAGTTTTAAGAATATTGCCGCCGGCTTCTCTATGGCAGCAGTAGTCAACACGCAGATTTTGATGACTGGATACTTCCTAACACGTGCAGTATAATTAATTGTCAGCTTGAGAGGCTGTACATTCGAGTCAGATGACAATGGACAATCTAACATCCCTATGATGGGCTGTCTTCAGTTCTTAGTAATTTTTTTCCCTTTTCTCGCTGCTGCTTTTCATACTTTTACTCCCCTTTGTTCACCATTTCCATCCTTAGTTATTATTCTCCATTTTCATTTCAGTTTCTCTTCTTCTCTTAATTACTAGTTTTCTCTGGTTTTATCTTACGTCCTATTCTCGTCTTCACATTACCCAACTCTGCTTTACCTTCATCATGTCTCAATTTCTGACCCATTGTTATCCGTGCTCACTGCTTTTATAATCTTCATGTTATCATCACTCACTAATCACCTTCCCCATTACTCTTTTCCTTTCCTCACTCCCTCCTTCACCCCTTGCCTTTCCTTTTTCCGTGTTTCATTTACTCTACTTTGTCTTCCCGTTTCATCTTCACTTTTTCCTCGTTCAGCATCCTTTTCTTTCTTCAGTTCGTCTTTCCTTACTCGTTTTCTTTTCTTCCATTCCTTTTGCAAGTTCTGTCCCATTCCTTCTTCCTTGACTCAGCGGTCCTACCAAAGTTTTTTTTTTTTTTTTACCAGTTCTTCCCTTCCTCACCAATGCTCTATGCTTCACTTCATCTCTCTCTCTCTCTCTCTCTCTCTCTCTCTCTCTCTCTTCGTTTCCTCCCTCCTTGATTACCGTCATCCTTCTTTACTACTCCCATTCCAGTCTTTACACCAGCATCAGCATCAACTACTGGCATCCAGTCACTGCAGGACGAAGGTCTCTCCAAGGTTTTTCCACTTAGACTTATTATCCACGTCTAAGAAGCTACTTGCATCCAGTCACTGCAGGACAAAGGTCTCTCCAGGGTTTTTCCACTTAGACTTATCATCCACGTCTAAGAAGCATGAGATGTGTTAGACATCGCATGAACCCATTCATCACTCCACTTCAAGAGGTTTCCTGTAGTGTGTATTAAATCGTCTGGTGGCTGCGGCAACGAAATAGAAGCAACTTTAGTAAATGAGAGGCTGGTCAGCCCATGTTGTATAATATAATCCTCCTTGAGTATTGGATGGCACTATATGGAAATTCGAAGGTCATAATCAGTTGGCTAATGACGACTTTATAGCCGCCTCATTGCCAAAGATTCAACTATAGTCGTTTCTAGGTACTGTACCGTACCATGGGTATCATAACCAAAGATTCAACTATAGTACAGTCGTCTGTAAGTACTGTGCTGTACCATGAGTATCATTACCAAAGATTCAACTAGAGTACAGTCGTCTGTAAGTACTGTACTGTACCATGAGTATCATTACCAAAGATTCAACTATAGTACAGTCGTCTGTAAGTACTGTACTGTACCAAGAGGTTCTTTACCAAAGATTCAACTAGAGTACAGTCGTCTGTAAGTACTGTGCTGTACCAAGAAGTTCTTTACCAAAGATTCAACTAGAGTACAGTCGTCTGTAAGTACTGTGCTGTACCAAGAGTATCATAACCAAAGATTCAACTAGAGTACAGTCGTCTGTAAGTACTGTGCTGTACCAAGAGTATCATTACCAAAGATTCAACTAGAGTACAGTCGTCTGTAAGTACTGTGCTGTACCAAGAGTATCATACAAAAGACGTTACGCTGCTGCAGGCAATAATGGAGGCTTTTTCTAATCCAGCAACTCAAATCAAATCGTCCACAGGAAGGAAAAAATGAAAATTACACTGAAGGTTTAAATTTCCAGAAAGTCAAGAGTACGTGTGAGCAGGTTTATGCAGGTGAGTGTATTAAAAATGCAGCTGTAGATAACTTAGGAAACATAATAAAGTTTGTAGATTGGCTTCAAGTTTTAGTCGTAAGGCAACGAGTTGGTGGTGATGGGAAATGGTGAGATGGAGGGTTCGTGGGGGTAGGGGCGTGGGGCACATGGGGAGGCGGGCAGGTGGGGTAGAAAGAGAAAAAGATGAAAGAGACTGATAAGGAGATGAGGAAAAATATATGTGGAGAGAGAGAGAGAGACCTTACGGTTCTTAAAGTTCATACAGTACAAATTACAGAAGTAGGATTAAAAAACCTGAAGAAAGCTTCACAGCATCGGCAGCCAGTAGAATAATAATGGAAATGGAAAGGTAGACCATACAGTCACATTCTGATCTGAACCAGTGCATGCTTTCTTTTATTCATTTTCTAGTTATCAAGACGGAGAGGGAAATTTGATTCATAACATATTTTTGCTCAACTGCAATAGAAATGTTCTGTACATTCACACATATTGTGTGAGTGAACCATCTACTAATTACCACATATGTATAAAAAATCTGTAAACCCACGCCTGTGCACAGAGACACATAATTTCCTATAATCGTATGTAAATACTTGGACACACACACATAAAAGCTGTCCTTCTACTACAGCAGACGGCGGCTGCCATACTAACAAAGATGGTGTGTTTCTGTGTCTGGTGCCAGCGTGTGTGACTGTGCAGGCCAGTTCAGCATTCACAAACTTTGCCACACAGTTGGCATGTCAAGTCCTGGCTTTTTTAAACACACACACACACACACACACACACACACACACACACACACACACACACACTCTCTCTCTCTCTCTCTCTCTCTCTCTCTCTCTCTCTCTCTCTCTCTTTATATATATATATATATATATATATACATGGAATATAAGAGGAGCGAATGATGAGGTGAAAGAGAGATTGTCCAGGTGCTTGAGGGTGCGAAAGTGGATGTATGTGGAATAACTGAAACAAAATGGAGAGGAGAAAGTGTGAGAGAGTGGGAGTATGGATGGGGTATATGTGCAGGAGTAGGTGAGAATGAGAGGGCAAAGGAAGGAGTATGTATAGTTGTGAGTAAAAGATGGAAGAAGAGCATAAGACAGAATGAATCACTTGGGTCAAGAATTGTGTGGGTAAAGTTGAAAGTGGGAATACAAATGTGGGCGATTGTGTGTGTGTATGCACCAACGCAAGATCGTGCTAGAAGAGTGAGAGAAGAGTTCTGGACAAATGTGGAAGTGTGCATGGATAAGTTTGGAAGGAATGAGAGAGTGTTTTTGATCGGTGATATGAATGGTAACGTTGGGAATGTGAAGGTGGAAGGAATAGTTGGTGAGTGGGATGTCCCTGCTGAGATAGATGAGAATGAGAGTGCGTTAGTGGACATTTGAGCTGGGAGGGGGTTGGCGATAGCCAATACTCTCTTCAGGCATAAAATGATCCACAGGTAATCATGGCGAGTGATGAGAAGGGTGGGTGGTGAACTGAATGAAAGGAAGGCAATGATTGATTATGTGTGTGTGGATGAAAGGATGCGAAGATGTGTAATGGATGCAAGAGTTTATAGAGGTTAGGGGAGTGAACTTTCTGACCCCTACTTGGTGGTGGCCAGAATTAGAATTCAAGTAAGATGGAGGAATAGAAGAAGGGAAAGACGAGAGGAAGGAGTAGTTGCAAGGAGAGTGGAAAGGTTACAAGAGGATGAGAAAAAGGCAAAGTATAAGAGAGAAGTGGAGGAACGATTGGGCAAATATGAATTGGAGCAGATGGGAGACGTGGAAGGTGTGTGTAGGATATTTACAGAAGAAATATGTGCAGCATGTGATGTGGTGTGTTGAAGGAAGAGAAGATGGAGGGGGGGTGCAAGGAACAGCGTGGTGGACTGAAGAGGTGAGACAGGGTGTGGCACAAAAGAAGAAAGCATACAATGAATGGATGAGAAATAGGGGCGTGGAAGAAGTTGAGAGGCGGAAGAGAGAGTTATATATAGAAAGAAAGAGAGAGGTGAAAAAAATAGTAAGAGAGAATAGGAAGAGAGTGGATGAGGAATTTGGAAGGAATTTGAGTGTAAAGTGGAGGGACTGAAAGAAAATGTTCTGGAAAGAGGTGAAAAGAGTAAGACAGGGTGGAAGTGAAGTTAGCAGGGGAGTGAAAGATAAAAATGGTAGATTACTAGTGGAGAAGGGAGAAAAAGTGAGCAGATGGAGAGAACACTTTAAGGAATTGTTGAACGTAGAGGATGGAAGTAATGCGAATATAAGTGGCTGGGGAATGACTGGGAGAAGGAGGGAGGTGAGAAGACAGGAAGAGATCAGTAGGATAGAAGTTGTGGAAGCAATGAAGAAAGTTAAATCGGGGAAAGCCCCAGGAATTGATGGAGTGTGTGGTGAAATGCTGAAGCATGGGGGAGAGATAGTAGTAGAATGGATGTGGAAGATGTGCAGATTGTCCTGGGAGGAAGGTAGAGTCCCGGAGGATTGGAAGTCAGGTATAATTATTCCCTTGTACAAAGGAAAAGGGGAAAAAGAAATGTGTGGTAATCATAGGGGCATTTGTCGTCTTAGTATAATAGGAAAAAATGTATGGTAGGATACTTATTAACAGAGTTAGAGAAAGAACAGAGAAATTAGTTGGAGAAGAACAGGGAGGCTTTAGGAAGGGAATGGTTGTGTAGATCAGATATTCATTCTTAGATCTTTAGTGGAAAAGTTTCTCGAGAAGGGAAAGAAGTTGTATGTGGCTTTCATGGATTTGGAGAAAGCATATGACAGGGTGGATAGACAAGGATTGTGGAAAGTATTAAGAATATATGGAGTAGATGGGAAGTTGTTGAATGCTATGAAGAGTATGTACGATGGTACGAAGGCTGCAGTGCATGTGGATGGTGAACTAAGTGATTTTTTTCTCTTTGAAAGTTGGGTTGAAACAGGGATGTGTCATGTCTCCATGGTTGTTCAATCTGTACATGGGTGGGGTAATAAGTGAGGTACAAGGTAAGGTAGTGGATGTTGGAGTGGCCCTGGTGAGAGAGGATAGTGTTTGGAAACTCCCTGTACTGTTGTTTGCAGATGATACTGTGTTGTTGAGTGAAGACGAAGGGGAGCTGCAAGGCTTGGTGGATGAGTTTGGGAGAGTGTGTAAGAAACGGAATCTAAAGGTGAATGTAGGGAAGAGTAAAGTGATGATCTTTGAGAGAGGTGAAGTCAGTGAATGTACAGCGAGGTTGGATGGTGAGGAATTGGAAAATGTGAGTACGTTTAAGTACTTGGGTAGTGTGATGAGTAAGGATGGAGGTTTGGAGGGTGAAGTGCTTGAAAGGGTACAGCAGGGAAGAAAGGTTGCTGGTTCTTTGAAAACAGTGATAAGAAACAGGGAAGTGAGCATGGAAGTGAAAAAATTACTACATGACAGTATTGTGATACCAACTCTAACGTATGGAAGTGAAGCTTGGACGTTGTTGGAAGGACACAAGTCAAGAGTGAGAGCAGTGGAAATGAGTTATTTAAGATGAGCCTGTGGAGTCACATGGAGAGGCAGGCTGACAAATGAGGATATAAAGGAGCGTTGTGGTGTGGATGTGGATGTGATTGGAAGCGTTATGAGGAACACACTGAGGTGGTTTGGCCATGTGGAGAGGATGGAGGGTGAAAGACTGACGAAGGGAGTGTATGTGAGTGAGGTGGAGGGGGGAAGAGGGAGGGGGAGGCCGAGGATGAGATGGAGGGATGGGGTGGAGAGGTATATGAGAGAGGGAGGTGTGAGTTGGGAGCAGGGCAGTGAAATGACGGGGGACAGGGCGACTTGGAGGCGATTTGTTTGTGGCCACCCCAAACGGGATTGAGGCGTCTGGCAATAGATAGATAGATAGATACTCTCTCTCTCTCTCTCTCTTTACACACACACACACACACACACACACATATATATATATATATATATATATATATATATATTAGTGTGGTCCTTATTACTAAGGGGTAAAATATAATCCAGGAATATTTTATTTGCTGGCAGTGTATAGTGTGAGTTTAGGTGTAATCTCTTGAGACACCAAATTTTAGCCGATCTGGATGATATTTACTGGTGCCGCATCTTACCCAAAGTTTGAGCCTAATTATCAAATTATTGTTGTGATAATCTTGTATGTTATTTGAAAAAAGTGTATGCTATAGGCCTGCTTCATTGGAGGCTACATTCTAGTAAAACCAGTATTTTTTTTCCCCTTTTCACTGATTTGCCTTTTGAGTTCTTATTAAGCACTTCTTTACCATGACTAAAGTGAAACTGTCAACGCCAGTGACGAAAAGCAGGAGTAAAACCAAAATTTGGCTTTTTGGCCAACCAAGTGAAAGACTACTTGGAAGTAAGTTACCTTCTTGTGTAGAAGTGTTGGCGCGACTTTTCTACCTGATGCGAACAGAGACACGAACGCTGAGGGATTCAGCGTGTGTTCTGTCTGAGGAACTAGGGGGATTCTGGGAGAGAGCTCGCATTCCTGCATCTGAGCCACGGAATCGTATCCCAAAAATCGAATTTCTTTATAAAAAATGGATAAAGTTGGAGAAGCGTAAGAGCAGGAGTACTGAAAGATAGGAGAAGAGAAAGAACTTCCAAGAATAGATGAAAGATCTCTTTGACATCGCACACACGAATGCCTTCGACCTCATCAAAAAATTGTGAAGATAAGGAGTTTCTTGTGGCTCAGAGAGAGAAAGAGAGGCGAAGTTCTATGCTGGATATTGATGTCAAACTCCACAGGAAAGAACGAAGACAGAGACAACAGACTGAACAGGAGAGGAGACAGCGTGAGGAATGACATCAAGCAGTAAGAGAGGAAATAGTGGAGCTGGAGGAGAGCCCAACTTGTGATGAAGACGAAAGGGGTGACGATTATACAGATATAGCAGGTCCTTCCTTTTCGGCAGCAGCTTCTCATCTGAAATGCCAACGAACATGAAAACTGGTCGTCATTTCTCCAGTTGCTGCTGCTGTAGGTCGGACCAAGACTTCAGACCGTGCTGCAGTCCATCTGCTTTCTGCGACCATTTCTGCTTCTGGACAAGATCCAACAATGTATGCTATCAACAGGCAAAGTATCCTCTGAGATCGAATCAAGAGTGGGAGGGAATCTGGAGAATGGCTGAAGAAATCATTCCATCCAACTGTGCCACTTGTAGTGCACTGGGATGGTAAACTAATTCCCGATGTAACAGGAGCAAATGTCACTGAAGGCCTTCCTATTCTCATCTCAGGTGATGGAGTTTCAAAGCTTTTGAATGTACCCAGTTTGGAATCAGGGACAGGATAGGCCATGGCCAATGTCATCAGTGAAACCTTGAATGACTGCAGTATATCTGAACGTGTGGTAGGAATGGCATTCGACACCACTGCCAGCAATACCGGATTGTGGGCAGGGACGTGCACCCTTATTCAGCAGCAGTTGCACAAGGATCTCCACCTGGCTTGTCGGCATCACATTTTTGAGGTCCTTTTTCAAAACGCCATCACCATTTGCCTTGGACCGTCCTGTGGTCCCGACATTAACACATTCAAGCAGTTCAAAGCCAAGTGGAATACTAAAGACACAACACGCTTTCAGCCCATGAAAGACAATGAGGAAATGCTGGTGACTGATAGTGAGCAATGTGATGAGCTTATAGCATTTTGTATGAAACAGTTGCAAGAAAACCAACCTCAAGATGATTATCGAGAACTGCCAGAACTGTCCATTGTTGTCTTGGGTGGTGTACCGCCCAGTGAAACATGGTTTCAGCACCCTGGTGCTTGCCATCACGCCAGGTGGATGGCTAAAGTTATATACAGCATCGAAGTCTCTTTTCCATCATCAGAGAAGCAGCACACTGAAGCAAGGCTGAGGACTGAAAGAAGGGTAGCACTGATTCAAGAGTTTAATCCAGTGTTGACCAAGAACGAAGATCAATGTTAGTTTCTTCTCCAGGTCGTTGAGCAACACAGGCAAGTGTATCCAAATGCGAAGAAGGCTACAGCTGGCAGCAGTTACAAGCCATAAAACTAGACAACAATGAGTGGGAGTTGGGTTCCCATGATACCGCCCCCAGTGAGGGGTTAATACTCTGGAAAGAGGGGAACCTAGGAAACCCAATGGCATATTAACATTATCCCACCACAGTATAACTTTGAACATGATGCGTCACCAGTTAAAATTATCTGTTAAGCATGAAGTTTTGTATACATCATTTTTCAGTCAATAGGACCGAAGTCCCGCAGCAGCTGAAGCAGATTTTTCAAGCTGAAAATTAAGGACCACCTTAATGTATATATATATATATATATATATATATATATATATATATATGGTATGTGGGGGCGCTCACCATCCACTCGATGTAGTGCTGCTCTCGGGTGTCTGCCCTTTCCTTCTTTCCTTCCATCCTCTTCTGTCTTTCTTTCCTTCTTTCTTTCCTTGTCCCTCTGCCTACGGGTGACTTTACACTCCCTCTTCTGTCTTTTTTTCCTTCATTTTTTCCTTTTCCTTCTGCCTATGGGTGACTCTACACTGAGTGACAAGCCAAATGGTTTCCTGTACACCAGGAAACCATTTACTACGCTGGGTGGTAACCATATAGCCAAATTTTGGCACCTGGTGGTTTAGTGGGTAATTATTGCGCTCCAGTCGGATTGAGCCGGTGAAGGTTTATATCCAAGGGGTGGTTGGGGTTGATTGCTCATGTAATGCGACTCAGGGATGAGTGAGGCTGGTCACTCTCATCTTAAATGTCGAGACCAACTGCCTAGCCCCGGGCTCCTACGCTCCTCGTGGGGCAATGTAGGATTGGATGATTGATGGATGGATGGATATATATACACGTGTATATATATATATATATATATATATATATATATATATATATATATATATATATATATATATATATATATATATAATCATCCACTGCAAGTCCACTGCAGAACAAAGGCCTTCTCGATCCTTCTGCACAAATTCCTTGACCTAGCCAATCTTCGCCAGTGTTTGCCTACAAACTTATCTATTTCATCCCTCCACCTTCTGTCTGACCTTTTTCTGTCACGATTGCAGTATCTTCGAATATAGTCAGTCAGCCTCTTGTTCCATCAGTTATCGTTTATTCTTGCTACATGACTTGCCCACCTCCATATCTGTTCTTTTATAACGTCTGTAGTGTCTTTAACATTAGTTTGCTCTCACACTCAGATTGATAGTTTTCGTCTTCTCAAAGATATTCCTAACATTCTCATTTCCATTGATCTTTGAGAGCAGATTAGTTGCTCTTCCATCAATTTCGTGAGCCTCCAGGTGTCACAACCGAGCATCATAGCTGGAATAACACATTCGGTATTTACTGTTCGTTTCATTTATGATGACAAGCTACTTTTCATAATCTCTCTATGTTTACCGAAAGTTTTCCATCCAGTTGTAATGTGTCTTTACTTCGCTGTATTTTCGTTAGTTTTAGTATTTGTCCTAGGTAATTGTACACCTGAAATTCTTCAAGAATTTCCTCGTTTATTTTGATGAGGGTCTTTGTGTATTTCGATTAAATATTACTATTACTCTGAGTCATCTCTAGGATACTCTGAGACTTACTTCGTTTAGGTCATTGAACATTGTTTGCAATGTCTGTGCTGTTTCTGATATTAGGACAATACCATGTGCAAATTAAATCTTTTAATTTTGTTGCAGGTATTCTCCCAGTCTAGCTCTCTGAAATACATTCATGGCATGCTGTAAATAATTTTGGTGAAACACTATCTCCCTGACGCAAGCCTTTCTGTCTTAATTTTGCCTGGGTCTGTACGTAACTTGACTGTAGCCGTTTTACAATGTTCTCACTTGCCCCTTATTCCGCAATGAATTTATAATTACTGTGTGCTCCACCGGGTCGAAAGCCTTTTAATAATCGAGAAAACCAAACCACAGTGGTTTATTATATTCTGTAGTTTTCTCTGTTAGCTGATTCATTGTGTGTATATGATCAGTAGTCGATTACCCGCTTCGGAATCCTGCCTGCTCACGAAGTTGGTTTTCTTTCAAATTTGTATTTATTCTCTTCGTAAGAACAAGTGAAGAGTTTGTAAATAACTGGAAAAGGCTAATGGGTCAGTAGTTACTAAGATCTTTTGAGTCGTCTTTCTTGTAAAGCACAATAGCTGTTGCATTACACCATGGTTTGGGAGTTTTTATCTTTATACACAGAGTAAATAAGTGGAGGAGCCTGTTTTGTACTTCTACTGCTGCATCCGACAGTAAATCTGCTACTGTTCCATTTCCTCCCGGGGCCTTTCCTCTTTTCATACTTTTAAGAGAAATGATTACTTCGTCTGGTGTTACCTCTGGTATTACACTTGTGTCAGTTGAAAAGCTAGCTATCGGTACTATTGTTTTTGATGCATGCAGGTCTTTGTAAAATTCCTAAACTCTCTTCACCATCATCATCATATCTCTTCATGGACTGACTTTATAATTTTTGTCTGTCGGTGATATAATTTGTAGCATTCCTAGCGCAATTTTGCTTCTAATCTCTTTCAGACTTTTTCTTTGTTGATGGTTTCTTTGATCTGTTCCATTTTTCTCTTTCGTTTTTCCTGTCTCTATCCATTGTTGATAAGCTTTTTGATTCTGCTCTTTCTATTTCACCTTTCTCCCTTTTCACTTTCATCACTTTTTTTTTTTTTTTTTCTCATGTGTTGGTCATTTTTGAATACTTATTGGCATTGGTTGTACTGGTGTTCTCTACCAACTCTGCTGATTCCGTTAAGACTTTTGCTGGTCTGTCATTCAACTCATCAATATCACACTCAACATAACTTAGGTAGTCTGAAATCTGTTCTTTATTTCTAACCATAAGGCAGCTTTGTTTTGGCTTACTTTTCTTGGGCATATAATGGGTGTGTGTTTATATATATATATATATATATATATATATATATATATATATATATCCGTAAGGTAAAAAGTCAGGTACAATGGGGTGCTTCTGAAAAGCCTAGTATTCCGTCAGATGGCTCCACTGTAGCAGTAAACACATTCCCGCGCTGTTTAAAAAGCATAATTTTATTTGTTAAATATTTACACTGTTGTGTGAAATTGTGAATCATGGTTATGTCATATGCCGTAATATAAATAATACAAATAGAACACGTATATATAACGTATCATGAATTGTTTATATTTATCATAAACTGAAATTAAAATATCACTGATGGCATGTGATGGCAATCCACCATTTCAGTGGTCCTATATTATTTTATTTCTGCTACATTTAGTGCAAGTTAGATTCTTAATACATAGTTTGTTCAGTGTGTAAAGTACGCCTAGTGGGTATCTTGACTCATCCAGTCTCTATGTGGGCAGAAATTTAATGTTGAGTAAATACTGGCATTCACCATCATAATTCATCCGGTATGAGGAACTGTCCCAAAACCAAGATCGTTTAAGCGTCATTTTTTGCCCGGTCTCGCCGAGGACAGACGACTGGGGAAGGTAAACAAGCCAAGACATCGCCTCCAAGTGATCCACAAGATTCACACGGAGTCAAGTTCAGTATTCACGATTTTATATATATATATATATCTATCTATCTATATACCTAGGCTGCTTCCCCCAAGAAAAGGGAGGTAGCCGAGACAGGACGACTCACTCTCCATTTACTCATCCATTCAAACACATTCATTCGCATCTTAGCTCCAAAGGGAAGAACGGACAGATCCTCACCGCATCACACCGCACAAGGGTCAACTGCGCAATGCAATCACACACAATATATATATATATATATATATATATATATATATATATATATGTATGTATCTATAGATATATATTATATATATATATATATATATATATATATATATACTGTATATATATATATATATATATATATATATATATATATATATATATATACATATATATACTGTATATATATATATATATATATATATATATATATATATATATATACTGTATATATATATATATATATATATATATATATATATATATATATATATATATATATATATATTGCCAGACGCCTCAATCCCGTTTGGGGTGGCCACAAACAAATCGCCTCCAAGTCGCCCTGTCCCCCGCCATTTCACTCCCCTGCTCCCAACTCACACCCCCCCCTCTCATATACCTCTCCACCCCATCTCTCCACCTCAACCTCGGCCTCCCTCCCTCTCTCCCCCTCCACCTCACTCACATACACTCTCTTCGTCAGTCTTTGACCCTCCATCCTCTCCACATGGCCAAACCACCTCAGTGTGTTCCTCATAACGCTTCCTATCACATCCACATCAACACCACAACGCTCCTTTATATACTCATTCGTCAGCCTGTCTCTCCATGTGACTCCACAGGCTCCTCTTAAATAACTCATTTCCACGGCTCTCACTCTTGACTTGTGTCCTTCCAACAACGTCCAAGCTTCACTTCCGTACGTTAGAGTTGGTATCACAATACTGTCATGTAGTAACTTTTTCACTTCCATGCTCACTTCCCTGTTTCTTATCACTGCTTTCAAAGAACCAGCAACCTTTCTTCCCTGCTGTACCCTTTCAAGCACTTCACCCTCCAAACCTCCATCCTTACTCATCACACTACCCAAGTACTTAAACGTACTCACATTTTCCAATTCCTCACCATCCAACCTCGCTGAACATTCACTGACTTCACCTCTCTCAAAGACCATCACTTTACTCTTCCCTACATTCACCTTTAGATTCCGTTTCTTACACACTCTCTCAAACTCATCCACCAAGCCTTTCAGCTCCCCTTCGTCTTCACTCAACAACACGGTATCATCTGCAAACAACAGTACAGGGAGTTTCCAAACATTATCCTCTCTCACTAGGGCCACTCCAACATCCACTACCCTACCTTGTACCTCTTTTATTACCCCATCCATGTACAGATTGAACAACCACGGAGACATGACACATCCCTGTTTCAACCCAACTTTCAAAGAGAAAAATTCACTTAGTTCACCTTCCACACGCACTGCAGCCTTCGCACCATCGTACATACTCTTCACAGCATTCAACAACTTCCCATCTATTCCATATATTCTTAACACTTTCCACAATCCTAGTCTATCCACCCTGTCATATGCTTTCTCCAAATCCATGAACGCCGCATACAACTTCTTTCCCTTCGCTAGAAGCTTTTCCACACTAAAGATCTGAGAATGAATATCTGATCTACACAACCTCTTCCCTTCCTAAAGCCTCCCTGTTCTTCTCCAACTAATTTCTCTGTTCTTTCTCTAACTCTGTCAATAAGTATCCTACCATACACTTTTCCTATTATACTAAGAAGACAAATGCCCCTGTGATTACCACACACTTCTTTTTCCCCTTTTCCTTTGTACAAGGGAATAATTATACCTGACTTCCAATCCTCCGGGACTCTACCTTCCTCCCAGGCCAATCTGCACATCTTCCACATCCATTCTACTACTATCTCTCCCCCATGCTTCAACATTTCACCACACACTCCATCAATTCCTGGGGCTTTCCCTGATTTAACTTTCTTCATTGCTTCCACAACTTCTATCCTACTGATTTCTTCCTGTCTTCTCACCTCCCTTCTTCTTCCAGCCATTCCCCAGCCACTTATACTCGCAATACTTCCATCCTCCACGTTCAACAATTCCTTAAAGTGTTCTCTCCATCTGCTCACTTTTTCTCCCTTCTCCACTAGTAATCTACCATTTTTATCTTTCACTCCCCTGCTAACTTCACTTCCACCCTGTCTTACTCTTTTCACCTCTTTCCAGAACATTTTCTTACAGTCCCTCCACTTTACACTCAAATTCCTTCCAAATTCCTCATTCACTCTATTCTTACTCTCTCTTACTAATCTTTTCACCTCTCTCTTTCTTTCTACATATAACTCTCTCTTCCGCCTCTCAACTTCTTCCACGCCCCTATTTCTCATCCATTCATTATATGCTTTCTTCTTTTGTGCCACAGCCCGTTTCACCTCTTCAGTCCACCACGCTGTTCCTTGCACCCCCCTCCGTCTTCTCTTCCTTCCACACACCACATCACATGCTGCACATATTTCTTCTGTAAATATCATACACACACCTTCCACGTCCCCCATCTGCTCCAACTCATATTTGCCCAATCATTCCTCCACTTCTCTCTTATACTCTGCCTTTTTCTCATCCTCTTGTAACCTTTCCACTCTCCTTGCAACTACTCCTTCCTCTCGTCTTTCCCTTCTTCTATTCCTCCATCTTACTTGAACTTTAACTCTGGCCACCACCAAGTAGTGGTCAGAAAGTCCACTCCCCCAACCTCTATAAACTCTTGTATCCAATATACATCTTCGCATCCTTTCATCCACACACACATAATCAATCATTGCCTTCCTTTCACTCAATTCACCACCCACCCTTCTCACCACTCGCCATGTATACCTGTGGATCATTTTATGCCTGAAGAGGGTATTGGCTATCACCAACCCCCTCCCAGCACAAATGTCCACTAACGCACTCCCATTCTCATCTATCTCAGCAGGCACACCCCACTCACCAACTATTCCATCCACCTTCACATTCCCAACTTTACCATTCATATCAACAATCAAAAACACTCTATCATTCCTTCCAAACTTTTCCATGCACACTTCTACATTTGTCCAGAACTCTTCTCTCACTCTTCTAGCACGATCTTGCGTTGGCGCATACACACAGACAATCGCCCACATTTGTATTCCAACTTTCAACTTTACCCACACAATCCTTGATCCAACTGTTCCATACTGTCTTATGCTCCTCTTCCATCTTTTACTCACAACTATACATACTCCTTCCTTTGCCCTCTCATTCTCACCTACTCCAGCACATATACCCCATCCATACTCCCATTCTCTCACACTTTCTCCTTTCCATTTTGTTTCAGTTATTCCACATACATCCACTTTCGCATCCTCAAGCACCTGGACAATCTCTCTCTCTTTCACCTCATCATTTGCTCCCCTTACATTCCACGTTCCAATTGCAATGTCCTTTGTCCGGTCCTTGGTCGTCAACGTTTGGTCAGTCCTTGTCCGAGGCTTATTGTTTGTTTTTTTAGTTAGTTGTTTTCCGGGGAGGGGCACTAACCCTCCGCCAACCCTTTTAGTCGCCTTTTACGACAAGCAGGGATACTGGGGGAGTATTCTTGACAAACCCCCCTACCCCCAGTGAGATTGCATCCAGGTCAAGAGGACTGGTATGTGCACAAGCTACTGACTCAGTCAGTGGAAGATCTTACAAACATATGTGTGTGGACAGGTGGCCTGGAGACAGTTCTCACATGACCATACCATTAGGGACTTGCCAAGAGGGGGCAATGTGTGTGAGATATTGATGATAAGATGACCTTAAGGTATTTATTTGGTAGGCACTCGGTGAAATGTAAAAATTAAAATAACCACTAGTTCTCAACAGAAAAAGACAAAACTTCACTGTAACACTTTATTTACAAAAAGGTACAATGATACATATGAATATGACTCACTCATGGTGCAAGGAAGCTGCAGGGGAAGGTCTCTCTCTCTCTCTCTCTCTCTCTCTCTCTCTCTCTCTCTCTCTCAGCTTAACAGTCAGGAACTCACATTACTGAACTATGTGTGTTTGTGGGTGTGTCCATTTACGACAGTAATGTAACCAACGTCGGGTACAGGAACATGAGAAATGGGCGTAGCTTAGTTAACAGCTAGAGAGGCAAGATGTGGGAATGACAATTACACAAAGATATCGCTCAGTGAAACACACTGCCTATACATAGTCACTTATGAACCAATGACGAATGTTATGAATATAGCTCGTTTCTACTCTGAGTGAATCCGTGACATTACACGCCATCAAAATAAAATTTTTCATGGAAACTTGGCATCCCTCGGGAAAAAACTTAAACACGGGACTGTCTTGTGGTGCGCATGCGCGAAGGAAGAGAGCAAAATGTTGAATGCCAGTATTTACTCAACATTAAATTTCTGCCCACATAGAAACTGCATGAGTCTAGATACCCACTAGGCGTACTTTACAGTCTGAACAGACAATGTATTAAGAACCAAATTTGCACTAAATGTAGCAGAAATTAAATAATTTAGGGTGACTGGAAGGACGGGTTGCCATCACATGCCATCAGTGATATTTTAATTTCCTTTTATGATAAATATAAACACTTCACGATACGTTATATATAGGTGTTCTATTTGTATTATTTATATTTCGGCATATGACATTACCATGATTCACATTTTCACACAACAGTATAGATATTTAACAAAGAAAAATATGCTTTTTAATCAGCCCTGGGAAGGTGTTTACTGCAACAGTGGAGCCATCTAGCAGAATACTAGCTTTGAAAGCACCCCATTGTTTTGTGCATAGATCAGTTATAATTCAGGTCATCCATTGTTCTGTGTGCCACTCCCTGCTGCGGGTGTGCATAAAAGACCTCGAGGCTTTACGTTTCTATATCACTCTGTCTGAAGATGCAATATACGAAAGTACCCACTGTCGCTCCTTTCATTTCTCCTGTGGTTATTCTGCATCCCTGTGTTCTTTGTGAAGTGAAGTTTGTGTGTGTGTGTGTGTGTGTGTGTGTGTGTGTGTGTGTGTAAAGACGCATTACATTTGGATGGATAGCTATCGGTAAACACAGAGACGTCATGAAAAGTAGCTTGCCAGTATGTTTGAAACGAGAAGTATATAATGAACTTATAATTCCAGTTATGGCGTACGGTTGTGAAACCTGGAAACTGGCAAAATCGATGGAAAATCAACTAATCTGTTCTCAAAGGGCAATGGAAAGGTCAATGTTGGGATTATATTTAAGAGACAGGAAAAGATCGACTAGGGTGAGTGAGCAGAGTGAAGTCAAAGACTTTGTAGAAGTTATAAAATAACAGAAATGGAGGTGGACAGGTCATGTAGCATGAATAATGGATAACCACTGGAGCAAGAGGCTGACTGACTGGACACCATGAGATTATAAGCGTAACAGAAAAAGGCCAGACAAGAGGTGGAGAGATGAGATAGAGATGTTTGCGGGAAAATATGGCAGAGATTGACTCAGTCAAGGAATTCGTAGAGAAGGTTAGGGGGGGCTTTGTTCAACAGTGGACTTGCAGTGGCTTGTCGTACGAGGCGACTAAAAGTGTTGGTGGTGGGTTAGTGCCCCACCCCGTAAAGAGAACTAACTAAAAAAGCGAATAAAGCGCCTCGGACCCGGACGGACCATACGTTGGCGACTAAGGAAAGGACAAAGGACATTCTTAGGGTGGGAACATGGAATGTGAGAGGATTGAATGATGAAGTGAAAGAGAGAGAGATTGTTCAGGTGCTTGAGGATGCAAAAGTGGATATATGTGGATTGACTGAAACTAAATGGGAAGGTGAAACGGTGAGGGAATGGGAATATGGTGCAGGTATATGTGCGGGAGTCAGTGAGAATGAGAGGGCAAGAGAGGGAGTATGTCTGATGATAAGCAAGAAGTGGAAGGAGAATATAAGAGAGTATGGAACAGTGGGTGCAAGGATTGTATGGGTGAGGATGAAAGTACTGTAGGTATACAAGCATGGGCGATTGTATGTGTGTATGCTCCAACAGAGGATCGAGTGGCAAGAGTGAAAGATGAGTTTTGGGCGAGAGTAGAAGCATGTATGGACAAGTTTGAGAGGAGCGAGAGAGTGCTGTTGATTGGAGACATGAATGGCAAAGTTGGGAATGTATGAGTGGATGGAGTGGTTGGTCAGTGGGGTGTGCCAGCTGAAGTAGATGGGAATGGTAGTGCTTTGGTGGACATCTGTGCTTGTAAGGGGTTGGCAATAGCCAACACCTACTTTCGTCATAAGATGATCCACCGGTATACATGGAGAGTAATGAGGAGGATGGATGGTGAACTTGTTGAACGAAAGGCAATGATAGACTACGTGTGTGTGGATGAGCGAATGAGAAGACAAGTGTTGGATGCAAGAGTGTGGAGAGGGTGGGGGAATGGAGTCTCGGACCATCACTTAGTGATGGACAAGGTAGAGATGCAAAGAAAGTGATTGAGGAGACGAAGGGGAAGACAGGAGGAAACAGCTCCTGTGAGAAGAGTCGAGAAATTGCAAGATAGTGAGAAAATGACTGAGTATAAGAGCATAGTGGAAGAAAGATTGGGAAGGTATGAGCTAGAGCAGATGGAAGGGGTGGAATACGTATGTAAGATATTCACGGAAGAGATAGGCGCAGCGTGTGAGTCGGTTTGTGGAGTGAGGAGGAGATGCAAGGGTGTGCAAGGGACAGCATGGTGGAATGATGAGGTGAAACGAGCTGTGAAACAAAAGAAGAAGGCATAGAGTGAATGGTTGGCGAGTAGAGTAGGGGAGAAGATGAGAGAGAGAAGAGAGAGGTATATGTGAGCAGGAGAATGGAGGTTAAGAGACTGGTGAAAGAGAGTAAGAAGAAAGTGGATGAAGAGTTTGGGAGGAATCTGAGTGTGAAATGGAGGGAGAGTAAGAAATTGTTTTGGAAGGAGGTAAAGAAAGTAAGTCAGTGTGAAAGGGGAAATAGTAGGGGAGTGAAAGATAGGAATAATAGATTGTTGGTGGAGAAGAGAGAGAAATTGAGGAGATGGAAAGAGCACTTTGAGGATTTGTTGAATGTAGAGAGTGAGAGCAGTGTGAATATAAGTGGTTAGGGAATGGCTGGGAGAAGAAGAGATGAGAGGAGGGAGGAAGAGATCAGTAGGGCGGAAGTAGTGGAAGCGATGAAGAAGATTAAGCTGGGAAAGGTCCCAGGAATTGATGGAGTGTGTGGTGATATGCTTAGGTATGGGGGTGAGATTGTTGTGGAGTGGATATGGAAGTTGTGTAGATTGGCTTGGGAAGAGGAAAGGGTTCCAAAGGACTGGAAATCAGGTATAATTGTTCCTCTGTACAAAGGAAAAGGGGAGAGAGAAGTATATGGTAACCATAGGGGTATTTGCCTTCTTAGTGTGACTGGTAAAATATATGGTAGAATACTCATTGATAGGGTTAGGCATATGACAGAGGAGCTAGTTGGAGAAGAACAAGGGGGATTTAGGAAGGGAAAAGGGTGTGTAGATCAGATATTTGTTCGAAGATGTTTAGTGGAGAAGTATCTAGAGAAGGGAAGAAAAGTGTATGCTGCCTTCATGGACTTGGAGAAAGCTTATGACAGAATAGATAGGCAAGGTATGTGGAAGGTATTAAGAATATATGGAGTGGAGGGGAAATTGTTGAGTGCTGTGAAGAGTATGTACGAGGGAACTAGGGCTACGGTGCAAGTGGATGGTGAGCTGAGTGAGTTCTTTGATCTCAGTGTGGGACTGAAACAGGGGTGTGTGATGTCTCCATGGATGTTTAATATATATATGGATGGGGTTGTAAAGGAGGTGCAAGGTAGGGCAGTGGATGTGGGGCTGGCCCTAATGAATGAGGGTGAGATTTGGAAGCTTCCGGTGTTGCTGTTTGCTGATGATACAGTATTGTTGAGTGAAGATGAATGGGAGTTGCAAGGTTTGGTGAATGAATTTGGGACAGTGTGTAGGAGGAGGAAGCTGAAAGTTAATGTAAACAAAAGTAAAGTTATGGTGTTTGAGAGGAATGAAGTCACAGAGTGTGCAGTGAGGTTGGATGGTGAGGATATGGAGAATGTGAGTGCATTCAAGTACTTGGGTAGTGTGATAAGTAAGGATGGAACTTTGGGGGATGAAGTACGTGAAAGGGTACAGCAGGGAAGGTAGGTTGTTGGTACACTGAAAGCAGTGATGAGAAATAGGGAGGTGAGTATGGAAGTTAAGAAGTCACTGCATGATGGTATCGTGATCCCTAACCTGACGTATGGAAGCGAGGCGTGGACCTTGCAAGAGGGGAACAAGTCAAGAGTGAGAGCAATGGAAATGAGTTACTTGAGAAGAGCATGTGGAGTGACATGGAGGGACAGGTTGACGAATGAAGAAGTGAAGGAACGTTGTGGGGTAGATGTGGATGTGGTTGAGAAGATTAGGAGAAATACACTAAGGTGGTTTGGACATGTGGAGAGAATGGACAATGAAAGACTAAGAGGGTGTATGTAAGTGAGGTGGTGGGAGGGAGAGGGAGGGGTAGACCGAGGATGAGGTGGAGGGATGGAGTTGAGAGGTATATGAGGGAGGGGGTGAGTTGGGGGGAGGGTAGTCAATTGGTGGGTGACAGAGTGACTTGGAGGCGTTTTGTCTGCAGCCACCATTTGCGGGATTAGGGCATCAGGCCATATATATATATATATATATATATATATATATATATATATATATATATATATAGATATATACCCCTGCAGGTAGGGTTTTTTTTTTTTTCAAGAATACTCCCCCAGTATCCCTGCTTGTCGTAAAAGGCGACTAAAAGGGTTGGCGGAGGGTTAGTGCCCCTCCCCGGAAAACAACTAACTAAAAAAACAAACAATAAGCCTCGGACAAGGACTCACCAAACGATGACGACCAAGGGCCGGACAAAGGACATGGTTATCGGAACGTGGAATGTAAGGGGAGCGAATGATGAGGTGAAAGAGAGAGAGATTGTCCAGGTGCTTGAGGGTGCGAAAGTGGATGTATGTGGAATAACTGACACAAAATGGAGAGGAGAAGGTGTGAGAGAATGGAAGTATGGATGGGGTATATGTGCAGGAGTAGGTGAGAATGAGAGGGCAAAGGAAGGAGTATGTATAGTTGTGAGTAAAAGATGGAAGAGGACCATAAGACAGTATGGATGAGTTGCGTCAAGGCTTCTGTGGGTAAAGTTGAAAGTTGGAATACAAATGTGGGCGATTGTGTGTGTGTATGTGCCAACGCAAGATCGTGCTAGAAGAGTGAGAGAAGAGTTCTGGACAAATGTAGAAGTGTGCATGGATAAGTTTGGAAGGAATGAGAGAGTGTTTTTGATTGGTGATATGAATGGTAAAGTTGGGAATGTGAAGGTGGATGGAATAGTTGGTGAGTGGGGTTTGCCTGCTGAGATAGATGAGAATGGGAGTGCGTTAGTGGACATTTGTGCTGGGAGGGGGTTGGTGATAGCCAATACCCTCATCAGGCATAAAATGATCCACAGGTATACATGGCGAGTGATGAGAAGGGTGGGTGGTGACCTGAATGAAAGGAAGGCAATGATTGATTATGTGTGTGTGGATGAAAGGTTGCGAAGATGTGTAATGGATGCAAGAGTTTATAGAGGTTGGGGGAGTGGACTTTCTGACCCCTACTTGGTGGTGGCCAGAATTAGAATTCAAGTAAGATGGACGAATAGAAGAAGGGAAAGACGAGAGGAAGGAGTAGTTCCAAGGACAGTGGAAAGGTTACAAGAGGATGAGAAAATGGCAGAGTATAAGAGAGAAGTGGAGGAACGATTGGGCAAATATGAATTGGAGCAGATGGGAGACGTGGAAGGTATGTGTAGGATATTTACAGAAGAAATATGTGCAGCATGTGATGAGGTGTGTGGAAGGAAGAGAAGATGGAGGGGGGTGCAAGGAACAGCATGGTGGACTGAAGAGGTGAAACAGGCTGTGGCACAAAAGAAGAAAGCATACAATGAATGGATGAGAAATAGGGGCGTGGAAGAAGTTGAGAGGCGGAAGAGAGAGTTATATGTAGAAAGAAAGAGAGAGGTGAAAAGATTAGTAAGAGAGAGTAAGAAGAGAGTGGATGAGGAATTTGGAAGGAATTTGAGTGTAAAGTGGAGGGACTGTAAGAAAATGTTCTGGAACGAGGTGAAAAGAGTAAGACAGGGTGTAAGTGAAGTTAGCAGGGGAGTGAAAGATAAAAATGGTAGATTACTAGTGCAGAAGGGAGAAAAAGTGAGCAGATGGAGAGAGCACTTTAAGGATTTGTTGAACGTAGAGGATGGAAGTAATGCGAGTATAAGTGGCTGGGGAATGGCTGGGAGAAGGAGGGAGGTGAGAAGACAGGAAGATATCGGTAGGATAGAAGTTGTGGAAGCAATGGAGAAAGTTAAATCGGGGAAAGCCCCAGGAATTGATGGAGTGTGTGGTGAAATGCTGAAGCATGGGAGAGAGATAGTACTCGTAGTAGAATGGATGTGGAAGATGTACGATTAGCTTGGGAGGAAGATAGAGTCCCGGAGGATTGGAAGTCAGGTATAATTATTCTCTTATACAAAGGAAAAGGGGAAAAAGAAGTGTGTGGTAATCATAGGGGCATTTGTCTTCTTAGTATAATAGGAAAAGTGTATGGTAGGATACTTATTGACAGAGTTAGAGAAAGAACAGGGAAATTAGTTGGAGAAGAACAGGGAGGCTTTAGGAAGGGAAGAGGTTGTGTAGATCAGATATTCATTCTTAGATCTTTAGTGGAAAAGTTTCTAGAGAAGGGAAAGAAGTTGTATGCGGCTTTCATGGATTTGGAGAAAGCATATGACAGGGTGGATAGACAAGGATTGTGGAAAGTGTTAAGAATATATGGAGTAGATGGGAAGTTGTTGAATGCTATGAAGAGTATGTACGATGGTACGAAGGTTGCAGTGCGTGTGGATGGTGAACTAAGTGAATTTTTCTCTTTGAAAGTTGGGTTGAAACAGGGATGTGTCATGTCTCCATGGTTGTTCAATCTGTACATGGATGGGGTAATGAAAGGTACAAGGTAGGGTAGTGGATGTTGGAGTGGCCCTGGTGAGAGAGGATAGTGTTTGGAAACTCCCTGTACTGTTGTTTGCAGATGATACTGTGCTGTTGAGTGAAGACGAAGGGGAGCTGCAAGGCTTGGTGGATGAGTTTGGGAGAGTGTGTAAGAAACGGAATCTAAAGGTGAATGTAGGGAAGAGGAAAGTGATGGTCTTTGACAGAGGTGAAGTCAGTGAATGTACAGCGAGGTTGGATGGTGAGGAATTGGAAAATGTGAGTACGTTTAAGTAATTGGGTAGTGTGATGAGTAAGGATGGAGATTTGGAGGGTGAAGTGCTTGAAAGGGTACAGCAGAGAAGAAAGGTTACTGGTTCTTTGAAAGCAGTGATAAGAAACAGGGAAGTGAGCATGGAAGTGAAAAAGTTACTACATGACAGTATTGTGATACCAACTCTAACGTACGGAAGTGAAGCTTGGACGTTGTTGGAAGGACACAAGTCAAGAGTGAGAGCAGTGGAAATGAGTTATTTAAGAGGAGCCTATGGAATCACATGGAGAGACAGGCTGACGAATGAGGATATAAAGGAGCGTTGTGGTGTGGATGTGGATGTGATAGGAAGCATTATGAGGAACACACTGAGGTGGTTTGGCCATGTGGAGAGGATGGAGGGCGAAAAACTGACGAAGAGAGTGTATGTGAGTGAGGTGGAGGGGGGAAGAGGGAGGGGGAGGCCGAGGATGAGATGGAGGGATGGGGTGGAGAGGTATATGAGAGAGGGGGGTGTGAGTTGGGAGCAGGGCAGTGAAATGGCGGGGGACAGGGCGACTTGGAGGTGATTTGTTTGTACCCCCTCCACAATATGTCTACCCCCGATGTATAAATGTCCCCTCCCCAATGCATACATGCCCCCACTAATCTTGTTAGGTCAGCACCCTTTCCCACGCCTGAAGACGGCGTTATTGCATCAATTGATAGCAGACAGCCGACACAGGCAGACTATTTTACTGTGAGCTTGTAATAAACTCTTTATCTAGCTGTTTGTACACGGAGTTTCTATCACGAAAGTATTGCAAGTTACATTTGGTAGCAGCGGTGTTTCGAGCCATTACATTCTGACCGCCTCCTTGGATTTTTAGTGATACAAGAAGATACACGACGACTCGCATCTGCCAGCCTCGCCCCTCCTCCGTGCCTCTAGTGGTGTAATACCTTGGCTGTGCTTTTCGAGTGTCCCATTTTTCTCATCAGTGCTCACCTCTCAAACAACCGCACCCATACGCCTTGTTCCTGACCGCATGTGTCGCCGTCGCCGACCTACGCACCTGTTGCACTGTTCCCAGCACCTGTTCCGGACTCATCATAGCTCCTGCCCCCACGGTGCCACTTATCACTGTCTGCCCGCTGCCTGCCCACCACCATTCTCTGCATTTGCAACTCACCAGCTCTACACCTGCCTTGCGCCGACATCTGCCCTCACCACCCACCACCGGCCTCCGCCGTCGCCCGCATCTGGTCTGCATTACCGAGCCTCCTAAGACCGCCACTCCCTGCCGGTGATTCATCGCGGCGTCTCTTCTCCTCTCCGCCCAGCTGTCTCTCCACCGCCGCCCCGCCCCGCCCCGCCCCGCCCCGTCGCCCCGCCCCAGCCCAGCTACGCCCAGCTACCCTGCACGTCATCCATCTCGACACTCCCGTTTCTACTGTGTAACTATAGTATATCTTTCCTTTCTATAGAGATTATCCTCGATTTTCTCTACAGATTGGTTATTGTAAATATTCCATCTCATTTTCATCACCCCGTTTTCATCTTCACCTACGTTATTTATTATCCATCTCATCCTTCGCATTTTATTTAAACCATTCATCCCCGCACCTTCATTCATATTTTCACACCTAGTGTATTCCATTCTCTCATTGTTATTTATACATTTCCACCTACGTATCCATCTTCATCCTTTCATCTTCCATTGCAGCATTAAATGTCATACTTTCCACGTCAACCGCTTACCACCAGCCCTCTCGACCCGGAAACATCACCTGCTCATACCCCGTCTGCCGACTCTAACACAATCACTCATTTACGAAGTGGCAAAGAGTACCACTGCCCTGTACCTGAGACTCCCGTTTCATTTCCTGCAGAATCACTTACTACCCGTCCTACCCTCGTAAATCCAGATACCTCCTCCTCTACTCCTGCCTCTACACTCCCTTCTTCTTCCTCTACTCCTTCCCCTGTCGTTCCCTCTCCTGCCTCCCTTCATACCCCATCTTGCTCGCCCTTAACTGCCACTACCTTCTCTCTCTCCCACACCTCTCCTGCCGCCACTTCTGCACTTCCAGCCATGGCCAACCCTCCACAGTCTATCTATCTCGACGATGCCAATCGTCCCAAGTTTACCGGCCAGGACCCAACTTGGTCTGTCTATGATTTCCTCAGAGAAGTCGAAACAGAAATAAACAATAGACAAATTACCGAGGAATCGCTCAAAGTAGCTTACCTCCTTGGTCGCTTGCACCACGGTAAATCAGACATCGGATCCGCGATCCGTGCAGGACATTTCGATAGCATTCGTACCTTTGCTAATTTTCGTACGGAACTCATCAGCCTTGTTGCCAGCATTCAAATACCGCGTCTCTCATGGATTCATTAATCTCCTAAACCAACTAGATGAGGACTTGCGTGTCCCAGCGCAATATGCCAAGCTCCGCGAAGCTGCCGCCGCCATGAAAGCAACTAGTAGCGAGATGCTCCAATTACTGGTAGGCACGAAATGGTTAGAAGACAAGAATGGCGTTCCAATGCTTTCACTCACCAACTTTGCTGACTTAATTGGTTACCTCAGATTCCTTCACTGGCTTACTCCTAAACAGCGAGAGCTAGCCTTGGAAATCAGTTTCAATCCAGGAGATAAAATTATTCAGGTCACTAAAGCCATTCATGAAAGAACAGGTTCGAACTACACGCGCCAGGGCACCACCCAACCCTTGGCCTCCTCAGTCTGTCACACCTCCACTACCCCAGACCAATCTCGCTCCTGTCCCACCACACGCGGCAGACCTGCCACACATCGCTCTCCTACCGCAGGTCGTGATCAATCTAGCGCCCGACGAAACAGACAATCTTCGATTCTTTGCTGGTACTGTGGTCATCCTAGACATCGAGCATCCAGTTGCGACCGTACATACAGACGTCCTCACTCCCAAACCAGACAGCGTACGCCTTCCCGCTCACGTCGTCCACACTGCAAATACCACAAATCAAGCACGACTCACACCACTGAGGAATGTCGTTACCTCAACTGCCCACAGTCGGGGGAAGCGCCGCGCCCGTATCGGACCAATATCACGTAGAACCAGAAACCCAACTCCTCATCCGCCATGTAGGTCCCATAACATCCTCGGGTTTAGTCATTCTCGGAAGCAGTCATGACATACCAACGTCATTCTTCTTGGACACAGGATCTATAGTAAATCTCATCTCCGAAAATTCCTTACAAATTATTCATCGCCATCACAGCCACGTCAGTTTCCTAGAACCACCAGACATTCGCCTATGTGGTGTTAACGGCTCAGAGTTTAAGGTTAAGGGAAGAGTCACCCTTGAAGTCAAACTCCACAGAGATTTGCCCCCTATCCTCATTGAATTTCATGTCACTAATGACTTACAGTATCCCGCAGATGCCCTTCTTGGTTTTTCCACCATGGCACAACATTCCATTGCATTATTACCTGCTTGTGGTAGTATAGACATTTCTGGATTCCCGGTTTACACTATGGAATGTCCCCGTCCTGTTCTTACGATCAAATCAGTCCTTCAGTTACCTCTGTCCCTATCACTACCAAAGAGTCTAGCCCAGCCCAAACCACCACTATCATCATCTGAGAATACAGAGATCATTCCTTTACTGACTGCGAGCAAGGACATAAATTCCTCAATGTCTCCTGATACATCATCTCAGCCTTCGAACATGGCCCTTACATCCTCTCCCGACAACACTATCGCTGACTCAGACATGTCTCAGTTACCTACCTCACACAGTCTGAATGATCTTCTCCAACACGCAGAGACGAAACGTGCAGCAACGAATACGTGCACAATTTTGTTACCACATGAGTTCACCAAAGTCTCTGTTTGTGTGGCCGGTGCAAAAGAAGGAGTGGATGTACTAACCCTACCTGAGACGTGTTGTGTGAATGGCTTGACTTATGAGTCAGCGTGGTGTACAGTCTTAGAGGACAGCTTATGCTACCTGTACTTGCTCAATGTCACAAATGCTCCACTAAAACTTAAAAGTGGTGTAAAGATTGGAGACTTCCTAGTATACCCAGTGGCCGTAAAGGTGTGCCAGGATTCCTCAATTCCTACTATTCAGACTGATGATACGCCAATCGGTGTATGTACTATTAACTCTACGGGATCTGCGCTGACGCATTCACCCAATATGCTCTCACATCTCACTTGCACAGATTTCCCAGAAAATACGTCTCAACTCCTCGACCTTCTGACCTCGTACAGAAACGTGGTTGCCTTACCCGGTGAACCGATGGGTAGAGCAGACCTTGTCAAACATACGATTGAACTACTACCAGGAACTCAGCCGATTTACATACCAGCGTATCGATTTCCTCACAGCCAGAGAAAGCAGACAGATCAAATGGTACAGAACATGTTAGACCAGGACATTATTGAACCCTCCGTCAGTCCATGGAATAGCCCACTTTTCTTAGTACCAAAGAAGGACGGCAACTTTAGACCAGTAGTCGACTATCGTAAGGTCAATTCTGTCACCGTTCCCGACCGTTTCCCGTTACCTGTCCTCACTGATTTGCTAGAATCCCTTGGTGACAATAACGTAGTCTTTTCATCTTTAGACCTCCTCAGCGGGTACTGGCAGGTCGAAATGGAAGAGTCCTCTCGCCCAGTCACAGCCTTTAGCACCCCTTCCGGACATTTTCAGTTTAAGAGACTCCCTTTTGGTCTGAGAAATGCTCCTTCCATGTTCATGCGACTTATCCATTCAGTCTTCAGCGGTATGATGGGACACTCTCTTTTTGCTTACCTAGATGATATCATTGTTGTGAGTAAATCCATCCCTGATCATTTTACCAAACTCCAGCAAGTCTTTGAACGCCTCCAGCTCGCAGGCCTGAAAATCAATCTCAGTAAATGTGACTTCCTGCGAAAGAAAATCAAATTCCTAGGCCATGTCGTAAATGCACAAGGCATTCATACTAATGAGGATAAAACTAAGGCGATCATTAACTTCCCAGAACCTACCACTACCGACACTGTACGAAGTTTCCTGGGCCTCAGTGGCCATTATCGTCGCTTTATCCGGGATTATGCACAGATCGCCGCTCCTCTGACCCACTTACTCAAGCAGAATGTGCCCTTTGTTTGGACTAACGACCAGTCACAGGCTTTCCAAAAGCTAAAGACAGCTCTTGTAAATGCCCCTGTTCTAGCGTTCCCTGATTATACCACACCCTTCCTTCTCTGCACAGACGCCTCAGGCACTGGACTTGGTGCCGTTTTGATGCAATTCGATGAAGCATCAAGGAAGCGCGTAATAGCGTATGCTAGTCGCACCCTTACAACCGTTGAACGTAACTACAGTGTCACAGATCTCGAAGCGCTAGCGGTAATCTGGTCCTTGAAACATTTCAGAGGTATAGTCTATGGTTATCCAGTGCATATCCAAACAGACCACCTTCCACTATGTGATTTGTTCAAGAATCGCAACCTAACAGGTAGGTTAGCTAGATGGTCTGTCATCATCCAGGAGTCAGGACTTTAATCCCACTTTTCAATATGTACCAGGCAAGTTGAATGTAGTCGCAGACGCACTCTCACGTCACGTAGCAGCAGCTATAACATCACTGCAGCCTGAAGTAACTGAAAATACTACACTAACGTCAGAAGTTGTTCGAAACTTTCAACGCCAAGACCCCATGTGGTCCAAAGTCATTTATTTCCTAGAATCTGGTGATGCCTCGACCTTACCTACTCTGCCAGTATCACTAGATGAGTTCATGCTAGATGATGATCTCTTGTACAGGAAAACACTGCTAACAGGCAAAGATATGCCCAATCGCGAAGTACGCCAACTTGTTTCCCCACTGTCCTGATACCAAAGGTTCTTCATATTGTTCATAATACTCCTCAAGCTTCCCATCCAGGCAAAGACCGATGCTTGCGCCAAGCACGTCTCAAATACTATTGGCCAACCATGCGCCGCGATATCAATGCCCACTGTGACTCTTGCCTCTCCTGCCACCGCCACAAAGGATCAACCGGCTTACCAGCACCTCTCTTACAACACCCAATCCCATCACGACCATGGGAAACTGTCTCAATCGATCTCTTAAAACTACCTCTCACAGAATCTGGTGCTGAGCACTTGTTCGTAGCGGTCGACCATTTCTCCCGCTACTGTGTCCTTGTTCCCCTCTCCGACAAGACCGCGAAGAGCATTGCACGTGCCCTTGTAGATCACATAATTTGCCCGTTCAGTACCCCTCATACCATTCTTACTGACAACAGTACAGAGTTCAACAATAGCCTTCTCAATGAGATCTGTTGCCACTTTCGGATCAGTAAGTGCAATGTCGTGCCTAACCATCCGGCTTCCAATGGCCTTGTAGAACGCCACAACCAAAAAATCTTAGAGTGCCTCAGACATCTAGGCTCCCATAGTTCGTCCTGGGATGACTGGATTCCCCAAGTGGCATCTTCCATCAATAGCTCCATCAATGCATCCATTGCTGAATCTCCCTTCTTCGTCCTCTTTGGTTTTGACAAGGACCTCCCATACTCTCTCTTATCCTCAAAGCCAGAACCCATCTACAACATGGATGATTATGTTAAACTAAAATTGGCCAACTTCCAGACAATCCACCAGTATGTCCAATCCACTTTGGCTTCCTCTCAGGAGGACATGCTGCAGCGCCAACATAAGTCCGCCTCTCCTATCACTATCAATGTAGGCGATCTTGTCTTTGCTCATTCCCATACGCGTTCCTCTAAGTTGGATGACAAATTTACAGGGCCCTACCGCGTCCTCACTCAACAAGGCAACAAATTTCACCTTCAGGACCTGTCCACTAGGGACACCAGATGGGTCCATGTCGATGACTTAAAGCGAGCACCCCGTGGCCTCGTGTTGGAAGAGTCACTTACACAACCTCCTGCCCCCTCTTCCCCTCCTCCCCTCCCTCAGTCTACCTTGTCTCCACCTATCCCTCAGTCTCCTTCCTCTCCAACTCCACCTGCTCATTCATCAATCAATCAATATCAGTCCAAACTGCGCTCTGCCCATCAACCTCTTCACGACCTCCCCCATTAACTCTACCCTGATTTTCTAGGTACGATGTTAGCGATCTCCCTGCTGGCAGTGCTGACCCTCCTGGGGTCTGGGTCAGGTCAGGACGATGGTGGAGTACGTCCCGGGGCCTTGGTCGGCTCAGGAGGCGAGGTCTCCTTGCGCTACGGTCTTGCACCCCTGGCCGACATAGCCATTGCCCTACCTGCCTACGCGCACCAGCTACACGGAATCAGGAACCATCTCACGGCCCTCATGGGGACACACAACCCGAATGAGTATCTCTATAACCTTTTCCTCCCACTCTCCTGGCAATTGCAATACATAAGTACTAGATTCACTGAGCTCATTGACACATTTTCTTCTTCTACCTCAGACTCAACCTGGATATTCTCCAACTAGCCATTGACTCTCTCCTGTCTCAAGTCTTTACCTTGGTTCGTATCCTAGTCGATGCTATCAATGGACGTGTCACTGCCGACTTAGTACCTGTCTCAGCTCTCCGTTCTGTCCTGGAATGGGTTCACTCCACCTTCGGTCTATCCCTAGTCCTCCCTTACTCCTCCCTTGAATATTATTATCCTGTTCTCGAAGCCACTCTTCTCACTACATACGTCGTCGTCCATATTTCGCTCCGTTCTGCCATAACCTTTAACCTTTTCCACATCATTCCCTTCCCTTTCCGCCTCAACAACTCCTTGTTACAGGTATCTGTTCCTTCAGAATATTTCCTCCTCTCCCATGATCATCTTTCCATTGCCTTCCTTTCTTCCACAGACCTCCAGCAATGTTCTTCCCTTACTCCGACCTCTCGTCTTTGTGCTGCCCACCTTTTCGCTATCTTCCCTAGCAGTGCTACACCCTGTGAGTCTGCTTTAGTTCGCAACCATTCCATCTACTCGGCCTGTTCTTTTGTCCCAGCTCCTGACCTCCCAGTCCACCATGCTCACCTCAACCATGTCCAGTACTTCTTCTTTGCTGTTCCCATCTCTGTCACAATCATGTGTCCTGGTTCTTCCGTTCGCTCCGTCCCCGCTAGTGGTCTCTACAAAGCACCTGACTATTGTACCGTCAAATCAGAGTCCGTCATCACTTACGCCACTCGCTATCACCAAGCTGTTCGTAAACACTCCTATGACATCTTTCAACCAATCGACATGCCTTCAACCCTACCTTCTACCAACATTACCATCACCTCCCCTCACTTGCGCATGCTCACCTTCCTCAATGACAGTGATTTCATTATGGATCAATTTTCTCTGGCCTTCAGCCGTTCATGGGTTCATCCAACAGTTGTGTTTCCCCCTGTGGTTATCGCTTTCATAGGTTTTCTACTCATCATCTGTGCAGTGCATTGTTGTGTCAGAAAAGTGGAACGTCGACTCCAGGAAATCAGAGTCGCTACCGGCATAGTACGCCCTACACACGACGTAGAAACTCCCCGTACTTAGTGCCCTCGCATTCCGTGACTACCATTGCCATCTACCATTTAACCAAACTGAACAGCACTCTGCCTACTAGAAAACGATGGTATTTCTTTCATGCATTACTGAGTGACAGTGTATCCTACAGAAAATACAAAAAAAAAAAAATGAAGGAAGAACAACAATAGAACTCTCATATCTACTCCTTGTTTATCATGTATCAAACTATTATTGTGTACTTCCCATTATGTTTATATATCCCTTCGACCCTTACTGGATTTGTACCTATTATTCCTTGTATATCTTATATGTATATATCCTTCTAATTTCCCTCCCCTCCACATGGCCATGTCTCCCCTACTGCCCCTGTATCATACTTATCCCTTGTACAAACCTCCCGGTCCTGCCTTCCTACTATAATCAAACACCATTTAACTCCCGGTGTCAGGAGACACCATCTCAGCTACCCGGGGGAGTAGTGTACCCCCTCCACAATATGTCTACCCCCGATGTATATATGTCCCCCCCCAATGCATACATGCCCCCACTAATCTTGCTAGGTCAGCACCCTTTCCCACGCCTGAAGACGGCGTTATTGCATCAGTTGATAGCAGACAGCCGACACGGGCAGACTATTTTACTGTGAGCTTGTAATAAACTCCTTATCTAGCTGTTTGTACACGGAGTTTCTATCACCAAAGTATTGCAAGTTACATGTTTGTGGCCACCCCAAACGGGATTGAGGCGTCTGGCAATAGATAGATAGATCTATCTATCTATATACCTAGGCTGCTTCCCCCAAGGAAAGGGAGGTAGCCGAGACAGGACAACACACTCCCCATTTACTCATCCATTCAAACACATTCATTCGCATCTTAGCCCCAAAGGGGAGAACGGACAGATCCTCACCGCACCACACCGCACAAGGGTCAACTGCGCAATGCAATTACTGACATCCGCAGCAGGGCCCGACAGCAAAACTGGTTTACCCCTGCCACATCATAACAGACCCATCCCCTTACCCGCACCTGACCTAACTAGCTGATCAGACCAAATGCGGGAGAATATCCCCTCAGGGCTGCGTCATCACTTATTCATTAACAATTTCTCTCCATTTATTTCTGTCACGCACAACCACTCTTCCTTGCTCAACAGACATCCCTCTGGCATCCAGCACTCTCTTCACACTGTCCATCCATCCTATTCGTGGTCTTCCTCTCAGCCTTACACCTCTCACATCAGATCTAGTTATCTTTTTCACCAATCGCTCATTATCCATTCTCTCCATATGCCCAAACCATCGCAACACCCTCTGCTCAACTCTACCAGCCATCTCCCGAACAACTCCAGTTCTCCTTCGCACTTCATCATTTCGCACCCGATCCATACGCGTCACTCCACACATACTCCTCAGGCACCTTATCTCCATTACATTCAAACTTTTCCTCTCTGCTACACCCATATTCCATGTTTCAGCCTCATATAACGCAGTCGGTACCACAACACCCTCATACATCCTTCTCTTTACATCCAATCTAAGCGAACGACATTTAAACACTTTTTCATTCCTCCCAGCACCTTTCGTACTTCATTTATTCTAAACTTCACTTCTGCATCTATTCTTCCATCCACAGCAACATGTGACCTTAGATATTTAAAACAATCTACCTCCTCAAGCAACTCACCATTCAAAACTATATTCATCCCCCTACCATCTATCAACCTCGTACACTTCATCACTTTACTCTTATTCTCATTTACTTTCAATTTCCTCCTTTCACACACCCTTCCAAACTCCTCTGCCAACTGTCTCAATCTCTCCTCTGAATCAGTCACCAGTGCAGTATCATCTGCAAACAGCAGCTGCTTCAGATTCCACTCTCCACCATCAACATTCACCAGACTCAGACCTCCACCTAAAACTCTTGCGTTCAGCTCCCTTACAACACCATCCATGTAAATATTAAACAACCAAGGCGACATCACACATCCCTGTCGCAGCCCCACTCTCACGGGAAACCAATCACTCACAGCATTTCCCACCCTTACACACGCTCTACTATTTACATAAAAACTTTTCACCCCTTTTAGTAACCTACCATCAAGTCCATACAATCTTAAAACAGTCCACAAAGCCTCCCTATCAATTCTATCATACGCTTTCTCTAAATCCATAAATGCCCAAAACACATCCTTGCCTTTTGCTAAATACTTTTCACACACTTGTCTCACAGTAAACACCTGATCAACGCATCCCCTCCCTCTCGTAAAGCCACACTGCTCATCACCAATCACTCCCTCTGGACCCTCTTTAACTCTCATAATTAACACTCTACCATACACCTTACCTACAACACTCAACAGACTTATACCCCTAAAACTAGTACATTCATACTTACACCCTTGCCTTTATACAACGGGACCACACAAGCACTTGCCCAGTCAACTGGCACCATACCTTTCACAAAGCACACATTCAACAATCTTACTAACCAGTCAACAATAGTCACTCCACCACCTTTCAGGCATTCCACAGCACACCCATCCATACCTGCAGCTTTTCCTGTTTTCATCTCCTTTACTGACTTCTCCACTTCCTCCTTCGTGATCAAAGAATCATTCAACTCTCCCAACACATTTATTCCTTGCACCCTTCCATCCGCCACAATCTCAGCCACCCTTTCCTCCTCTACATTTAACAGTCTTTCAAAATACTCTGCCCATCTCTTCCTTACTGCATCCATCTCAATTAACATCCTTCCATCCTCTGCTTTTACTCATTCTTCCTTCCCAGACTCTCCCTTTCGCACCCTTTTCACCTCCTTCCAAAACATTTTCTTATTCTGTTGAAAATTCTCTGTCAGCCGCCTACCCCACCTCTCATCTGCTGCCACTTTAGCATCACGCACAGCCCTTCTCGCTCTATTCCTCTTTTCCTTATATCTTTCATATGACATCTCATCCTTCCTCTGCAGCCACACTTCATATGCACGTCTCTTCTCAGCCACAGCCATACTTACTTCCTCGCACCACCCTTCACCTCCTTTTCTTACACCACCACCCACACTTCTCACACCACACACCTCTTCCGCATGCCCCACCACAGCACTCTTAAACAACTGCCATTCCTCCTCCACGCTGCCATTTGCCCGATCTTTCACTGCGTTCCACTCATCTTTCAATTTCTCCTGATACTCTATCTTTTTCTCTCTTTTATCCAACTCACTGACTTTCAAAACCTCCCTGCCACACCTAACCCTCCTAGCTCTCACCCATCTCTTACCTACTCTTAACTTTCCCTCCACCAAGTAGTGGTCAGACATACCTCCACCCTCCCCTCTCAGAACTCTCAGATCCAACAATCTTCCTATTACATTCCTAGACACAACCACATAGTCCATCAAAGCTCTATCAACAACCCTTCCACCCTCCTGTCTCACCCATGTATACTTATAAATATCGTTCTTCTCAAACAGCGTATTCCCAATCACCATCTCTCGCTCAACACACATCGCTATCATTCGTTCCCCATTTTCATTTCTTCCAGGCACACCATGCATACCAACTACGCCTTCAACTGCTACATTTCGCACTCTAGCATTTAGATCTCCCATCATTACCACATTCACATTCGCTCCAAAACTCTGCAGACACTCATCAACATCATTCCAGAAAGACTCCCTCTCTTCTTCATCCCTTTCACTACCAGGCCCATATGCACTCACAAACACCCACAACTCACGTTCAAATTTCGCTTTCACCCACATCAGTCTCGATGACACCTCCTTCCATTCAGTCACACACTGCTGTACTTCCGGACTCACTAACAATGCCACACCTTCTCTTGCCCTTCCTCTATCAACACCTGACAATCTTCCATTCACACTTCCAAACATAGACTCACCCTTCCCTTTCATCTTCGTTTCACTCAAAGCTAACACATCCAACTTTCTTCTCACAAACATTCTCCCAATCTCCTCCCTTTTAGCCTCAATCGTACTACATCCACGCACATTCATAGACCCAATCTTCAGGGTACGGGGAAAACTCCATCCCCCATCCCTTTTTCTGGCCTTTCTCTTTTTAGGAACTAAAAAACAGAGGAGGGTGTCCCTAGTCCCCTCACTAGGGACTATCTATCTAGATAGATAGATATATATAAAATTCTCTCTCTCTCTCTCTCTCTCTCTCTCTCTCTCTCTCTCTCTCTCTCTGTCATAAACACCCATATAGCCACACACTATTACCGCATTTCTGGCCTGTTCTCAAATGAAGGAGTTAACCAGTAGTCTCAGTCATTCATTCACACAGCTGGTAAGTTCTGGAATGGTCGTCCTCAGTTTTTCATTCCTCCTGCCTGTCATCTCCAATCAGTAAATTAATTGTGTCCAGGTATGGGCAAATGGACGAATCTTGATTTTTGCTTTCTTTTTTTCATCTTTCTTTTGAAAATACCTATAGAATGCTACAACCCCTGGTTTCTTTTCTTTCTCTCTCTCTCTCTCTCTCTCTCTCTCTCTCTGCATAACCTATTTGAGAATCATTCATATCAAGCCGTTGTCATGTCAGTTCAAGTTTACTAGCAACCACTAGACACTAGTCAAGGCAGAAGAACAGTTACCTGCAAAAGTTCAGTTCTTCTCCTTACCATTAGTAACTCATTACATTATATTCGTTTTGTCGTTAAAAACTGCACCTAGTCAAAAGTAAGTGGTCAACTAACCAAACAAAAAAGAGTGACGATGTGCAACTTTACTCAGATTAATATCCAGTTCTGGATTAATGAAGGTCAGCTGGAGAAACAAAAGTTTGCAGTGGGGGGGAGGGGGAGGGGCACATTTGTCTTTTTCCAGATCTCTCCAAACTCAGTCGAATAGTTTCATAGCCATTAACTCAGTCGAATAGTTTCATAGCCATTAACTCAGTCGAATAGTTTCAGAGCCATTAACTCAGTCGAATAGTTTCAGAGCCATTAACTCAGTCGAATAGTTTCAGAGCCATTAACTCAGTCGGACAGTTTCAGAGCCATTAACTCAGTCGAATAGTTTCAGAGCCATTTCTTTGTTTATGTGAGTTCATGATCAGTCAGGGAAATTCTGATCTGTTAGACACTGGGTAATGGTATCAGTGATCAGTGATGGTATACAGATGCAGTGTTTTTTAATTTTTGCACTTTGAGAAAATGTTATGCTTTTGTAACATTTAGTTTGTGTTCAGGATGAGAGCTGCAGTGAGCACGGAGATGAGCTGCGGTATTGGTGCTGCGGCTGTGAGGTGCAGCTTTGTAACCTCTGCCTCAACTCTGGCCTCCATCTGGGTCACAATGTCCTTCTGGCCAAGGCATACATGCAGGAAAAGAGAGACGTCCTCGAAACATGCATCAAATTGTTAATCGAGACCCAGCTGAAACAGTGTGACAGTAAAACCGAAAATCAGAGAAATAAGGTGAAACAAAGTTTTGGTAAGTTGGTGCAGGAGTTGAGCGAGCTGTGTGAAAGCAGCTCCACTTTGCATGACACTCGGCTTAACTTGCTTCAGTTACTAGACAAAGTCAAGAAGATGAGCAGTATCACAGAACTGAAGCAAGCTGAGGCTAAACTGGGGGAGTTTCAGTGTGAAGAGCGAGGCAGAGGCCATGCTGAGGCAGCATCTGGAGATTGTGGGTCTGCCAGTAAGGTGACTCAGGAGGATATACATGCAGATGCTGCTCAGAATATACAACAAACTACAAATGTTGTCAAAGGCGCCATACTTGAAGCTGCGTCAGAAGCATCAAATGTGCAGCAGGAGGATAAGGATTGGTGCGCTCGGCTGGACTACAAGGACGGGCGCCTGCTGCTGCACTGCCTCGGCTGTCCTGACGACACCCTCCTCTCATTCTCATACAAGGTACCACTTTATGTATTTATCACCACATCTTCACAGTCATTCTACAGTCTTCCATGCATCATGCTGCTGCACTGCCTCGGCTGTCCTGATGACACCCTCCTCTCATTCTCATACAAGGTACCACTTTATTTCTCGCCACATCTTCAGTCATTCTACAGTCTTTGCTGCACTACCTCGGCCGTCCTAATGACACTCTTCTCTAATTCACATACAGGGTAGAAATTTATATATTTCTCACCACATCTTCACTGTCATTCTCCAGTCTTCCATGCACCATTATGACGCTAAGATACAGTACGTATACAATACAGTAAAATCCAGTTATGGTGGACAAGATGGAGGTAAAGCACTTTCACATTAACTAATATCCTGAATAAACCAGCTTTTAAAGAAGGAAAAGACATACCAGGTGGCTGAAGCAGCACGGTTTTGTAAACAAAGATGAGACATTACAGTACAATTCATTACTCTTGCCTCTGCATACGATTACACAGTAATGCTTAGCAGTAGCAACAAAAATCTTAATTCTAAAATTTAAAGTACAGACTGTGGATAATTAAGTCATAAAAACAACATCTAAGTACACACCACAAATGTGATATAAGCAGACCTGTAGTGGTTCTAGCTGTAGGCATGTTTCACCTGTGTGTTGTGTGCAGTGTTCATACTTTGATAATTATTTAATTGTAATTTTTCATCATTCATTCATCATCCAATCCTACGTTGCCCCATGAGAAGCGTAGGAGCCCGGGGCTAGGCAAGTTGGTCCTGACATTTAAGATGAGAGTGACCAGCCTCACTCAAACCCTGGGAGGCATTACGTGAGCAATAAACCCCAACCATCCCTTGGATATAAACCTTCACCGGCTCAATCCGGTTGGAGCTCCGTAATTACCCACTAAACCACCAGGAGCCAAAATTTGGCTATATGGTTACCAACCGGCGCATAAATGGTTTCCTTGTGTACAGGAAATCATCTGGCTTGTCACTCTGTGTAGAGGCACCCATAGGCTGAAGGAAGAGGAAAGAATGAAGGAAAGAAAGACAGAAGAGGGCGTGTAAAGTCACCCGTAGGCAGAAGGACGAGGAAAGAATGAAGGAAAGAAAGACAGAAGAGGATGGAAGGAAAGAAGGATGGAGGAGAGGAAAGGGCAGACACCCGAGAGCAGAACTACATCGAGTGAGAGGATGGTGAGCGCCCCCACCTACATATATTGAAATTTAAAAATAACGAAAAGGATGTGTGGTTTTTATTGGGTATTTCAGTAAAATAATGGGAAGTATAAGGAAGGCAATATACAGAACAGCGGTGGAGTTTCCATTTTGCCTCAAGCCTTTGAGTCGTCAAGCTAGGGAGTTGGTCTGTGCTTCCGTGACTAATTGGTACAAACACGTGGATGAGCTGCAGTGAATCTTGATGCAGCTAGTGAAGCCAGTTTCGTAATTGCAGAAATCGATTTTAGGCATAGTTTTGAGAGGGAAAATAGTGCATCTGCGAGGGCTCATTTCTCAACCGAGATTGAGGTACGAGCGAAAGTGTTCTCCCTCACAATTCACCCATAAGGTTAGCAGTAACTGTACCTCCACAGTGGTTGACAACTGAACCTATGTTGATATATATATATATATATATATATATATGATGCGAATGAATGTGTTTGAATAGATGAGTAAATGGGGAGTGTGTCGTCCTGTCACGGCTACCTCCCTTTCCTTGGGGGAAGCAGCCTAGGTATCTATCTGTCTATCTATGTCTGTCTCTGTCTGTCTGTCTCTCTCTCTCTCTCTCTCTCTCTCTCTCTCTCTCTCTCTGTATACAGGTATATATATTAGGGGACTTCACTCCAACAACATCTCTGTTCACAATTTCCTCCAGTTTTAATGCCCAGATCTACTCTTTTTGACAGAGACTGAAGTAAACTCCACCTCTGATTTAGCAAGATTTAATTTTCCTGGTTATATCTTGATTTACAATTTCAGATCCAAAGGAGGCGTATATTGCCTCGCTTAATCAGAACGTGTCCTGGAGGAGATAACTAAACTTATCATTATTATTATTTTTTTTTAATGCGAGGAAGAAGGAACCATAGCCTGAGCCCACAAAACAGTTCATTCCAATAATAAAAACAAAACAGTACAAAAGAGAGCCAAATTCAAGATCCATTCATTTCGAGATGCCTGGACACACTGCATTTGAAAGATTGGAGATCATAGGAAATAGGAAATACAGACAGAGGGAGACACTTCCAGAGTTGACCTATTGCATAAATGAAGGACTGGGAGTAGCGGTTAACTCTTGCATGAGAGAGTTGGACAGAAAATGGATCAGAGTTTGTTGCTAGGCAGGTGCTACGCACGCTGTCGTAAAGGTAGAAGGATGCAAGCAGACAGTTCAGAGAAGCAGTGACCACTGAAATAGCGATAGAAAAGAGATAAAGATGCAACAGTGCGACGAAGAGACAGAGGTTGAAAGGAGCCAGTAAGAGGAGGAAAGTTGATGAGACGAAAAGCCTTTGACTCCACCCTATTGAGAAGAGATGTATGTGGGGAGCCTCCTCACACATGAGAGTTGTACTCTAAACAGGGCCGAATAATATCCGTGTATAAAGTCAACAACTGTGCAGGGGTAAAGAAGGCACGGAGTCGGCTTAGCACACCTAATCTCCTGGAAGCAGAATTTACAAGAGATGCAATATGATTTTTCCAAGATAAGTCCTGAGTGAATGAAATCCCAAGCATGTTCAAGGATGATGCAGGATTGAGCTGGATATTATTAAACATTAGTGGGTACTCCCTGTGGAAGATTTTGACGGGTTGATAGGTGTAAAAACTGAGTCTTTGATGCATTAAAATCAACAAGATTATTTTTACCCCAGTCAGATATCACAAGCCAAGTCAAACATTAGATGTGCCATAGCCTCATCCCTTGTTTGTTGAAATAACTGCCGAGACGGACGTTGTGGAAACCAAGTGGAAAGGTGAAGGGTGGAGTCATCAGCATATCAGTCGATAGGGTTAGATATACAGCTTAGAAGATCATTGATGAATAAAAGGAAGAGAGTTGGTGATAGGACAGAGGCCTGAGGAACACCGTTGTTGATAGATCTAGGAAAAGAACGATGGTCGTCTACAACAGCAGCTATAGAACGACCAGAAAGGAAGCCATAGATGAAGGCACAGGTAGAAGGATAGAAACCATAAGAGGGCAGTTTGGAAATTAAAGATTTATGCCAGACTCGATCGAAATCCTTTGAGATGTCAAGTGCAATGGCAAAGCTTTCGTCAAAGTCCCGAAAGGAGGATGACCAGGAGTCTGAAAGGTAGGTGAGAAGATCGCCAGTGGAGCATCTCTGACGGAACCCATATTGACAATCGGGAAGAAGGTTGTGATAGGAAAGATGCTTTAAAACTTTTCTGTTAAGAAGAGACTCGAAAACTTTTGAGACACAGGATGTTAAAGCAATTAGACGACAGTTATAGGGTTGGGAATGGTCACCCTTCTTTGGGACTGGCCAGTGAGAGCAAACTTCCAGCAAGAAGGAAAGGTACAAGTTGAAAGACAAAGGCGAAACCATTTACCTAGGAAGGGTGTAAGCACAGAACATTTCTTGAGTACAACAGGAGGGACTCCATCAGGCCCATATGCCTTGTTAGTATTGAGGCCAGTGATGGCAGAAAATACATCAGCTGAAGAAATTTTAATGTCAGCCATGAGAATGTCAGAGGGGGGAAGTGATGAAGGAACAGCACCGGAATTGTCTAAGGTGGAATTGAACGAGAAAGTCTGAGTGAGGTGATCTGCTTTATCAGTAGAAGAAATAGCTACAGAGCCATCAGAGTAGAAAAGAAGAGGGAAGGATGATGAGGTAAAGTTGTTAGAAAGGTTTTTGGCAAGGTGCCAGAAGAAGCGGGAAGAATTTGAGTTGGAGAGTTAAGAGCATTTAATATGGATGAAACTATTTTTAGCAGAGCGAAGAACAGACATAGCACGATTCCGGGCAGAAACATAAAGAAGATGTGATTCAGGGATGGGTTGGCTCCGGTATCTTTTATAGGCCCTCTCCCTGTTGCGGACAGCATTAGAACAAGCGTGATTAAAACAAGGTTTTCATGCATTAGTCAAAAGATATGAGAAAGAAATGTAAGCTTCCATGCCTGAAAGAATAACCTCCATAATGCGCAAGGCACACTCTGATGGCTTTTGGCCATGGAAGCAATAATAATTCCAGGGAAAATAAAAGAAGTACTGCCTGAGGGCCTCCCAATCTGCAACTCCAAAGTGCCACAGACGATGTCTCTTTGGAGGGTCCACAGGCCATACCGAAGCGATAGGACAGGTTAAGGTAATAAGGTTATGATCAGAGGAGCCCAACGGAGAGAAAAAATTAGCAGTGTAAGCAGAAGGACTAGTAGTAAGGAAGAGAGCTTTCTCCAAGACGGTCAGGGATATGGGTAGGGTTCTGTACAAGCTGCTGTAGGTCATTCAGGATAGAAAAAATGTTAGCTTGTTCACCAGGTGGACTAGTGAAAGTAAAGGAGAGCCAAAGGTGGTGGTGAACGTTGAAATCTCCTAGAATGGAGATTTCAGAGAAAGGAGAAATGGATAGAATGTGTTCCACTGTAGAAGTAGGATAGTTGAAAAAATTTTGATAGTAGAATTAGGCAATAAGTAAACAGTGCAGATATATTTAGTCAGAGAATGGCAGGAGAGCCGAAGCCAGAGAGTAGAGAATTCAGAAGAATCAAGAGGAAAGGCTGCAAATGTTGGAGAAATGAAAAAGAAGTGAGTCAGACAGTGGTTCCAGGCACGATGAGACATTACTGGGAGAGGGGCAGATGGTGGGGGCAATTATGGTCCTCCCCCCTCCCTGGGTCTCCGAGGCATGGTTATAGTGTGCCATTTTTCGTTTTTGATTTTGAAAAGGTAGTGTAGTGTGTACTGTGCATGTAGATTGATACTGACAGTTAGAGAAACTTGTACTGGAGAGCGTGCTGGCCTTCTCTTTGTGTTACTGAAATAATGAAAAAGTTCAGCAAAGGAGGATGGTCAGGAACTAGTCCCAAGGGCTGATGAAACGGGAGCTCCAGCTCTCCCTGTCATCAGCTTTCCATCCACCATGGGAGTACTGCCCTGCACGATTGGTGGTACAGTCTACTCCTTATTTCGACCATTCCATATACAAATTAAATTCTTTTGGTAAAATTAAGAGTTTCTGTTGTGTTTATCGTTCCCCTAATGCCCCTCCAGAGCCGAGTCTGTTTGACTCCCTGTCTTCACAGCTAAGTGTCCTCAACATTAATACTACATCAGAAATTACTATTCTGGGTGATTTTAATGTCCATAATGTTGAATGGCTCACTTATTCAGCCAGAACTGATGACTCTGGTCTTGAATGTGAGCTATTTGCAGACTCATTCAATCTCACCCAGTTAGTCAGTCAACCTACCCGTGTACCAGACAACCCTGATCAAAATCTCCACCTATTGGACTTGTTTAAAGCAACCAGTTCAGATTATTATAATGTCGAAGTGAAGTCCCCCCTCGGATCCACTGATTCAAGCCACCAGTTCAACACCTACCACACCCTCCTACTCTGAACCAGTCGTGGTGACTAAATGACACTTCGACAGGGCAGACTGGGAGGGTCTTCAAAATTTTTTCATGGATATTCCTTGGACCTTCTTTTTCTCTCAAGATGCAAACTCCACATTGGTCCATATACAATATTTAATTAAAGTCGGCATGATAACATTCATTCCCCATCACAGTTACAGAAAAAGATGCAATTCACCTAAATGGTATGACCATAATTGTGCTAGAGTATCTATCTATCTATCTATATACCTAGGCTGCTTCCCCCAAGGAAAGGGAGGTAGCCGAGACAGGACGACACACTCCCCATTTACTCATCCATTCAAACACCTTCATTCGCATCTTAGCCCCAAAGGGGAGAACGGACAGATCCTCACCGCACCACACCGCACAAGGGTCAACTGCGCAATGCAATCAGTGACATCCGCAGCAGGGCCCAACAGCAGAACTGGTTTACCCCTGCCACATCATAACAGACCCATCCCCTTACCCGCACCTGACCTGACTAGCTGATCCGACCAAATGCGGGAGAATATCCCCTCAGGGCTGCGTCATCACTTATTCATTCACAATTTCTCTCCATTTATTTCTGTCACGCACAGCCACTCTTCCTTGCTCAACAGACATCCCTTTCGCATCCAGCGCTCTCTTCACACTGTCCATCCATCCTATTCGTGGTCTTCCTCTCAGCCTTACACCTCTCACATCAGATCTAGTTATCTTTTTCACCAATCGCTCATTATCCTTTCTCTCCATATGCCCAGACCATCGCAACACCCTCTGCTCAACTCTACCAGCCATCTCCCGAACAACTCCAGTTCTCGTTCGCACTTCATCATTTCGCACCCGATCCATACGCTAGAGTAACAGAACATAAAACAATAGCCTATAACACTTATACAAGAACCAAAACTAAAGAAACCTTTAACTATTATACAAATATCAGAAACCACGCCAAAACTATTATCAATCTTTCTAAATCTAACTTTCTACATAGATAAGCTAACAAACTACTAAACAACCCCAATGTCAACAAAATATTCTGGTCTGTCCTTAATTCATTCAAATCTAACGTCACTACCACCTCTTCCTTTCCACTGTTACAGACCCCCATTGGAAATCTAGTAAGTGACCCACGTGGAAAAGCCAGTCTTCTTGTTGATATTTTTTTCAACAAACAACTCTAAATACAGAAAATCACAATATTCCTGTACTTGATTTTGATTCCGCTCAAATACCTCCTTTCATGATTCACACCAGATACGTACAAGCCGTATTACAGAATCTCTCAATAGACAAAGCTACTGGTCTAGATGAAATTCCTTCAGTAGTACTTTACTGCTCCTCAGTTTGGCTCCTGTATTGGCAAAATTTTTCCGCTTATTCATCTGTACCTCAAGTTTTCCAGCTTCTTGGAAAGAAGCAAATATCCATCATGTTCCTAAAAAGGGGGCCACTTCTGATCCTTCAAACTATAGACCAATCGCTATAACTTCCGTTTGCAGTAAAGTATTTGAGATACTAATAAATAAACGCACAGTCAAGCACTTAGAAGTCAATAAATTAATCAATGATCGGCAGTATGGATTTAGACAAGAACGTTCAGCTGTACACATTCTTTGCCTTCTTAACCATCAGATTAACATAACAATAGACCAACATAGTGAAACACACACAATAGCACTTGATATTTCAAAAGCATTTGACAGTATGGCACCGGGCCATATTGTCTAAGATGTCACACTATGGCCTTGCATCGCTGGTTCCTCTAATTTCTTCTTACTTTCATAATAGAAAAATACGGGTCATGGTAGATGGAATTTATTCCCAAATTCGTTCCATGAATGATGGCGTACCTCAGAGATCAGTTTCGGCCCCAACCCTCTTTCTCATTCATATAAATGACCTCCTGTCTGTACCTCACAGCCCAATACACTCTTATGTTGATGACTCGACACTTCATAGTTCTTTCACATTTAGTACCTCCTTTACACAATCTGATATTATAAATTTCCAAATAAACACAGCAGTTTCTCAGAAGCAGGACCTTTCTAAAATTAATCAACGGGGACAAACAAATCTTGTCTCATTTAATGCTCAGAAAACTAAATACATTAATTTCTCCAGCAGAAAAAAAAACCTTAGACTCCCGCATAAGTTTAAATGATGTCAATAGTTCCATATCCACTACAATTGATATCCTAGGTGTCACACTAAACACCAACCTAAACTGGACAGCTTATATTAAATCCCTTCCTGAAAATGCATATAAAAAATTAGGACTTATGTACAGAGTTCGTGAATTGTTCACTGATGAGCTGTTGGCCACAATATACAAAAGTCACATGTGTTCTCAGATAGAATTCTGTTCGCCACTGAGGAGTGGATGTGAAGCGGTTGCATTGAGGCAGTTGGACAAAATTCAAAATAAAGCCATTAGATTAATCAATAATCCTGCCATTACGCAAGACCTTCCTCCATTATCAGTACGTAGAGATGTTGCATCTTTAGCATTATTTTACCGATATTTTTACCGTAAGTGCTCTGACGAACTTGCTTCAGTTGTGCCTCCCCTTCACATTTTCTCTCGAAATACTAGGGCAGCTGGGAGTGCCCATGAACTTACACTCTCTCCCCCACAGTGCAGAACCTCTGCTTATCAGAATTCATTTATCCCCAGAACTACTGCTCCCCGTAATTCACTTCCTGGGCGTTCCTTTTTACAAACGTTTAATCCACATTTATTTCAGTCTAGTAGTTATAAATATTTTATGAATGGAGGATGCCTTTAGGCACATGGACTTTTTTTTCTTTGTTTTTCCTTCCTCCATTCATTGTCTCTTAAAAAAATATAGATAGATAGATAGACAGATAGATAAATAGACAGATAGATAAATAGATACTGTGTGTGTGTGTGTGTGTGTGTGTGTGTGTGTGTGTGTGTGTGTGTGTGTGCTTGCCTAATTGTGCCTCTTCAGGAATGAATCAAGCTCGTACTGTTCCGTGTATTAAACCATTATTATCATACATATTCTTAAATATATGAATAGTTTTCTCACACACTGTTTCATTCGGTAGTGCATTCCACTGATCAGTTGCTCTGTTTGGGAAACTGAATTTCCTTTCGTCTTTGTCACCTCTCCTCTTATGCAGTTTTTTGCAGTGTCCTCTTGCTGCTGCCTCCCCATAAGTTATATACTCATTGATGTCTATATTCTCTTTCCCTGAGATGCATTTAAATAACTTAATAATTCCTCCAGTTTTTCCTTCTCTCTTGTAATGTTGGTAGGTTCAGTTTTACTAGTCTTTCTTCATAGTTTAGATCCCTTAAACTTGGTGCCCATCTTGTAGCGACCTTTTGTATTTTTTCAATCTTATCTATGTTTTTTGAGATGAGGATTCAAGACTACTGATGCATATTCCAGGGTTGGTCTGATGAATGAAGCTATTATCTCTCTCGGCATTTTTTCATTTATATATGTGAATGCTATTCTCATATTAGCAAGCAGTGTATGCATGTTCCGTACCTTCTCATTTATGTGGTCAGCCGGACATAGTCTGTTATTGATAATCACTCCTTGGTCCTTCTCCTTTTCTGATATGTATAAGGTTGAACTTCCTAGCGTATAATCCCAATCTGGTCTTTTCCACTTTTACCAAACTTAATTACATGGCATTTGTCCACAGTGAATTCCATTTGCCATCTATTGTTCCATTCATGAAGCTTATTTAATTCCTCTTGTTGCTCTGTGCAGGAGTCTGTGTTTGTAATTCTCCTTTGTATTTTTGGATCATCAGCAAACATATTTAGATAGTTCCCAATTCCAATGTTGCTGTCTATATCATTTACTTATACAAAAACATATTTGGTGCAAGCACTTAGAATGTGGAACTGCTCTAGTCACTTCCGTCAGTGATGAGTAATTTTCCCTTAGTAGTGTTCTCATTTCCCTTTTTCTGAGAAAATCTGCATCCAACAGTACAATTTACCTTGGATTTCTCCTTGATGGTACAATTTCCATAAAAGTCTTTGGTGCGGTGCTTTGTCAAATGCTTTCTTAAAATCTAAATAGATACACGCATCCTTCTCTTTTCTGTGGTGTTTCTGCAAGTCCTTCAGTTGCTTAATAGATTCCTAACACATGATTTTCCTTTTCTGAAACCGAACTTTATGTTACCATATTGTATTTTTCCAGAGGATTACCCAAAATTTTTGTATTAGCTTTCTAGTTCCTTGCTTACAACACTGGTCAGTGATGCTGGTCTGTAGTTCAATATATATATATATATATATATATATATATATATATATATATATATATATATATATATATATATATATATATATATCCATTCATCCATCCATCATCCACTCCTACATTGCCCCACGAGGAGCCTAGCGGCCCGGGGCTAAGCAGTTGAATATATATATATATATATATATATATATATATATATATATATATATATATATATATATATATATATATATATATATCCATTCATCCATCCATCATCCACTCCTACATTGCCCCACGAGGAGCCTAGCAGCCCGGGGCTAAGCAGTTGGTCCCGACATTTAAGATGAGTGACCAGCCTCACTCATCCCTGAGTGGCATTACATGATCAATCAACCCCAACCAGCCCTTGGATATAAACCTTTACCGACTCAATCCGATTGGAGCACAATAATTACTCACTAAACCACCAGGCGCCAAAATTTGGTTATATGATTACCACCCAGCGTGGTAAATGGTTTCCTGATGTACAGGAAACCATTTGGCTTGTCATTCAGTGTAGAGTCACCCACAGGCAGAAGGAAGAGGAAAGAATGAAGGAAAAAAAGACAGAAGAGGGAGTGTAAAGTCACCCGTAGGCAGAGGGACAAGGAAAGAATGAAGTAAAGGAAGACAGAAGAGGATGGAAGGAAAGAAGGATGGAGGAGAGGAAAGGGCAGACACCCGACAGCAGCACTACATCGAGTGAGTGGATATATATATAGATAGATAGATATAGATATATAGATATATATATATATATATATATATATATATATATATATATATATATATATATATATATATTTACTGCGCTGGGTGGTAACCATATAACAAATATGGCGACTGGTAGTTTAGGCGCTCCAATCGGATTGAGCCGGTGCAGGCTTATATCCAAGGTGTGGTTGAGTTTTATTGCTCACGTAGTGTCATTCAGGGATGAGTGAGGCTGGTCACTCTCATCTTAAATGTCAGAGCCAACTTGCCCAGCCCAGGGCTCCTACGCTCCTCATGGGGCAAGGTACGATTGCATGGTGGAAGGAAGGATGAATATATATACTGACAACAGGGAACCATTAACTACGCTGGATGGTGACCATATAACGAAATTTTGGCGCCTGGTGGTTTAGTGGGTAATTATTGCCCTCCAGTCGGATTGAGCCGGTGAAGGTTTATATCCAAGGAGTGGTTGGGGTTTATTGCTCATGTAATGCCACTCAGGGATGAGTGAGGCTGGTCACTCTCATCTTAAATGTCAGGACCAACTGTCTAGCCTCAGGCTCCTACGCTCCTCATGGGGCAACGTAGGATTGGATGATGGATATATATATAGAGAGAGAGAGAGTAGCGTGTCCTCTGCTTCCTGTAAATTTATTATCCCGTCTCCGCTGTGAAAAAAGTATGAGATGATGTGCAGCAGTTAAGTACTGGTAGGTGACCCAACATAATATACTCAGATTTCCCATGACACCGGCAGTTTATCCTCCTTATGAAAGAGTCAGTGTGAAATGATACACTTGCTGACTACATCTAGTGTTGCTCTTGATGAATGTGACTGAAGCTGGACGGCATCCTCAACCACTGATGCTATTGCTGCAAGTTTACTCTGTGGGGGCCGGGTCTGCTGGAGATGGACTCTGTAAGTGATGCTTCAGTTCATATCGAATATTATGCCTGTGAGTCATATTACAACTGTTTTAACAAAAAAGCCAGAGCAGTGTTGCTTATCCTTTTACCCTCTAGCTGTTAGTTTACCGCCTGAGTCAGAGGGTACCATAAAATCTAACCTACACAACCAAGCGGTTTCTTGAACTTATGCAATATTCTATTTAAGTCAAGCTTGGAAGAGTTTCACAATATTGCAATCATACCACTGTATGACAAGATTAATAAGAAACATTATGTGTAGCTGTGTATGAATACAGATTAATTAAGATCATGACTGTTTAGTAACTGCTTTGAAACAAGGTATAGTGTATGCTTGACATTTTAATACGAGTATGCAACAGTGCTTGATTACAACTGATCGGTTTAAGATTTGTAACTGATCTGAAATGTTTAGTCATCATCATCATCCGCACCTCCTTTCCCTCCCTAGGGAAGTGTTTAGAATATAGTAAACTCATGGCATATCCAAAGAAAAGAACTGAAGAATTTGACGGCAATATCAGTCATCAAAGCTGCTGTTATTGCTCAAGCTGCTCAAGCCTGGCCCAGCAGACCCGTCGACCACAAGGAAGTAACTGACCCTATGGAGTCATCCCGTAGGTTCTCCACACCGTTGATGTGTCTGCGTCTTAATGTGGCAGGTGTGCAAGCTTCATAATATAGGTTATGGGTGTGGGCGTATTGTACAAGTGAGAAACATGTTATGTGCAATTTCTCCCAACCCAGATCTAAGCTGGTAACTAAGGAGGGTAGGGTTATGTCCTGATCTGAGCCTAGCAATAGGTGTACTCGATCAGGTCTATTTCAGGGTGAATATCAAGAGGTAGAGCTTATAATGTTCTGATCGATGTATTATATTGCCCAGCACATGAAATAAATATGTACTGTATGTGTTTCTTCATTGCTAGTTTTTGAGTCAGACATGGTGTGATTACAGAGGCAACATAATAATGTAGTCAGTTCAAAATACGTTTACAGAGCACTTTCTTGAGTAGGATTACTATCTATCTATCTATCTATTGCCAGACGCCTCAATCCCGTTTGGGGTGGCCACAAACAAATCGCCTCCAAGTCGCCCTGTCCCCCGCCATTTCACTCCCCTGCTCCCAGCTCACACCCCCTTCTCTCATATACCTCTCCACCCCATCCCTCCATCTCATCCTCGGCCTCCCCCTCCCTCTTTCCCCCTCCACCTCACTCACATACACTCTCTTCGTCAGTCTTTCACCCTCCATCCTCTCCACATGGCCAAACCACCTCAGTGTGTTCCTCATAACGCTTCCTATCACATCCACATCAACACCACAACGCTCCTTTATATTCTCATTCGTCAGCCTGTCTCTCCATGTGACTCCACAGGCTCCTCTTAAATAACTCATTTCCACTGCTCTCACTCTTGACTTGTGTCCTTCCAACAACGTCCAAGCTTCACTTCCGTACGTTAGAGTTGGTATCACAATACTGTCATGTAGTAACTTTTTCACTTCCATGCTCACTTCCCTGTTTCTTATCACTGCTTTCAAGGGACCAGCAACCTTTCTTCCCTGCTGTACCCTTTCAAGCACTTCACCCTCCAAACCTCCATCCTTACTCATCACACTACCCAAGTACTTAAACCTACTCACATTTTCCAATTCCTCACCATTCAACCTCGCTGTACATTCACTGACTTCACCTCTCTCAAAGACCATCACTTTATTCTTCCCTACATTCACCTTTAGATTCCGTTTCTTACACACTCTCCCAAACTCATCCATCAAGCCTTGCAGCTCTCCTTCATCTTCACTCAACAACACAGTATCATCTGCAAACAACAGTACAGGGAGTTTCCAAACACTATCCTCTCCCACCATGGCCACTCCAACATCCACTACCCTACCTTGTACCTCTTTTATTACCCCATCCATGTACAGATTGAACAACCATGGAGATTACGATTACACAAAATTCGAATGTAATTACGATTACTGTATATGTTGTGAAATCGGAATAACAGGAATGGTCATTTCCTATATATTAATAAAATATATGTGCCATATCTTCATGTGCGTTCAGAGAAAATATGGCAACTGTATACCCAGTCCTGCGATATATATGTAGATTTTATCTAAAACCATGTGCGCACCTTTCCTTATTTCTGATGGTTTTTGTCTTAGGGAGGGGGGCTGGCTAAGAGCCATATCTTCCCTCATTTTACTGTTTGAGAATATTCAGTTTGGTAAGGGCGGCTAGCCCCCTAAAATTTATGGTTGGAAAATTGTATATAGCAGATGACCTTCCCAGTAACCAGACGAAGCCACCTAGGGAGTTTCATTAAAATCTCTTGTATATGATCCTGTATATTTTGGGAAGGGAGGCTGACACCCCAACAGTCATCGGGCGGAGGGGTCACGCCCACCAATTGCACAACATGTACTAATACATCAAAGCCATATCTACCCTCTTTTCACCATTTCTGGAAATATTTGGTGAGGAAGCCTGACCCCCCCCCCTCAGAATCTTGGTTGAATAAGTGTATCTAGCCCCTACACCGCGGGCTTGTTTACCAATGACTTGCGTGTGCCGCGGGGTTATTTGGGCTCCGACAGACTCTCAAAAAATATTTGCCAAAAATCAGTTATTAGTCCTAGAATAATAAAATTACATATGCTTATGGCACATACCTTCAGCTTTCTCCTGGAATGATTGTTGAGCCTTCGTCGTTACCGTAAGACTTGTGGAGACCTCTGAAGTAGGGTAACGAAGTCTCCACTTTACACTTCCCGACAACCCGTAATATGATTACCACAGCCAGATACAAACACTATAAACACTATTCTACAATTTTCAAGTAGTTTGGGATCCATACTCAAAGAAAAAAACACTGTGAAAGCAATGGAAATTACGAGCGCGTCTGATCGTCGCACTGGCACTATACTCGGTTCCACGGAGTCTGACGCACTGATTTTGCCAGCCGAGGACAGGTGGATCTGGTAACATTGCGCGACGTACTCGGGCGGTGATTGGTGGATTTCCGTTGTGTTTGAACGTGCTCCAAAGTGACTTTGTATTTCAACCAAGACCCTTATTGATTTGTAAGATACCGGATTATACAGATACAAATTAAAGCGATGATATCTTTAATGATAAATATGTGCCTTTTAAATTACTAGAGATAAACCGGAATGACAATGATAACAAAAACTTAAGTAAAGTCGCGACTGTATGCATACGGACAAGTCAGCAACTGTGGTGGGAATTCAGACGTTCATAGCGAGGTGGACCCGAGGTCCTTTGAAGGCTCGAATGTTTTTCCCACCACTGCTACACAGTGTCACAGTACAGTCTTCACCGTGCCCTTCATTACCTCATCTACTAATGTACAACCTTACTCTAGATATGCTTAGCTTAGCTTCTAATAATTATGATTTGTGTAAACACACACACACACACACACACACACACACACACACCGCTTGCTGGTGCAGTGGTAACGTTCTCACTTGCCATCTGGTAGACGGGAGTTCGCGCCTCGCTCAGGTTGCGAAAAGTTTCACTGACGAAGTAGGTGGTTACTGTCCCCATTGAGCAAGGGGACGGGTGTGTGCGTGTGTGAAGGTCACACCCTTGCCCTTAGATCGGACTATATGAGCTCTCAGCTCCCTTCCGGGAGGGTAAAAGCTGACGATCACGACCATCAGGTGATCCTGACCGACCCGGTGAATTACACACCTCACTGGGGCCAGTACATGCTATTCTATTCTCAATACATATAGTGTACATACATATTTTCATTACCTTCATAGGTAACAGTAGCTTTAAAAATCTGCATTTGTTTGTATTCATAGTCAGATTCATTAAAATTATTTCTTACATGAATAAGTTTGGTGTTTGATTTTCCCTAACATTTTTGTATCATAAGAGACAGACATACAGACAGACACCCTATCCCTGGTCACAATGCATCCTCAAGCATGTATCTCTGCCCCCTCGACAAAGAGCCGCAAAAGTAATGGATTGTATCATTATAAAATAAACCGAATTTTTGTTAATGGTGGAAGAAAGGAAAGTAAGATAAAAGCAAACTCCAAGAGAAAATAGTAGTTGAAATATGCTGCTATAATAAAACCGCGTGCAGTATAAACGAAATCAAACATAATGAAATGAATTTAAATCAGTCGCTGACTTGTCCGTATGCATCCAGTCGCGACTTTACTTTTTGTTATCACTGTCGTTCCGGTTTATCTCTAGTAATTTAAAAGGCACATATTTATCATTAAAGATATCATTGCTTTAATTTGTATCTGTATAATCCGGTATCTTACAAATCAATAAGGGTCTTGGTTGAAATACAAAGTCACTTTGGAGCACGTTCAAACACAACGGAAATCCACCAATCACCGCCCGAGTACGTCGCGCAGTGTTACCAGATCCACCTGTCCTCGACTGGCAAAATCAGTGCGTCAGACTCCGTGGAACCGAGTATAGTTCGCTCTTGGTAGTCTGTCATTTATTATTCATAAAACCCCTCACACTTTATATTTCTATTACTATATAACACTTATATATATCTACAGTCTTTATCCATAAGTTTCCTTCAGTAGTATTAGTTTATTGTCACTGTAGGGATTCAATTTCTTTCAGTAAAATACGTAGCATTCACTTTCTCGTCCTGTATACTGGCATTGAGAGTGAATGTCACTTTCATCTTCACTCTCATAACTCATAGCATTCAGACATGCTAGAGTGAAACTTTCACTTTCATTACTCCTCGGGTATATACTCGTATTCTTATAATACTACTCATTTACATTTCTATTTACGTTCTCTATTTTATTTACGTTATTTACATTTCTATTTTATTTACACTGTGTTGTGCACTGTCACTTGAAATAACTTATAAAACTATTATTCCATTGTTCACGTATATTTACATTCATTACTTTCACTTGCTGTTTACACATTATTTACACATTATTTACAATTCCACTTGCACTGTTTTACTCAATAGAAAGATCGTAGTCACTCTTTTATCAATTGTCAGCCCTTTACCTCTTTCCACACGAGGTTTAGTAGGGGGTAAAGGTCACAGGGCCATTTGCATGGGGGTGAAAAAAGGCCTTGAAGTCAGCAAGAAGAAACATACGTACTCTCGCTTTGGAAGGTGAGAGTAAACTGATAACGGAGCGAGGGCCAGCTGGAGGCCTGCTAGGGGTTATTCAGAGTTACCAATATTACTTCTTGAAACAGCTAAGTCTAGCACTGATATGATTGGCAGGAAATCTAGACAATACATTATAAATTTGGTAGTTCCAGGTGAATGTAAATATCACTTAGGCTTCTCCCTTCCCTCCTTACATGTATATTTATTACGAAAATAGATTAGAGGCCTACTTAGGAGATATATATTCAGAGCTACCAATGTTATATCTTGAAACAGCTTTGTCTAGCACTGATATGATTGGCAGGAAATCTAGACAATACATTATAAATTAGGTAGTTCCAGGTGAATGTAAATATCACTTAGGCTTCTCCCTTCCCTCCTTACATGTATATTTATTACGGCATATTTCAAGGGGAAAACAACAGCGAAAATTAGCGAACGAGTGCACGTGAGGTGTTGTCAGGTGATAATTAGCCAATTCCAGATGTATGGCACTCTCACTTACCTTATTTCTTTCTTGTATATATTATTTGGTATAAGAATAGGACATAGGGCTTATTTCAATGGATGAAATCAGTGAAAAATTCCAGGGAAGATTTACTTAGCGTAGCACGGCCGGGCAGGCGAGAGGATAGGGTAATGGAGGGGGGGTAGGGAGGAGAGTCAAGAACGGGGAGAAATGGCTAAATTGTCAACAATGGATGGGAGTACAGATGAGATTAGGAGTGCTGACTAGTGTTGGACATTGGCAGTACTGATAGATGATACAAGCCCCCACTTGGAAGCCCCGGTGAATTCAAAATAACACAGAATCACGAAAGCGACGCCCTGCGGTATGATCCCTTGCTCCCAAGCGTCACGAAAGTGACGCCCCGCGGTTAAGGGGCTAGTGGAAGACCGTCCCAGTACCCAGTTGAACTAACCTGGGAAGTTTCACTGAAATCCATGAAATAGCCTAGGAGTAATTACACACTCACACACACACACACACACACACACACATACACATACACACATCTTGAGCATCAGTATAGGGCTGGTTGCAGAAATTATTCCATCCTGTTTCACAAGATTAATAATATAAAATGAAAGAAATAACTCCATTTTGAATTTTCATTGGTTTACTTATATTCGTTTTGTAATTAATCACAGTCAACACCAAACTACATGCACAGTACACTCCACACTTCTTTTTCAAATTTTTGAAAAATGGCGTCGAATAACGTAGCCTCGGAGTCCCCAGGGGGGGGGGACCATAAATGCCCCCACCTTCTGCCCCTCTACCGGTGACGACTCAAGCTGCCTGGAACCACTGTCTGACTCTCTTCTTCTTCATTTCTGCAACATTGGTGGCCTTTCCTCTAACTTTTGCTCTGTTGAGCACCACCTCTCCTTCTCTAAACCTCACCTTCTTTTTCTAACTGAGACTCAGCTCTCTGAGGCAACTGACAGCAAACCCTTTTCTGTATCCTCCTACTTTCTCTATACTCATTTCAAAGCCAAAGGTGGCTGTTTTGTATATATACGCAACAACTTATCTTGCTCTCGTGTTGCTGAACTCGATTCTTCTGAATTCTCAACACTCTGGCTTCGGCTTTCCTGTCAATGACTAAATATTTCCGTGCTATTTACTTATCTCCTAATTCTACCGGCTATCAAAAATTCTTTGACTATCTTACTTCTACGATGGAACACATTCTATCCATTTCTCCTTTCTCTGAAATCTCCATTCTTGGAGATTTCAATGTTCACCTCCACCTTTGGCTCTCCTCTCTTTTCTCTGATCCACCTGGTGAACAAGCCTACACCTTTTCTATCTTTAATGACCTAGAGCAACTTGTACAGCACCCAACCCGTATCCCTGACCGCCTTGGAGACAGCTGCAACATACTTGACCTCTTCCTTAACAACTAATCATTCTGCTTACACTGTTAATCTTTTCTCTCTGTTGGGCTCCTCCGATCACAACCTTATCACCTTAACCTGTCCTATCGCTCCGGTACGGCCTGAGGACCCTCCAGGGAAACGTCGTCTGTGGCACTCTGGAGCTGCAGATTGGGAGGCCCTCAGGCAGTACTTCTTTGATTTTTCCTGGAATGATTATTGCTTCCATGGCCGGGAGCCATCTGGGTGTGCCTTGCGCATTACAGGAGCTATTCTCTCGGGCATGGAAGCATACATTCCTTTCTCATATCATTTGACTAATGCACGAAAGCCTTGGTTTAATCACGCTTGTTCTAATGCTGTCCTCAACAAGGAGAGGGCCTATAAAAGGAATCGGAGCCAACCCACCGCTGAATCACATCCTTTATACGTTTTTGCCCAGAATTGTGCTAAGTCTGTTCTTCGCTCTGCTAAAAATAATTTCATCCGTACAAAATGCTCTCAACTCTCTAACTCAAATTCTCCCCGCTCCTTCTGACACCTTGCCAAAAACCTTTCCAACAACTTTACCTCATCATCCTTCCCTCCTCTTTTCTACTCTGATGGCTCTGTAGCTATTTCTTTTATTGATAAGGCAGATCTCTTCGCTCAGAGTTTCTCCTCCAATTCCACCTTAGATGATTCCGGTGCTGTTCCTCCATCACTTCCCCCCTCTGACTTCCTCATGGCTAATATTAAAATTTCTTCAGCTGATGTATTCTCTGCTGTCACAGGCCTTAATACTAATAAGGTATATGGGTCTGATGGAGTCCCTCCTGTTGTTCTCATGAACTGTGCTTCTGTGCTTACACCCTGCCCGGGCAAACTCTTTCGCCTTTGTCTGTCAACTTGTACCTTTCCTTCTTGCTGGAAGTTTGCTCTCATTCAGCCAGTCCCAAAGAAGGGTGACCATTCCCAACCCTCTAACTATCGTCCAGTTGCTTTAACATCCTGTATCTCAAAAGTTTTTGAGTCTATTCTTAATAGAAAAATTTTAAAGCATCTTTCCTATCACAACCTTCTTTCTGATCGTCAGTATGGGTTCCGTCAGGGACGCACCACAGGCGATCTTCTCACCTACCTTTCAGACTCCTGATCATCCTCCTTTCGGGACTTTGGCGAAAGCTTTGCCATTGCACTTGACATCTCAAAGGCTTTCGATCGAGTCTGGCATAAATCTTTAATTTCGAAACTGCCTTCTTACGGTTTCTATCCTTCTATCTATACGCCTTGATCTCTAGCTTCCTCTCTGTTCGTTCTATAGCCGCTGTTGTAGACGGTATTCGTTCTTCTAGATCTATCAACACTGGTGTTCCTCAGGCCTCTGTCCTATCACCAACTCTCTTCCTTTTATTCATCAATGACCTTCTAAGCCGTACATCTAACCCTATCCACTCATACGCTGATGATTCCACCCTTCACCTTTCCATTCGATTTCCACAACGTCCATCTCAGCAGTTACTTCAACAAACAAGGGATGAAGCTATGGCACACCTAATGTATGACTTGGCTCGTATCACTGACTGGGGTAAAAATAATCTGGTTGTTTTTAATGCATCAAAGACTCAGTTTGTACACATATCAACCCAACAAAATCTTCCACAGGTATACCCACTAATGTTTAATAATATTCAGCTTAATCCTGCATCAACCTTGAACATGCTTGGGGTTTCATTCACTCGGGACTTACCTTGGAAAGATCATATTACATCTCTTGTAAAATCTGCTTCCAAGAGATTAGGTGTGCTAAGCCGACTCCGTTCCTTCTTTACCCCTGCACAATTGTTGACTCTATACAGGAGTTTTATCTGCCCCTACGTGGAGTACAACTCTCATGTGTGGGGAGGCTCCCCCCATACAGCTCTTCTCAGTTGGGTGGAGTCAAAGGCTTTTTGTCTCATTAACTCACCCCCTCTTACTGACTGCCTTCAACCTCTGTCTCTTCGCCACACTGTTGCATCTTTATCTCTTTTCATTCGTTACTTCAGTGGTCACTGTTCCTCTGAACTGTCTGCATGCATTCCTCCACCTCTGCGACGGACGCGTAGCACCCGTTTAGCAGCAAACTCTCACTCATTTTCTGTCCAACTCTCTCATGCAAGAGTTAACCGTTACTCCCAGTCCTTCATTTATGCAATAGGTCAACTCTGGAACTGTCTCCCTCTGTCTGTATTTCCTGCTTCCTATGATCTCCAGTCTTTCAAACGCAGTGTGTCCAGGCATCTCGAAATGGATGGATCTTGAATTTGGCTCTCTCTTGTATTTTGTTTTTCTCTTGGAAGGAACAGTTTGCGGGCTCGTTGCCTTTGGTTCCTTCTTCCTCACAAAAAAAAAAAAAAAAGTCGATCTAGACTGTAGTTTACGTTCCACCAGCATTATTAAGGTAAGCTTCTGTGTAATTTATCCCAGTAACGTTCCAACAGCATTATTAAGGTAAGCTTCTGTGTAATTTATCCCACTAACGTTCCAACAGCATTATTAAGGGAAACTTCTGTGTAATTTATCTCAGTAACGTTCCACCAGCATTATTAAGGTAAGCTTCTGTGTAATTTATCCCAGTAACGTTCCAACAGCATTATTAAGGTAAGCTTCTGTGTAATTTATCCCAGTAACGTTCCAACAGCATTATTAAGGGAAGCTTCTGTGTAATTTATCCCAGTAACGTCGTTCTGTTATAGTCTTCATAACTAATTTACTGTACTAGTTACCTGTGTACAACCATACTCTACAGACCTGCTGCATCACCCACACTGGGGTGGTAGTCAGCGTGTTATACCCGATATAAACACCTGTGTTTCTTTTTGTTTTTACCCCCGTTAGAGAAGTTTGTGTGTGTGTGTGTGTGTGTGTGTGTGTGTGTGTGTGTGTGTGTGTGTGTGTGTGTGTGTGTGTGTGTGTGTGTGTGTGTGTGTTCCCATTATATCTCATGGACGGCTTGAACTATCAACATAAAACCTTCAGGGTATCAAGATACGGCCAAAATCTTGGACTTGGCCAACAGAATATTCTGGCTAGCGATTAGCATTCGGCTCCCGAATGCTTTTCTTTTATTACTTCTTATTCCATTATTTTCCTTCTGTGACCTACATCTGTTTTGCGTTCTATGTACAGTCTCGGGATTAAGTAAACTCCAGTCAAGGAATACACATCACCAATGAACCTTTAGAATGTTTAATCAACATTAAGTAGCACAGGAATCTCCCAAAGCCCATTATTCCATCCATGGCCTGTTTTCGCTAATTAAGGAATGATGTGGTATTGGCTTTTTAATGGAATGCTGCATTAAGTTGACAATTGTACACTGGATAGGTATACGAAAATATTTTTAAGTATGTAAAAGAGAATGTGAACATTGAATATAATGAAACAAGCGTGCTTGCCAACCGTGTGACCTGCGTCACATCATGAAACCGCCAAAGATGGGATAAAGAAATGGACGTGGTGAGACACACAATGGGTGGGATGGGATGGGATATTGGTGGGCAGAGGGGCTTGGCCAAGAAAAGTGTATAGCCTTTGAGAATGAGTGTTGTACAGTAGGCATAGTGGTTTGAATGCAGTGAAGGATTGTTCCAAACTATTCTCCAAGATAGGTTCAAGGTGGTAGAGTAATGGATGTGAAAGACAATATTCGGGTAGGATGACACGCAGCTGCGTGGGGGGGGGGGGGAATGATAGTATGTTCTGAGAAATGGATGCTGTAGAGTTAATGGTTTAAGTGCAGTTGTCTTTTACAAAACTTTCTTCAGCAACACCAACAACAAAGCAACAGACTCTCGTGTTGCCCTAATTAGCCTGACATCTTGCGTCGCAGGATTAATACAAAGTCAAACATTATGTTGCCAAAGACGATAGGGTGTACAAAAGCTAAATGGTTGGCTGGCTGGATAACCTAATGCTTATAGGAACGCACGCAGTTTATATCGACAATAAATTATAGGTTGAGAGTATGCTTAATAAAGATATATATTTGTAATGCAATATATTTTAATGACGAAATTACACTGTCATCATATAAGTAATCATGATTAAGATTACTTTTCGAATGTACGATGCAGTTACTTTGTACATATTACTAGTATTGTGTAACAGATTACGAATGGAATTGTATATAAAAATTTGTAATCCATTGTAATCGATTAAGACTACAGATTACTGCTTGTCCGGTTTGAGTGTCTGGAGTTGGGATGCTATTGGTGAGCGTTTGTACAGTAATTGTTTTACGTACCTAATTGTGCAGTGTAAAGCTGCTCTGTGTCAGCGGAGGTACTCTTATTGCAGGATTTTTTTTTTTTCTTCAGAGTGTAATTGAGATGTGAAAGTAGTATTGATGCAGCAGTAACGATGTACAGAACGTTGTTCTGTATGGTTTGCAAGGTGTGGTAGTGAGTTAGCTAGGATGGGGGCCTTGCAGGGAAGACGCAGGACATAACTGACATGATACATTTATATTGATTGTAGAGTAAGAAGAGTGTTTCCTTTTGTTGTACAAAGTTTGTCCCTTTAATTGCCCTAAATGCACTGTGTCTGGCGATGCAGTACTTCTTAATGTGTTGTATATGGCCCTTGAAGGTGAAGCCAGCGTCATGTGCCACTCCAGTGGTGTTACTGGAGGACGTATGTGCCATGGAGATGTTAGGAGTGAACTTGTGCTTACGATTCTTGCGGGTGATGAGTGTAGTTGTGGATTTGGCCGAAGAGATCGTCAGCTTTTGTTCTCAACCTATGTCTGAAGAGTGTTGAGGTAGTCTTGTTGGAGTGTGCAGGGTGAGTCTGCGATGTGGTGTGTGGTTTTATTACAGTGTCATCTGCATATGTGAGTGGCTGGAGCGGAAGAATGTCATGCACGTGGTATATTTTGAAAAATGTGGGTGAAAGATCAGATCCCTAAGGAACTCCACTAGGAAAATTTCGTGCCATTGATGACTTGCACTGGAGTATAGCATTTGCGTGTCTACCAGACAAGTTGGTGGCAAGTCAGAGTTTGTTGGTGGTCTCCATATTAAAGTGATGTAGATTTTTAGTGTTTGGTTTGCATTGGGTTATGGTATCAAAAGTTTTACTACTGTCTATTCATATGGGAAGTGTATATTGTATCAACCTTGTGGAGTTGGTGTTGTCAGAAGCGTATTGTGTAACGTTGTTTAGCAAGGTGTTTGTGCAGTGGTGAGCTTTAAAGCCGTATTGTGAGGAAGTGGCACATTATGTATGATTTTGTTAAGAATTAGGCAGTTATCATAGATGGTGCACTAAGTAGTGTTATGGAGAGTTATATGAAGAGGCGTGTGTTGGGCCCATGTTTGGCTGAAGAGTAATGTTATGACGATTGTAGCATGTTTCCAGATATTGGGAATGGTACAATGTGCATATGAGTATCCGACGATATTTGTGAGGGACTGGATGTCATGTGATACAAAACTGTCCAGTTATAGGTTGCTGATGCAATCCAGCTCTGTCAGGTGTTTGTGATGGTTAGGGAAAGTGTATCATGTTTGAAAAGGTACAGCAAGGTAGAAAGGTTGCTAGTTCACTGAAGCAGTGATAAGGAATAGGGAAGTGAGGATGGAAGTAATAAATAATCGCTGCATGACAGTATTCGCATCCCCACTCTGGCATATGGAAGTGAAGCTTGGATCCTGGTGGCAGAGCGTGAGTCAGGAATGATAACAGTGGTTATCTGAGAGGAGCATGTGAAGTTACATGGAGAGACATACATACAAATGAGGAAGTAAAGGAGCATTGTGATGTTGATGTGGAGATGACTGAAGGTGTTATAGGAAGTCATTTGTGATGGTTCGGCCCTGTGGAGAGGAGAATATATTTGAGTGACATGGAGGGGGGAAGGAGGAGGGGGAGACCTAGGATGTGATGGATGGATGGAGTGGAGAGATATATGAGAGAAGGGGAGTGTGAGTTGGAGGGAGGGCAGCCAAATGGCAGATGACAGCGACGTGGAGGCGATTTGTTTATGGCCACCCCTTATGGGATTAAGGCGTGTAACAATTAATAGGGATCTATAGAATACACTACCTCTGAACTTCGTCTGGTATACCACTCGGGAAAAAATTCTCTGATGATGGAGGAGGACAAACTACTAAGGTGGAGGCGAAGTAGAGGCAACCAGTGGGCAAGTTTTTGTATCCTACACACTGTATTTAGTGAACCGTAAGGTACAGTTATACAGATACCTACGCTTTACTTTTTGATGAAACTAACACTGCATGAAGAAGAGTGATAAATAAATTTCCAACCATAAAGGAACAGAACTGTGTTTTAACACTTGGTTATTGACTGACATATAAGGAGAATGGCTTTCTGCTGGACAAATACATACCATTATTACTTAGTTCCTTGGATGTCAATAACTGAACGAAATATTTTTGCCTGGTGACATAATTTTATGGAACTGTAAAGAGAAAAAATTTCAGGTAATATTAGTAATTGTTGTTGCAACTCCAGACTCATCAGGTCGTGAACCCAGTGGACTGCAGAAAACAGGCCCCTTCACCCACTCCCTCCCAGAGGTCTTTGTTCAGATTTTGTTGAAAGGATTGTGTGTTGTGACAATGTGGTGCGTGAGATGAGTGTGTGTTGTGGTATGTGGCTACACTGCAGTGTAGGTATATTGGATTGTTTGTGTTTTATATTGTGCTGGTAACGTACAAGAACACGGACGAGTGGTAACTGCGTCACAGTCTGGCCGGGTGTACTCGTGTCTTGCTGGGTACGGTAACATCTGAAGGGCCAATCTTCGGTAGTTGTTCATGAAGGATATTGTTTGACTGAAGGTTTTGAAAGGCTGAGGTGGTATTATGTATGCCTTCGTGAAGTGTGGCGCCTGGATGGAGTAAGCCTCAATTTGATGTGAGAAAAGATGTGTTTTTGTAATTGTTCAGATACAGTATTAGGTTTTATCGTTGGCAGGTATCATTAAAATGGAAAAGTATATGATCCTTTCCTTCCCATGTACTATTTTTTTCCATGTTTAGGAGGTAAAGAAAGAAAGAAAAAAAAGGTATTATTAATTTGTTATTAATACAATATTGGTTCTTAGTATTTTCAGGGACACATCGGTTCAAGGGATCAGAATAAATCATTGCTAACTACAGAAAAAAAGGACACTGAATGATGACTCATTTGATTTTTTCCTACCTCAGTTTACTACACTACATTCAGGATATATATATCTTGGACCTGTCATTACAGCCCCTCTCTTCTTCCCCCGGCAGGAACCTTGTGAAGTGTTCTTGGCGCTGAGTGCAGGTGGCAGTCATCTCGGTCAAGTTAACATCCGCATGTGGTGCCACGTACGTCAGGCACGCCTGTTCCTGGCACTCTGCCTGGGTGCTCTGGGACCATCCTATTGTGGCGCCAAGGCTTCTAAAGTACTGAACAGTGGTGACCAGGGAGAGTGTTTAGTTGTTGGGGGTAAACGGAAGAAGGAGCAGGTATTTGCTACTCATGCTGAGATGGGATCTACTTATGAAAAACCCTTGACGAGAGGATTAGTTTTTGTGTATGATATAAGAGTAGATAAAGGCCAGAGCATTGGTTGTCTTGGTTATGGAAGAGGTTCAGAGATGCTGGAGTCTTGTTTTGTCATCTGCACTAGAGGTGACCCGGGTAAGAGTATCAGATGTCCCTTCGGTGAGGTGGTGTCAGGGCTGGAGGTGGTGAGCGCTGCTGTGAGCCACAACCCCGTCACTGAGGTCACCGTAACTCACTGTGGTCTTGTCCTCCCGGATGTAGAGGTACTGTCACCACGTGGATCCTGCGACTACAGTTTCATCAAAGCATCCTTCGTCAGTTGCCCCAAACCTGCCTGTACTGAACCAGTGTCCAGATGGTACTTTGATAGGGAAGACTGGGATGGATCAGGAATTATCTAGCTGATATTCCTTTGCAGTCTTTCTTCACAGATATCAGTTCTACCCAGTCCCCCATTAACGACTTAATACAAGTTGGTATGGAATTGTTCATACCCTGTAAACAGTTTACTAAAAGGGCGGACTCCCCCAAACTGTTCGACTGCAACTGTGCAAGAGCAACGCCCAAAACTCTAACATAACTCTCACAAAAAAAAAACAAAAAAAACAGCCTTACTAGAAACCACGCGGAAGCAGTAATAAATGTCGCTAAATCAATTTTCTTCACAACCAAGCATCCAGACTGTTAAATAGTCCTAATGGCAATAGATTATTAGGTTCAACTCTATATAGTTTCTTAGTAACTTGAACAAGTCACTACCCATTCCCCAACTAAAATCTTCAGACGGAAACACTGTAGATGAACCTCGTGGAAAAAGCTATCATTCTGGCCAGTCAGTTTGCCAGTTATTTTATTACAGAAGTCAGTCATAACATACCTGTACTAGAACTTGACTCTCTCGGAACTGCTCCACTAAAGATACAGACTAAAGTAAAATCTATCCCAGATAGTTTACCAGCTAACATGACTCCAGGTTCAGAAGAGTTCCTCCAATATGTTTGAAAAAGTGTTCCCTGAACATGCTCTTGTTGTAGCAATATTGTTCAATTATTGCTAAGTGATTTTCCATTCCCTAACTCTTGAAAATAAGCCAACATCTACCCAGGTCCAAAAAAGGAAAGTTCCTCCGACCCCTCTGACTACAGACCCAAAGTATCACGTCTTAGTAAAGTATATATTTGAAATTGTCATTGATAAGCATATTAATATGCAAATTGAATCCAGCAATTTAGCTACTGACAGACAATATGATTTCGCCACGAAAGATCCACTGTTGTTATATTCAGTCTCATTACTCTTAAAATTCATCGGTCAATTGATCAACGTGGAGCAAAACATGCAGTAGCACTTGGTGTTTTTAATGCTTTTGACAGAGTATGGCACCGTTCCCTGTTGTGCAAACTCCCTTGCTAGGACCTATCATCTTCTGTCCCACTGATCTCCTAATATATTGGCAACAGAAAAGTAAAGGTAGATGATGAATATTCTAATTTTCTCCCAGTTAATGCCAGTGTTCCACTAAGATTAGTCCTGGCTCCAACCCTGTTCCTTATTCATATTAATGATCTGTCTTACTCATTATCCCATTCATTCATATCCCGATGGCTCAACGTTTTGCAGTTCCTTTAACCCCTTAACCGCGGGGCGTCACTTTCGTGACGCTCGGCTACAATGGATCATACCGCGGGGCGTCACTTTTGTGATTCTGTGTTATTTTGAATTATCCCGGGCTCTCAAGTGGTGGCTTGTATCATCTATCAGTACTGCCAATGTCCAACACTAGTCAGCACTCCAAATCTCATCTGTACTCCCATCCATTGTTAACATTTTAGCTATTTTACCCCCTTCGTGACTCCCCTCCCTACCTGCCCTCCATTACCCTCTCCTCTCACCTCCCACGCCGCACTGCGCTACAGAAATTTCCCCCTTCTTTTTCCACAGATTTCATCCATTGAAATAAGCCCTATGCCCTATATTTTTACCAAATAATATATACGAAAAAAAAAAACAGGTAAGTGATAGTGTTATACTCCAGAAATTGGCTAATTATCACCTGACAAAACCTCACGTGCATTCATTCGCTACATTACCACGGTAATTTCCCCTTTGATTTATGGCTTGTAATCGATGTCTGTAATAAAAATATATATCAGAAAGGAAGGGAGAATCCTAATTGACATTTACATTCACCTGGAACTACCTATTTCTTTATTTATTGCCAAGATTTTCTACCTATAAAAAATTAGCCTGTAAGTTAGCAGCAGTAAGCCTAAAGTGTCATTGTCAACCCTTCCCTTCTCAGATAAGCCACGGCATTTAGTTCCTTGTCCTCCACTGTAAGGACAACATGTCGCACTCGCGCCCCGCCATTCCTGCCGCTTCTGCGCCCATTGCAAAGGGCCCTGTGACCTCTACTCCAAAGAAAAGTGTTGAGGCAAGCAGGAAAGGCCTCAGTGACTCTACAGTGGCATGAGAACTTGCAGAATTGTCCATGATAATGATGGACAGTGACTATGACGATTCGGGTGAATCGTGTGATGAGCCGGGTGAGGTTATCGCGCCAGAAACAGCGACAACAAGTGCTTCTACAAGTGAATTAGTGTCTAGCTCCAAGGGAAAGGAGCCTTTAGTGCAGGAAGGACAAGAATTTGGGAAGGGAGTGAAAAGGCGGTGTGTTAGCCCCAGAACAATGCCCCCACGTGACCCAGCCCGCCATGAGTCACGAGTGCATTCACCTCCCCGTTCCCCAAGCCCCGCTTTACTCATCTTGTCATCATCGTCGGCTGAGTTATCTCCGGAGTCTTCGTCGTCGGAGTCACCACCAGCATCAACAGTGAAGGCAGGCCGTAGAGGTAGAGGTAGATCTAAGAGAGTGAAAAGTAGTGTAGCTAGTAGGGTAAGGGCTGCTAGTGCTGTACGGCAACCTAGGGTCAGTGAGAGTGACCTTGACAGAGATAAGCCTCCTCACAGCCAACCTCCACCACCACCACCACCACCACCCGCCCTCCACCGCCATGCCAGGGAATCCTGGACGCCTTCGCATGGACGGAAGGGTCAGATTTTGTCCCCGAAAATCTGGTTTTCGATGAGAGCTCCTCAGGAGTTCAGCCTGCCTTCACTATGGACGAAAGTGCTGAGTGTGTCGACTACCTTTTGGCCTTCCTAGATGACGAAGTCATGCAGCACATATGTGATGAGACCAACAGGTACGAATCACAACGTGCTGCTAGTGGTACAGGTGCAGCCAAGATGCAACAGTGGACCATGCTGGGAGTGCAGGAGCTGTATGTGTTCTTTGCCCTCATGCTTCTTATGCCACACTCCAAGAAGCATGAGTTGGAAGAATACTGGTCCATGGACCCCTTACTACCCTCACCGACCTTCAATAAGTACATGGCCAGAGATCGCTTCCGGAACATCATGGGAAACCTGTACTTTGCCGACAATGATGTACCTTCCCAAACTGACCCACTCTGGAAGATCCGGGAGATTCTGAACAGAATGAAGGATAAGTTCATGTCATTCTTCCACCCATTTCAGAAGGTTGTCATTGATGAATCCTTGGTTTTGTTCAGAGGACGTCTTCAGTTTGTTCAGTACATTCCAAGCAAACGCCATCGCTTTGGAATTAAGTTCTTTGTACTGTGCGACTGTAAGACAGGGTACATCCTTGACTTCGTCATATATTCAGCCAGCACTGTCGATCTCGATAAAACTCACCCCCTTGGCTTCTCAGGCTGTGTAGTGAAAGTGCTCCTAGAAAAGTATTTTGGTGGGAATCATGTGCTGTATACAGACAACTACTATACAGCACCGAAACTTGCCAAATACCTTTCTGAGCACGGCATTGGCTCCTGCGGCACTGTGAAAAGTAATCGTGCCAACTTCCCCAAATTCCCAGAGGCGGGAAACTCGCAGCGAGGAGACGTGCACCTACGCAAGTGTGAGAAGATGCTGGCAATACGGTGGCATGACAAGAGAGTCGTGCACATGCTCACCACCGTACATAAGGGGGAGATGAGAGACAGTGGGAAGGTCGACCGTAGGACAGGCGAACCTGTGATGAAACCTGATGCTGTGTTGGACTATAATATCAACATGCGGCTGGTGGACAAGTCCGACATGATGATTGGTGAGATCGACTGCCTCAGGAAGAATACTAGGTGGTACAGGAAAGTTTTTCTGCATCTCATAGATATGACGATGCTGAACGCCTTCATCCTGTACAAGATGAAGGTAAAGCCACCCAAGTCCTTCTCCCTGAGGTTGTTCGCCAGGACTTGTGTCCAGCAGCTGCTGGAAAGATATGGTAGGGTGCAAGCAGCAACTCCAAGGCGCCATCCAGTTACACTTCCTGACCGACTTGAGCAGAGGGCGTATATGGATCGGCACAGACTTGAGCTAATGCCTGCCACAGGGAAAAGGAAGGCTGCGTTCGCAGGTGTCAGGTATGTGCGCATACCACACGCCGCACACCTGAGCATAAACGCACCTCTTGGCAGTGCGCTGAATGCCAGGTTCCCCTCTGTGTTACCTGCTTCTTCGATTATCACAGCCAGAAGCAGTTCTAACAGTGCAAGTGTGGAAGCAGAATTATTTGGAAATAATGTGTAAATAGCAGGTGAAAGCAATGGATGTTCAGTTCATATGATTGAACAGTGTATTATAGTTTTATCTTACTGAAAGTGACAGTGAATAACATAGTGTAAGTAAAATAGCAGGGTAAATATTGAAAATAGAATAGAAAATGTAAATAGTAATGTAAGTAATTAGTAATATAAGAATATGAGTACAAATAATTTATGTTATAACAGTGAGAGTGAATCCGTGGCTCTCTACGTATTTTACTGACTGAAAAATTGAATGACTTCAGTGACAATAAACTAATACGACTGAAGGAAACTTATGGAGAAAGACTCCAGATATATATAAGTGTGATATAGTAATAGAAATATAAAGTGTGAGGGGTTTTATGAATAATAAATGAAAGAGTGCCTAGAGCGAACTAGCGCAAGTGCGACGATCAGACGCGCTCGTAATTTCCATTGCTTTCACAGTGTTTTTTTTTTTGGTATGGATCCCAAACTACTTGAAAATTGTAGAATAGTGTTTATAGTGTTTGTATCTGGCTGTGGTAATCATATTACGGGTTGTCGGGGAGTGTGAAGTGGAGACTTAGTTACCCTACTTCAGAGGTCTCCACAAGTCCTACGGTAACCGACGAAGGCTCAACAATCATTCCAGGAGAAAGCTGAAGGTATGTGCAATAAGCATATTTAATTTTATTATTCTAGGACTAATAACCGATTTTTGGCAAATATTTTTTGAGAGTCTGTCGGAGCCCAAATAACCCCGCGGGACACGCAAGTCATTGGTAAACAAGCCCGCGGTGTTGGGGTTAAACTTAACCACCCGTTTGCCAATGTTAACATTTCTAAATCCCAGTTCAGAACAGCAGTCTCTATAAATCAAGACTTATCAAAGATAGCTCAATGGGAACAAAATAATAGTTTTTCATTTGATGCTAGGGAAACATTATCTTTCCAGTTTTCTAATAGGTATTGCCAGTTACCGATATGATCTGCAATGCAACCCATATTCCAGTATCTAAAGGTATTGAATTCTCGGTGTTTAGCTTAACAGTACCCTCAGTAGGACCTCTCACGTTAGATCACTTGCTAAAACTGAGTCAAAGAAACCCGGATTTTTGTACAGAATCCACAACATCTTCACGTACGAGCAGTTAGATATAATTTAGAAGAGTTAAGTGCACTCTCAGCTCGAATATTGCACACTCTTGTGGAGTGCATGTGGAAGTTCACTAAAACAACTGGACAAAATTCAGAAGAAAGCTGTAAGAATAATAACCTGGCAATTACAAATCAGCAACGTCCCTTACAAGTAAAGCGAAATGTTGCTTCCCGTGCACTGTTCTACAGATACTTTTATGGCAAATGCTCAGACGAAGTATCAGACAGGTATCTGGCAGTGCTCATGGCTTCACACTGCCATATTGCAAGATTGTCTGGCAGTATTGTTATATTATCTGAACTGCTTCATTTTGGCACTCGCTTCCTCAGATTAGTCTCCCACAAATTTCAACCTACAGCAGTTCAAGTCCAACTGGTAATGTGGACGGTATTGAACCCTGGCCTGTAAATAACTATGAGTGAAAGGAAGTGTAGACAACTGTTTATGACGCCAGCGATGTGGTGTACTCTAGTTCCAGTCACTCAACTGCTTCACAAGGTTCGCCCACACTGCCGGAAGATGTTCGATTGTGCTACCCTTTGTCAGGCCAAAAGATTGGCCAGCCCCTGGTCAGAAATTTACTGCCGTGTGTGTACATTATGGTGGTGTGTGAACAAGTCCCCGCTTCCTGAGTTAAGGTCTGCCCTGGGATACGGACACACCCAGGTCCCGGACCCCAGGTGGCACCTTCCCCTCAGTCCTTCCCCGTTCTGTGGCGATTAAGTGTTATAGGCTGATGTGCATGGTGTTTGGGCTATGGTATGGGCTATTGTTGTGCATGGTGTTTGGGCTATGGTATGGGCTATTGTTGTGCATGGTGTTTGGGCTATGGTATGGGCTATTGTTGTGCATGGTGTTTGGGCTATGGTATGGGCTATTGTTGTGCATGGTGTTTGGGCTATGGTATGGGCTATTGTTGTGCATGGTGTTTGGGCTATGGTATGGGCTATTGTTGTGCATGGTGTTTGGGCTATGGTATGGGCTATTGTTGTGCATGGTGTTTGGGCTGTGGTATGGGCTATTGTTGTGCATGGTGTTTGGGCTATGGTATGGGCTATTGTTGTGCATGGTGTTTGGGCTATGGTATGGGCTATTGTTGTGCATGGTGTTTGGGCTATGGTATGGGCTATTGTTGTGCATGGTGTTTAGCCTATTGTTTAGTCGTCAAATCCGGTCTAGTCCAGTCAAGTTCAGTTAAGTCAAGTCCAGTCAAGTTCAAATACGCCAAGTCCGGTCAAGTAAGTCCCACCCTCTGCTACCCAGTTAAGGGCAGCAGTTAGGGTCAGCAACTCAACCCTCTGCCACACAGTTAAGGGCAGCAGTTAGGGTCAGCAACTCAACCCTCTGCCACACAGTCAAGGGCAGCAGCTGCTTCTCAATATCCCACCAGGATGATCAGTCCAGGTCAGCAGTCGGTGGTCACCTCACCAGTCAGGTGTGAATGAGGCAGGTCAGCCTGTGAGAGCGACGTCATCTCAACACCCACAGACTCCTTGAAATGCTCTCGCCGGGACTCCAGCCGGAGCAGCACAGTGGCAACCTGTCACCTTCCACACCGCGCCACCATGACATGGCTGGAAATATATATACATATATACATACATACACACATACATACATATATCTATATCTGTCTATCTGTCTATCTATCTATCTATCTATTCTTATATTAATGCATAATGTTTATTTTCATTAATCTAATTTGCTTCTTTCCTGCGTGCACTGTGTTGATTTAAAACAGAAATCAAAACCCGAAAACCTGTCGAACTTATACTTCTAAGTGAAAGACAAAAAACGTCCTTTTCAGATACCTGGACATCTCGATATACACACCGGGAAATGAAATATTTATTTACCTAACCATAATGATACTCCAGCATTTTAAGATGATTTTTCTTCTGGTATGATGCAGTTATATTTATAAATACTCCAGAGCATAAAAGTTATATCGCTACTGTTCGTTTTGCAAGTTGTAGTAAGAAGCAATTTGGTCAACATAAGGGAAATTGATAAATCTAACGTACAAGCCACCATTAATTACTTCTGGGTGAAGCTTATGACTCCCCAAGGTGTGTTGCAAGACACAGAGCACACATCAGGGCACAAACCCATCACACTCCCCTATTAAAAAGTGGTGTGCTAAATTCAGTTCAGCATGACGTAGCTAAAAAATGCCCATCAGCACCATCATCCGCAGACAATATCCCGAATGTTTTGTCCAAAATCTCCTCATCAGTTATCACAACTTATATGTTCATGTGTTAGTGGTGAATATTGCCATTTCACTGGCCAGAACTCGTCTAATATTAACAGACATATTAGACATGTGGAAAGTGTCAGCAAGATAATACGTCACAAATGTGGACCCATAAGAGAATACCTGTTCCTTGTTCCGTGCCATTATATATATATATATATATATATATATATATATATATATATATATATATATATATATATATATATATATATATATATTTACTTTAATTATTATTATTTTTATAATAATAATAATAATAATAATAATATTATTATTATTATTAATATTATTATTATTATTACTGTTATTATTATTATTATATATCTTTGGCCTAGCGCCTTAATCCCATAAGGGGTGGCCACAAACATGTCGCAAGCGTGTCGCCCTGTCCCCTGCCATATTCCTGCCCTCCCCCCGACTTACACCTCCGCCCCCCCTCACATACCTCTTTACCTCCGCCCCTTAGCCTCATCCTCTGTCTCCCCCTCCTTCTCCTCCCTCCACCTCAGTCATACACTCTCCTATAGTTAGTCTATCACTCCCCATCCACTCCACTTGGCCAAACCACCTCAGTGTATTTCTCCTGACGCCTTCTGTCACATCCACGTCAACAGCACAAAGCTCATTCACTTCCTCATTTATCTGTCTGTCTCATCCTGTAACTCCACATGTTCCTCTCACATTTCGTTGTTATTATTATTATTAATATAATAACAACAGAAGTAATAATAATAATAATAATAATAATGATTATGATGATGATTATGATGATAATAATAATAATAACAATAATAATGATAATAATAATAATAATAATAATTATTATTATTATTATTATAATAATAATAATAATAATAATAATAATAATAATAATAATAATCCAATAATAATAATAATAATTGCTGGAAGAAAGAGGGATGTGAGATGAGAGGAAGAAATCAGTATGATGGAAGTTGTGGAAGCGATGAAGAAAGTTAAAATGGGGAAAGCCCCAGGAATTGATGGAGTATGTGGTGAAATGCTGAAGCATGGGGCAGAGATAGTAGTAGAATGGATGTGGAAGATGTGCAGATTGGCCTGCAAGGAAGGTAGAGTCTTGGATGATTGGAAGTCATGTATAATTATTCCCCTGTTCAAAGGAAAACGGGAAAAAGAAGTATGTGGTAATCATAGGGGCATTTGTCTTCTTAGTGTAATAAGAAAAGTATATGGTCGGATACTTATTGACAGGGTTAGGGAAATAACAGAGGAATTAGTTGGAAAAGAACAGGGAGGTTTTAGGAAGGGAAGAGGTTGTGTAGATCAGATATTCATTCTTAGATCTTTAGTGGAAAAGTTTCTAGAGAAGGGAAAGAAGTTGTATGCGGCCTTCATGGATTTGGAGAAAGCATATGACAGGGTGGGTAGGCAAGGATTGTGGAAAGTATTAAGAATATAGATGGGAAGTTGTTGAATGCCGTGATGAGTATGTATTGAGGGTGCTAAGGCTGCAGTGCGTGTGAATAGTGAACTGAGTGAATTTTTCTCTTTGAAGGTTGGGTTGAAATAGTGATGTGTCATGTCTCCATGGTTGTTCAGTTTGTATATGGATGGAGTTATAAAATAGATACAAGGTAGGGCAGTGGATGTCGGAGTGGCCCTAATGAGGAAGGGAAGTGTTTGGAAACTCCCTGTACTGTTGGTTGCAGATGATACTGTGTCGTTAAATGAAGACGAGGGAGGGCTGCAAGGCTTGGTGGATGAGTCTGGGAAAGTGTGTAAGAAACAGAATCTAAAGGTGAATGTAGGGAGGAGTAAAGTTATGGTCTTCGAAAGAAGTGAAGTCAGTGAAAGTACATTGAGAGTGGATGAGGAGGAAATGGAAAATGTGAGTTCGCGTAAGTACTTGGGTAGTGTGATGAGTAAGGATGGAGGTTTGGAGGGTGAAGGGCTTGAAAGGGTACAACGAGGAAAAAAGGTTGCTGGTACCTTGAAAGAAGTGTTAAGAAACAGGGAAGTAAGCATGGAAGTGAAAATGTTGCTACATGACAGTTTTGTGACACTAACTCTAACGTATGGATGTGAAGCTTGGACCTTGTTGGAGGGACAGAAGTCAAGAGTGAGAGCAGTGAAAATCAGTTACTTGAGAGGAGCCTGTGGAATCACATGGAGAGCCAGACTGACAAATGAGGATGTGGAGGAGCGTTGCGGTGTGGATGTGGATGTGATACGAAGCATTAGGAGAAAGACACTGAGGTGGTTTGGCCATGTGGAGAGGATGGAGAGTGAGAGACTGACAAGGAGAGTGTACTGGAATGAGGTGGAGGGGGGGAGAGGGAGGGGGAGGCCAAGGATGAGATGGAGGGATGGAGTTGAAAGGTATATGAGAGAGGGGTGTGTGAGCTGGGAGCAGGGCGGTGAAATGGAGGGGGACAGGGCGACATGGAGGCGATTTGTTTGTGGCCACTTCTTACGGGATTAAGGCGTTTGGCAATTGATTGATTGATTAATTGATTTCTTACCAAAGCCCAATAAAACTGCATGGTATTACACACACACACACACACACACACACACACACACACACACACACACACACACACACACACACACACACACATTGCCATTTACTGTTCTTTTTCAGCGTTAGCTTATGTCGCTATATACCTTCTTTCAGAAATTCGTTAACTCCAAGTCTTTAATATGAATATCATAATTTATTATGAATACCAGAAACACAGAATAAAACGTTTTCAAAAGAAAAAGAAATTAGCATAAAGTCGTTCTGATCATATGGACTTTATACGATCGTGAGGACTAACCAGACATGGTAATGTCTAAATCACGAGTGCCATCAAACCACGAAAAATATACATTAAAAATAGATTCTTATCCACATTTGAATCTCTACGCGGAATGATATTTACGCAGGAAAATAAAGCCGTGAGGTCTGTGGGCAGGATCGATCGCCGACACGAAACACAGCCTGTCAGCGCGAGCAGATAATTGCTCTTTATTTTGCAAATATTCCGGCAAGACAGATATTCCGGCAGCTTAACATCAAGAAGAGGACTGTTAACAGATGGTTAAAGAATTGAACTGAAATATTTATTGTTGTAAAAGGTACAGAATGCTAATATAACAAAAGAAGGTGGTGGGTCTTGTCGCACACCTTCTTCAGTCAATGCAGTTATATACGGTTACTAATTGGACATTTGTGGGTGTGGCCACACCATGGTTTTTTTGGTTGTAGCCACATACCCTTTGAAAAAATAAGTTACACTCTATGTTATGAAACACAGAGGCATTCGTAGGATGTATTACATACAGGAGTAATGGGTAGTATTAGAGTCGTAAAGGAATACAGTGAACATAACAGTACCAGTCCTGGCCGGTGATGACACAGCATCGCCTTATCAGCAGGTCGGTGAGTGATGGCCACAACACCCTCCACCACCACCACACCTAATACAATTTCCGACCACTACACCCTCCTCTCTTCGTTTCAGATCTTCACTTCGTTTTGTTGTACATGTATTTCATACATATTCTCCACTGATGCACGGCAGCGTTTTTCTTACATTGACTTGAAGCAGTACATTTGTCAGCAACTATGGCTAAGTAACCTAAGGCACACGCATCCTCTAAGGTTACACCTCTCTTTCTCCGTTTTATGTGAAGACAACTGTTTAGTTGACCATACAGTCTGTACATGACCCTCAGTTTTTTAAAATAATAGAATTTTTCCCTTACACTGGACTGGAAGCACAGTTGTTAGCGGCTATTGCTAGGTAGCGGGGTGCATGATGAATGCTGCTGGTCTGTGCCAGATAGAAGAGAGGATAGCAAGTGTTTGTAAGTGTAAATAAACATGTCTGAATGTAGTGTTTGTTAGTATTGTGGTACATATTCCCGATGTTCACGGGGAATTGGGAGTAACAGTTTTTCACTGATTAACCATGTGATTTGTTCAGTATTAAAAGTTGTGCGTTTCTATAATTAGCAGTTCGCGGACATTCCATTATGTAATGATGCAGTGTGTGTGTGTGTGTGTGTGTGTGTGTGTGTGTGTGTGTCCCACACACTGCACATACAGGATCTTCTCTGGTGAATTCCCATTAATATTTATAGCCTAGTCTCAGTCTCATGACAACAGCGTCATGAAGTACACCTCTTTCACCACATGTTACATCAGTATTCTGAGCCACATTTAACATAATGAATAGACCTAGTGCTGCCACTCGCTGTGGTATCATGAAGCTGTCTAGTAATATCTTGGCTAGCAAGAGAGCTAATCATGTATTTGACAGTACTATAACTATATTCAGCAGATGTATCAGGAGCGTCGTAGGCCGAGAGCAGAGCCTTACGAGCTAGATCGTCAGCCTTTTCGTTGAAGGGTATCCCTGTATGGGAGGGAACCCATGTGAAGTGGACTTTATGACCTGTGCTTTCAATACACCGTATGGTTGATAAACATCTATTAACAGTATCACAGTCTGCAGGAGTAGGAGACAGTAATTCGTAGCGCTCCTTGACTATCCACAAAAAAGTACCGTAAACATCCTTAGATAAAGATACAACACAGCCTAGTCCCTCTTCTATCGAATATAGTTCTGCCCGTGTGGAAGAAAGACAGTCAGGGAGTCTTTTTGAAATGACAGTGTCCACGTACTGAGTGGGTGACTCATACTCCCTAATGAACAGCCCACACCCAGACTTAGTGCCATCTTCAGACCCGTCACAAAATGTGTGTACAGTCTGGTGACGATCTATTGTCTCCAACTTTGTCTTGAAATGGGATTTAAGTTCACAAGGCAGCCAATGATGTTTGGCCTTGTGGAGTTTCTCTATGTCCACAGTCACTCTACGAGGACTCCAGGTGGCCCGACTTTGTGTTTGTATAAGATTAATGCAAGGAGTTATGACTCTGAAGTTGTTCAAGAGTCTGTACATACCGCCGAGGTATGTGTTTGGAGGAGAACGAGCATTGTTCTGAAAGGTGGTTAGGGAGTGTCTTTGCCTTTCAGACACGAATTTAATCATCCTGATGCAATTTCCCGTATGCTGGTTACGATACTTGGGAGTTCCAGTTCTGCCCGCATGACCTCAGTTTTTGCTGTCTTGGTACAACCTAGGACTATCTTCATTGCCTCATTTTGTACCATTTCCAATTTCTTAAGGTTGTTTCGACTATACTGTGCCAAGACAGGGGCTGCGTTATCTATCAACGACCTAATAGTACTAATGTACATCCTTAGTACTGGAATGCCTTCTCCTTTTCTCCTAATAGCAAAGACTCGCAATGGTGCAAGTCTATGAAGGCACTGATTGTGAACGTAACCAATGCATCCTGGGCCTTTATGATAACTAAGCTGGACCCCTAGGTATTTGTAGGTACTCACTTATTCTAGTTTAGTAGAATTTATACATGGGAGTTTGCAGCACTTCTGTAATCCCTGAAATTTGGTTTTCGACTCACTGATAACGAGTCCCATGTGCACACACACAGCCTCCAACTGGTGCAGGGCTTCACATAAAATGGAAGGGGATTCCCCCTGGAGCAAGACATCATCAGAATAGATAATTACCTCCGTGCCTAAAGGGAAAGTGTGGCGTGCAATTTTGTTCATTAGTACATTGAAAAGTATCGGACTAAGGACACCTCCTTGAGGAGTGCCCTGTTCAATTTCCCTTTCGTCAGAAAACTGTCCCTGCAACTAAACCTTTGCTAACCGGTAATACAGATAAGATCTTATCCTCCCAAGTAATTTCCCTTTAACCCCTTTGGCAACCAGTTCCTCCAGAATTACCTCCTTATTTGCTTTGTCAAACGCCCCTTTCAAGTTAATGAATGCCCTGCACATTGATCTAGTACTGCTGAGACACCTTATAAAACAATCACTCGTTGCCCTTCCTTTAAAAAAAAAACATGTATGTTCGGAGACAACTGATCGCCAGTCTTGCACAACAACCAATTTAGAACAACTCGTTCCATCATTTTGCAGATACAGCTTACTAGGGAAATGGGGCGATAACCACCACAGCCCTTTCGATTTGGGATTATGACTGCACTCCGCCAGGATGTGGGTAACTCACTGTCCGCATTTGACATATTGAACAAATCCTGCAGGGGTGTGTCATATGAGGCGAGGAGAGCATTGAAAATGTCATAACTTACACCATCCTGGCCTGGAGCGGTCGATTTACCTTTCTTTACAGCACAAAGCAATTCGTCATACGTTATGGGAAGACAGGTGTCATCCCTCACATTAATACTGACATCAACAAGGGAATTCCTGAAGGACATGAGGTGGCCAAGGTTCTCTTTATAACTGGCAGGCAGGCTTGACTGTGCAGAGGCACTGGCCCACTGGTTGACCAAGGCTTGGGCCTTGTCACCAGGGTTTGGGATGGAGGTTATGCGGTTAGTTTCCCTCTTATCCTGTTTACATGGTACCACACACCCTAGAAAGACTTGGTCTTCCCAATGGTCGTGAGGAAGCTATCCCAGTGTCGTTTTCTGACCTTCTGACGTAATTCAGCTAGGTACTGTGCGATTGCCACCATGCTGTCACGCACCTCATCGTCACAAGGATTGTTTTGCCAGCGCCTCTGCAAGTTAGCCAGTGTCTTCTGCCATCCTAGTATTGCTGGATCAGTAGCATGTGTAGGTTTACTGGTCAATGTTTTGGGTAACTTATTTGAGCCGTGGTGCTTAGCAAAATGTTCTATAACAGCAATAAGACATTCATAGAAAGTGTTTACATCCAAAAAGGACCTCCTTGTGGTCCGATACCATTTCTGGACATAGCAGCAGAGTTTAAGTAATTTTACACTTGGAATTAGTAACCTTTTCCTTGGGTTGTAAATAGTGGTACATAATGTACGAGAAGTTTCTAGAGCGAAATGATCACTGAGTAAATACCTGAGTACATGAGTTTCAGCAGGACTTGTTTCAAAGTTGAACAAAACTACCGTTACATGGTCGAGCCTGCCTCCCTGAATATGAGTAGGAACATTTTCACCTGTAAGTAAAGCGGTATCAACAGCATCAAGGAAATTTTTCCAACACACGCCATTGACACTGGAGGTTTTAACGCTACCCAGGTCTGCATGCCTGGCATTAAGGTCTCAGAATAGAATAGTTCTGTCCTCAAAAATGCAAATGGGAAGGGAATCCATATGAAAGCACCTAGGATGAACATATACGAGAATATATTCATAATATAAATGAGTATGCTTTAGTGTAACAGGGAGACTAGACTTAACATACACTGCCAAGCCCCTGGAGCTGCCTTCATCTTGATCCAGGGTGATAACACTATAAACTCTTAGGTGGGGCACATCACGTCCTACCTAAGCAATCAGAGCAGGTTTGTTCATTATAACATAAGAATGGGGGTCAGTAAAGCGAGTCCATAAGCCGTTTACATTCCAGGTCAGGAAGGTGTAGGGGGAACTATCCATTGGCTGGTGGTCTCACTGCTATCTGTTGTACTGCTGCCGTTACCTTTTTTCTTTTTTTTTCTTTTTTTTTTTTGTGTCCGACTCTGGGCAAAGGCTTCAGGGCCTATATCTCGGGGGCAGTAGCCTATCCCAAGGCCCAGTAATCCTCCTACACCTCCACATGTCACCACTTCGGCGCTAACACCCACCGTCCATATTGAATACATGCTAGGGCTGTCTCATACAGGACTGGTGTATTGGTATTAGCGGGGGTATTTTTACGACATGTCGGCGGGTCATCTGGTAGATCAGGAAAGTCTGCTTTTTAATGAAATTCAAATCCTTAAACTGTTCCCTGCCCCAGCCGGGATTCGAACCAGGGTCCATCAGGACTGCAGGCCGCCTCTCTACCGATTCAGCCACCGCCTCCCCTGCTCAATCGAATGCCTAAATTCTGCCATGTTTCAGGTCAATGCATCGTAGTCCCTTGTAAGCTTCCCTACCTAGGTATGGAGAGGTGGCCTAGTTTTTTTTTCCTTAGGGCGAGCCCCCGTCGGGTTTGCGTGTCCAGCACAAAGTGGGCATTGTGCTCCCCTCCACAGTTGCAGCACTTGCATTTGAAGAGTTCGCCCCTCTTGTTTTTTTCCAGACAGGTGCTACCTTCATGAATCTCAGCACAGAAGCAGCACCTGTATGCTGCACTACACTTCAATGCCAGGTGCCCCCACCTGCTACAGCGGTAGCGGAGGTCAGGCTCTGAAACATACCGTGCAGCTGTCTTGTATTCCAGTTCCTTGATGAATACTTTCTCTGGAATCTTTCCCTCTAACAAAGCAATAAGCTGCGGCCTAGGATATTGGTCAACCATTCTTCTCTTCATCCACAGGACATTTTCTGGTATCTCAAGGTCCATCACGGCCCAGTAGACAGGAACATTATGAATGATGATCCTGGAACGGGGGTGGTTGATCACAGCTTCCAAGACAATGCTCTGAAATCCATCAATGGTCAAGCAATCTACTGTAGGGCCACTATCCACAGTCAGGTATGGATGTGTCTTATCTTCTTTGAACAGTACCTCAGAATCAGGAAACTGTTTTGCCACTGAAATGGTACACTTATCTTTTTCTAAGAGGGAGAGCTAACAATCCGAGAGAAAATCCAGCTTCACTCTGGCATCACATTGTCCCTCCGGGACACCGAAGTCCATGACACATTCAGGTGCTGGTACATCGCCGTCCTCCTCTGTGCACTGTCGTTTGTTGACACTCGGTCCTGTGTCACTTGTGACACACGGTGCTGCTCACACCGTGGCAGCGGAGCCACCATCCACGTTCGTGTCTCACCTTTGTGGTACTTCTTGCCCCTCCCCGTCACTCTCTGAGGACAGGAGACTATCATGGGCATTAATTTGGGCCATTTTGCTGTAGGTATGGTCAGATGGGCGAGGCCCGTGGGGCTTGAAGTGACTACGGTGACAGCTGCGGGAGGCCATGTCAGTACACACCCGCACTCTACAGCCGCTCGTCAGTTACTGGTTTAATAAAGAGATATAGAGGCATAGCACTGAAAATATGCCAAGAAGTGGTGCCCCTCATCGCACTACAGAAGACCAAGACAGACAAATTATTGCATGTGCACAATAACATCCCCTAACCACCTGTGTTGCTATCAAGAAGCAGATTAATCTGCTGGTAGGGGCACAAACAGTGCGAAACTGACTACATGAAGCAAGCATACGTCACGGGACTCAAGCCAGCAAGCCACTACTGACACAAGAGCACAAAGACATTAGAATGGGCTTTGGTTTTGACTATTTTGCCAAGGACCTGAGCCGTGATTTCGCGAGAAATAAGTCAAATATTCTGGTTGACTAACCAACACAACTGCATGACTCAATATTTACTACTCAGTATATGCGATGACATTACAAACACTTTCATTGTCACAACACCAGCCACACCGAGCATATACATAATGTCAATTCATCATATCAGGCCAGACTTTTCACTATTCACAAGCTGACACTATCACAGAAACTTTTAGCTTGTAAATCTTCGAACTTGTTTGCCTTCACCACATTTATTTTGGGTACTTTAATTTTGTGAAGATATTCGCACATTAAACTAAATAATAACCACCATACAATTCTTATTTACTTCGTCGTGGTTAAATATGAGGAAAAGTGGGAAGAATGTGGAGAAGTACTGAGAATCAGCTGAACGGTGTTTACGTTTGCGATCCAACAGCAGCAGGTTGGAAGGAGGCAACACTGTTTCCAACCATTGTTGAGGCGATGTAAACCTGAAGGGTCTCGGTTGGATTTGATGACGTCACAGTGTTGGATTTTGTCCTCACCTGGACAAGAAAATGACGCCCAAGTCAACATTATGACATAAAAAGTCAACAGAAGTCAACTTCGGTTGACTTTTAATTCTCACAAAATCACAGCTCAGACCTTTTGGGGCACTGTCATCTTTTGTGACGAAAAGACCTCCATGGACGACCATGGACAACTTCATGGTTGGAGACGTGATAGTACGAGGTATTTATTTTTTTCCTTAAACCCCAGCCACCGGGGGTTCCACGTCGTCGCCTACTCCTCCCTAAGGGGGATTTGAAACCCTAATCTGCCAAACTGTAAAAGCTAGAGAAGCAAATAAAAGCTCATAAGACTCACTAACTCTTCCTCTTTGCAATGAAGGTATCCCAAGTTCTCTAGGTGGTTCCGTCGATGAGTAAGGATGAGTTGAAGACCATTGGTTTTTCACGTTTGGTGGAGCGGATCTTACCGCGCGCCACCAGCCATGTCTTTGGCCTCGGCGGCTAGCGTTGGCAGCTCTGACTGGAGTTGTGATTGTAACACTGCTCGTGTGGCCTTGGAGGAAATTTGGTAAATTCCACTCGTTTCCAGATTTCTCCTTACTCGCCATCGTAACGATGAGTGACCATTCCCAACCCTCTAACTATCGTCCAATAGCTTTAACATCCTGTCTCAAAAGTTTTTGAGTCAATTCTTAACAGAAAAGTTTTAAAGCATCTTTCCTATCACAACCTTCTTTCTGATCATCATCATGGGTCCGTCAGGGATGCTCCACTGGCGATCTTCTCACATACCTTTCACACTCCTGATCATCCTCCTTTCGGGACATTGGCGAAAGCTTTGCCATTGCACTTGACATCTCAAAGGCTTTCGATCGAGTCTGGCATAAATCTTTAATTTCCCAAATGCACTCTTGCGGTTTCTATCCTTCTGTATGTGCCATCACTTACAGCTTCCTTTCTGGTCGTTCTATAGCCACTGTTGTAGTCGGCCATCAATCTTCTCCTAGACCTATCAACAGTGGTGTTCCTCAGGGCTCTGTCCTAGCACCGACTCTCTTCTTTTTATTCATCAATGACCTTCTAAGCTGAACATCTAACCCTATCCACTCGTACACTGATGATTCCACCCTTCTCCTTTCCATTCGGTTCCTGCAATGTCCATCTCAGCAGTTCCTTCAACAAACAAGGGATGAGGCTATGGCAAACCTGATGTTTGACTTGGCTCGTATCTCTGACTGGGGTAAAAATAATATTCTTGTTCTTAATGCATCAAAAACTCAGTTTTTACACATGGCAACCCGACACAATATTCCACAGGAGTACCCACTAATGTTTAATAATAATCAGCTAAACCTTGCATCATCCTTGAACATGCTTGGGGTTTCATTTACTCGGGACTTATCTTGGAAAGATCACATTGCCTCTCTTGTAAAATCTGCTTCCAAGAGATTAGGTGTGCTAAGCCGACTCTGTGCCTTCTTTATCCCTCCACAGTTGTTGACTTTATACACGGGTTTGATTCACCCCTGTGTAGAGTACAACTCACCTGTGTGGGGAGGCTCCCCACATACAGCTCTTCTCAGTAGGGTGAAGTCAAAGGATTTTTGTCTCATTAACTCTCCTCCTCTTACTGGTTCCCTTCAAACTCTGTCTCTTTGCCGCACTGCTGCATCTTTATCTCTTTTCTATCACTACTTCAATGGTCACTGCTCCTCTGAACTGTCTGCTTCCATCCCTCCACCTCTACGATGGGCACATAGCACCCGTCTAGCAACAAACTCTCATCCCTTTTCTGTCCAACTCTCTAATGCAAGAGTAAACTGTTACTCCCAGTCCTTCATTTGTGCAACAGGTCAACTGTGGAACTGTCTCCCTCTGTCTATATTTCCTGCTTCCTGTGATCTCCAGTCTTTCAAACGCAGTGTGTCCAGGCATCTCGAAATGTTCTTGAAATGAACGGATCTTGAATTTGGCTGTCTTTAGTATTGTTATTGACTTTTTCTAGGAAGGAATGGTTTGCAGGCCCCTGGCCTTTGGTTCCTTCTTTCTCGCATAAAAAAAAAATCACCCTGTCCATGTGGCTCCCGAAAAGATTCTCCGTCCGTTCCATAGTGCCACTATGCCCCATAGGTGTGTGGGAAAGGAAATATCTCTTTGGTTTTCTGTACTCACTTCTTCCGTCAATTATAATATTTTTTGTCTCTCTACCTACCTGTGAATGTGACTATGTATATGTATCCACCTAGGGTGTGTATATCTATCTATCTAACTATCTATCTATCTATATCTATCTATCTATCTATCTATCTATCTATCTATCTATATATATATATTTATATATATATATATATATATATATATATATATATATATATATATATATATATATATATATATATTTATATATACAGTATATATTAAACAACAGAACAGAGAAAAGAAAGACAAATGAATAAAAAAAAATAATCCATACACCAGATCACTGGTGTCCTCTGTTCGTAAAATATCTGTAACAGTTAGACTTGAACAGCTGTAGGTTGACGTTTGGAGGGAAACACCTCTGGTGAAGCGAGTTCCAGAGAGATGCAGTTCGGGGAATTAAAGAATTCTGATAGGCAGAAGTTCTGCAATATGACTGAGTGACATTCCAGTCATGAGCGCTACCAGATGCCCGTGTGGCACGAGGGAAGGTATGAAGGGCACCATGGACGCAACTTCGTTTGAGCATTTTCCATAAAAATATCTGTAAAATAATGAAAGGGAGGCAACATTCCTTTTTACTTGTAGGGGAGGTAGTTTATTTGTAATGGCAGGGTTGTTAATAATTCTAACAGCTTTGTTCTGAATTTGTCTAGTTGTTATAGTGCAACCTCTCCACATCCATTTCAAACGGGTGAGCAATATTCAAGCTGAAAGCGCACATGACTCTTATAAATTATAGCTAACTGCTCGTCAGTGAAGAAGTTACGGACTCTGTACAATAATCCAAGTTTCTTTGAAGTGGTTTTAGCAAGTGATCTATCATGAGGGGTCCAGCTGAGGGCATTGTTAAGTGAGACGCCGAGAATTTCAGAACTTTTGGAGATGAGAATATTAGTAGTACTGAGGGTAATATACGAATCTGGCAATATCTCTCTATTAGTAAACTGTGTATATTTAGTTTTACTAGCATTAAATGAGACAAAGTTGTTTTGTCCCCATTCACTGATCGTAGATAGGTCTTAATTTATGGAGATGGCTGTACTGATTTGACAGGTAGAGATATTAGACTTTGTAAATGGTGTCTGAGTGTGAATGAACTATGTAGTGTTGAGTCATCTGCATATGAGTGGATGGGATTGTTGGTGACTGATAAGAGATCATTAATATGAACCAGAAATAGAGTTGGTGCTAGAACTGATCCCTGCGGCACGCCGGCATTAATTGAGTGGAAATTGGAATATACATCATCTACTTTTACTTTTATTTTCCTGTCACTGAGATATGAAGAAATCAAAGGAACAAAAGAAGATAGTCCACAACAAGGGAGTTTGGACAGCAGGGAACGGTGCCATACTCTGTTGAAAGCTTTAGAAGTATCAAGGGATACTGCTTGAGTTTCTCCATGTAGGTCAATTGATTGATGGATGGTATGAGTTAGGAGATTGAGTGTGTCAATGGTGGATCGTTCGTGGCGAAAACCGTATTGTCTATCACTAATTAAGTTGTTGGATTTAAGATGTTTAACAGTTGCCTATTAATTACAGTTTCAAATACCTTACCAAGAGAAGATGTGACAGCTATTGATCTGTAATCAGGGCGGTCAGAGGAACTTCCTTTCTTCGGAAGTGGGTGGATATTGGCTTCTTTCCATGAATTTGGGAATGAAGAAGTACGTATGCATAGTCTGAATATATGTCTCCCTGCCTATGTATAAGCCTAAATGAATATATCATATATATATATATATGTGCATGTTGCATAAGGTATATGTATGCACGCCTGTACACATATCCATATCCTTCTACCTGCGTACCTATCCTGTACATGAAGTATGTCTACGTCTTCATGTCCGTAAATATATACATACATGTATACGTTTAAGTATCTGTGCGTGTGTATATTTGCCTCTCTCTGCATATGTAAGTACATACGTGTGTATATGTACCACTTTACTCATCTCAGAACAGGTAATGATAATTATTGTAACAATTTTGTACCATGTATGTATCATTGTATGCCTTTGTTCATTATTGTGCTTGTAATGATAATTACTTCTATACCTTCTTTGCCCTAAGATACTGATTTTTTCCTCATTCACCCCTCCGTGCTTTGCCTTCAGGGACAGTGTTCCCCAGTGTGTTGGGGCTTGAACTGAATGGTAAAGAACCTAAAAAAGAAAAATCCCTGAGCATCGAGTGAAATAATTTTCTTATCGCCAACCAGGTATTTTTCTTTCTGGCCCACTCACAAGTGGTTTTCTTTCAGGTAACAGGTAGGTTATCTCAAGGTATTTCCAAGTTTTTTCACCAATGTCCAATAAACAGTAACACTTTTTGCACTGCTCTTGTAGAACTTCTTATAAAACACTTATGTCATAGCACTTACCATAAATCACTTATATCGAACATTTCACTTATTTATAAAAATACACAAACTTGTGCATTCCTGTACACTAATTACACTTTCCCGCACACCTGCTCAGTATTCATGCTCGGAGTGATACTCTGAGAAACCTTTTGGGCATAGGGGGACCTTGCACGCTGCACATTGGTATGAGGTCTCTTTTCGTGCTGGGGGACGGCGTTTGGTCGTGCGGCAGACGTGGCACCGCCTGTAGACTAGACGACCTGCTGTGGTACCGCCAACCTCCACCAGCTTGTGCTGCCGGAAATACTCAGCACAGCTGAACCTGTCAGCTGTAGCCGCTATCCCCTGCCTAGCACCTGTCACCTCAACAGTTGAATATTCCTCAAGGAGTTCGCGTGCCAGCTCTCTCTCAAACTCTTGTAGAGAGAGAGGTTTCTCGACAGTATGTAACTGTTCAGCACTGCGATATCAGGATGTAAAAACTCCTTCTTGCAAGGTAAAGAGAATATAAGGTAGTTTCACTCGGGGGGGGGGGAGCAAAAACGTGTCTCGCTCTGCGCATGACGTCACAGATAATCCAGACTGATGGTCTCCGCTTGATAGTGAGGCCAGTCGCTCATCTACCTGCCCTGGGATACGAGCTCCCCGGCCTATATGGATTACTTTTATTTGCATCCTAAACCGCATGCAGAGCAATGAAAAGGTTAGTGCTATGTTTCTGAGATATTATAAAATGTGTCTTCAAGAAGAACTGTTATGCTGGGTGTTTTTAGGTCGACTTCTCGTCCTAAGAACACCAGCGACTGAGCGGGGTCCTCTTTCCGGACCAGAAGTAAAGCACCCACAAAGGAACAGGACATAAAAACCAGGCAGTATACCTTAACACATCTATTGCCTTAATTTCTACACCGTTACAATATAACACAGAGTGATATTTGATATACAGGAGACAGGGACACAAAGTTAGCCTTTGACACCACAATGCACAGTTACACTTAACACACAGTATAATGCATGTACATTTATGTTATTAGTTATATGTAGCGATACCCGTGTTTCATCTTTAGGCAGAATATATATTTAATTGGATACAATGGGAATGAACAAGATTAAGAGTACGTGGGGTGAATGCTACTATAATTAGACAGGGTGCGGATCGCGACACTTAATGTAGTCACTTAGTTGCGGTGGCACTTATACACGGACTTTTGATTCGCCCGCGCACCCTAGTCTCCGTTCACAGTTACTGAAAGTTCTCTTATTTAGGACTCACACAATCACTATAAGTTCTCTTATGTAGGACTCAGGCTATTTTCTGTTCTGCGGGTATCGGGTTCTTATAGACTAATGGTAACTGTCACTGGCTTTACACTGGACTTCACTTGGTCACTGTTCACTGTTATTTCCCCTGGGTTGTTCTCGGTACAAGGGGCGTCACTATTTACCCGTGTATCCTGGGTAGAGATCACTCTGGAGTACAGGCATGAGGGGAAGGCCCTAGGGGGAGCCTTCCTGCAAGGGGCAATACACTGCCTGCAGGGGAGTCACTGCCCGGGTCCTGGTCGTCGGTGAGGTGCAGGGAGGCCCTCCTGTCTGGGGGCCTCGACCTGAGAGGAGGCCCTTGTACTGAAGCCTCGTTGGTGGGGTGCAGGGAGGCCCTCCAGTCTGGGGGCCTCGACCTGAGAGGAGGCCCTTGTACTGAAGCCTCGTTGGTGGGGTGCAGGGAGGCCCTCCGGTCTGGGGGCCTCGACCTGAGAGGTGGCCCTCGGGACTGGGGCCAAATAGCTGGAGGAGGCGGGCCTGTCGCCTCTGGCTCTGTGGGGTGAGTGAGCCTGGGTTGCCCTCGTCTGGAGGCTGCTGGTCGGGCCTGGGAGTCCTAGGACTGCGGTCGCCTGTAGGGAAAGGCGCCGACAGGGTTGGGCTGCGGCACCATCTCCGTCTGGTGTCCGACAGGAACAGAGATTTCCCAGGGGTAGGAGGTAGGGCCGGTATCGGGCCTTGCCGCCACTCTGGCAACACCTCCGGGGCAACACTCCCGGATGGTGACAAAGGGCGTCCCACGCAGCCGAGAGGGAAGGGGTCGGCCGCGCAAGAGACTTCAATGCGTTGGGAGTGCTTTCAGAGCCACAAATGAAGGGCGTACAGTGGCCGCTCCTTCCCCGTCACGCACAATGGCCATGAATTCGGTTCCGTGACTCCTAGGGCATACAGCTGAAGGGTGTACAGTGACCGCTCCTTCCCCTGCACGTACAGAGGCCGTGCTGGCGGTGCTGCTCCCACAGGAGGAAAAGGCAGAAGAAAGGTACACGTAGTCCGTGTCCTCTCCAGTACATACTAAAGCCGTAGCCTTGGGTCGCCTTACCCTGGCACGTACTGCGGCCGTAGCCGTAAGCCTATCCGTCTTACGAGAAGCAACTGAAGGGCGTACAGTGGCCGCTCCTTCCCTGTCACGTACAGTGGCCGTCGACGCAGTGTTGCTCCTGTAGTAGGGAAAAGCAGGAGAGGGGTGCACAGAGGCCGCCCCTCTCTGGTACGCACTGAGGGTTAGCCAAGGGCCTGTTTACCTTGGTACGTTCATTGGCCATAGCCGGTAGCTGATCTTCCCTTAGAGAAGCAACTGAAGGGCGTACAGTGGCCGCTCCTTCCCCGTCATGTACAGTGGCCATCGACGCAGTGTTGCTCTCGTAGGAGAGAAAAGCAGGAGAGGGGTGCACAGAGGCCGCGTCCTCTCCGGTACACACTAAGGCCATAGCCGAGGGTCCCCTTACCCTGGTGTGTACTTCAGCCATAGCCGTAAGCCTTCCTGCCCTTTGGGAAGCAACTGAAGGGTGTACAGTGGCCGCTCCTTCCCCGTCACGTACAGTGGCCATCGACGCGGTGTTGCTCCCATAGGAGAGAACAGCAGGAGAGGGATGCACAGAGGCAGTGCCCTCCCCGGTGCATACTAAGGCCGTAGCCGAGGGTCCCCTTACCCTGGTGTGCACTTCTGGCTGTAGCCTTGGGCCTCCTGCCCTTGGGGTGGTAACTGAAGGGCGTACAGTGGCCGCTCCTTCCCCGTCACGTACAGTGGCCGTCAACGCGGTGTTACCTGGGACTGAATCCTGTTCAGTCCCACCCCAATTCTGGTGACGGCTGTCCCGCCTGCAAGGTCATTAACTTTTTCCGGTCACCTGGTGTTGGGATAGTTGCGGGGAAAAAGGACCAGGACAGTAGCGTCCCGGTGATCCTCTTGACCTGGGTCACTAGCCCCACCGTTGTGTCCTCCTGGGGTGGTGGTGTGGTAGCGGCTCGGTGGTGGGGTGGGGGGTGGCGGGGTGGGTGGTCCGGCAGCGGGTATTTTAAGAACTATCTGTTTTCAGAGAATACAGGAATGTCGTATAATGTCATACAGACACAGATCCGACGTCACAGGTGCCTGTAAGCTAGCTGATTATGAGAAAAACAACTGAAAATATTGACAGAGATTGCTGGTTGAGAGTATAGCAACACTAAACACCTACCAATTCATCTGGAAATCATCAGTTTACATTGGTATACCATTACATTCGTTTTCTTTCACGTTCCCATTCTCTCTTTCTTATTATCCTTGACACCACACTCTGCGCGAGCTAAGGACGGTGAATCTACCTCTCATATTTTCTTTACCTTGTTTTCTTGAACCACCTGCGGACTTATGTAGGCAATCGACCTCACCAATTTGCATGCCCGATTTATCAACCAGCCGCATGTTGATACTGTAATCGTTGACTGCATCTGGCTTTATCACGGGTTCCCTGGTCCTGAAGTCATTTTTTCCAGTTTCCTTCGACACACCCTTATGTACTGTAGACATGTTAACCGGTCTCTTGTTATGCAAGAGAAGGGCTAACATGTTGCTACATTTCTTGGTCAGAAGGGCTCCTTTCTCAGTATTTGCCGGAAATACAGGGAAATTCTTTCTGTTGGCTGTAACAGTTCCGCAGGACCCAGTACCATGGTCAAGCATATACTTGGTCAATGCTGCGTCAGTGAAATAATTATCGATGTACAGAATGTGATGCCTGTTGAAATACCTTTCCATGATCACTTTCACTACCGATGCTGAGAACCCATGAGGATTGTGACTAGGTATATCAACATCTGTTGCCGAATAAACTATCACATCCAGCACATATCCAGTTTTGCAGTCACGAAGCACAAAGAATTTGAGGCCAAACTGGTGATGGCACATACTGAATAAATGCCAGCCTGCCCCTAAATAACACCAGTGACTCGTCAGTAACCACTTTCTGGAACAGACGAAAAACCCTGGAAGTCCTTGAGCATTGTTATGATTGGTTTTATTTTCCATAACCTGTCGTTTGGTGCAGGCTTGTAATTTCTGTTGAAGTGAAGGAACCTTAGGATGGCTAGGTACCTGTCACAGGCCATATACTTGCCGAAGACAGGAGTGCCCACGACATCATCAACCGACCAATAGTCATGGAGCACGTGTTTTCTTACATGCGCCATCAACATGGTAAGGGCGAGCCACACAAACATCTCCCCAACCTCCACAAGTATCCAGTCACATTTGTACAGTACATGCTCTCACTGGCAGCCACGTCGAACCACCGCACACACATGGCCTGGTGGAAATTGATCTCCTCCACCAGGTATTGGATGATAGCAGTGATAAAAATGGCCCTGAACAAACTGCTAATAGTCCAGGGTCTGGGGGGAAGCTCATCCTCCTGCACAACTGCATCCTTTTCATGAAATGTCAGCACATACAGCTCAAAGCCAGCACCATCCTCCCACACAAAGGTATTGACTCTACCCACACGTGGTAGAGCCGGCCGTCTGGCAGTTCCAGGATGTTTCTTTATCACTCATGCACACCCACGTGCATGCCCACTGACAGGGGGTGAGGGGGAAGAAGAGGGAGAGGTGTTTGGGGGAGTAAACAGGTGATGGCTCACCTGATGCGGAACTTGCCTGGGGAGACACTCGGTGCTGCGTATCTCCATGTGGGGCCCCTGTGGGAAATACCACTCCTGAAGGGCCCAGTTGTGAATAATCATCCTTGAGGTGCTAGGCTGAGGTGTTGGGGAACGTTGAAGGACGAGATGTCGGCGAGCAGGCAACGAGAGTGTTGGAGAGATGACTGACGTTTATTCCAGAGATGACCGCCAGTTCCATGGTCACCTTTCCGATGTTCTGGGACATCAATCTCCTCCTCCTCGCCAAATTCATCACTTTCACAGGCTCTTCCCTTTTTCTGAAGAAGTCTCAGAGCCTCCTCTGGCGTCAGAGAGTGGGTAGGGATCAGAGGGCAAGAAAGGTCGCTCTCCACGCAGTAGCTCTTCCTCTCCTCTGAGGACGTGCTCTCGCTAAGTGTCCGTGAGAACACGGTGTCGTCCAAGGCACGTCCAATTGCACTATCACTTAGCCTTTTCCCCGGCATTAAGGACAGAACTTTCGCAGGGTTCGATGAGGTGATAGACCCTTCACGCGGTGCAAGGGAATTGGACGATGACAAGGAAGAAGACATGGCTCCTCATGCTACCACTGCTGTGTACAGACTGAACCGCACAACCGTGGGGTACCATGGGGTCCTACCTACCTGGTGGGTATCATAGAAAATGGTCACGAGTTCAAAGGGTGGCGGGAAGGTGAGTGTGGTATATCACGTCAGCCAGCAGCGCTCCGTGCCCTGAATCAAGACGGCTGTACACGTCAGCCGATGGTTAAGGGTTAATGGTAACATGCGAATAAAAGCCATTACTTATTAATAATAACTGACATTTTCCAGTGAATTTTCCACTTTTAAATCGCATGTTGTTAACCACAATATAGAAGAGAGGACACTGTGCACTACTGGGTTAATCAAAATGTTGAAGCCCTGGGGGCAGATGCACAAACAGCCTTAAGGCTGACCATGGCCTTAAGTTGGGTGGTTTAAGGCTGTGTTGTTAAGGCCCATACACGAAGTACCTACAGGAGGGTAAACCTCAGAAAGGCCACCTCAACCGCTAAGACCGGGTCGGAGGAGCCTTACCGTATTGTGACCTATAAATAAACTTACTCTCTACTACACAAACCCTACCAAACTTGTTATTGTTTATTTCAATATGGAGTTGGCGGTTGCCCATGATTTAGATCATGGTTTCCAAAGGGAACGGAGGTTCAGGGATCAGCTGGACTCCTCTTGGCATAAATGATGAACATCTGTTGAGACACCAACGTCTCCCCAGGAACGAAATATTATGGTTAATAGAACATGTGCGTCACATTGGAAGGGCTACGCGACGTTCCCATGCGATTCCTGCCCATACACAGGTTTTGGCAGCCCTGGGGTTCTATGCTAGTGAGAGTTTACAGAGTGTTGTTGCAGATGCCTGTGGTATTCATCAAGTGCATCCATGGTAATATCGTGTGTGACAGATGCACTGTACAGAAAAGGACCCAGGGAAATTAAGATGGCCAGTGCTTTGCGGTGGAGCACAGAGGCAATAGGTTTCCACGGAATAAACAATTTTCCCAAAATGATTGAGTAGTGGATGGAACCCATATTTCAGTTAAAGTCGCATACCAGAATGAACATGTTTGTCAATAGGAAAGGGTTCCATTCACTTAATGTGCAAGTAGTTTGTGATAGCAAGAAAATGATAATGAGTTGTAATGCCCGATGCCCTGGCAGAACTCACGATGCCTTTATCTGGGCCAATTCTAACCTCCGCCAGAGATTTGAACAAGGTGTCTGCGGTGACAGCTTTCTGCTGGGCAAGTCTGGTAATGGCTTACTTTGTGTAAATCAGGCAATAAGTAAAACATGGCAAAAATGATCGAAAGGTCCTAAACCTTATCATCTTGCTAATGTTTTAAGGTTGGGCAGTTGTTTGGGTTTAGTTTTACTTTTGGCAAATCACAAGTTTTTCTTTTTTAATGTTTTATTATGTAAAAAAAAAGATGTTAATTTGATTTTGGCCAACATTTCTTGCAGAAATGCGTGGTTTCTAAACTTGATGGAATCATAAGAACTTCCACCACAAACAACAACAAAAAAGAGGGGGGGGGGTCATAAGTGTCTATGGCATGTAAATATACATAATACACATGTATGTATGGTTTGTACTTATCGTACATGAAGAAATTCGCTACTTACACTCATCCTTTTTAACCTTCATTGAAACTCATGACCACTCCTCAACCCACCCTAAGGTGGGAAATGAGATGGATGATAATGATGAGGAATAGAAAATCTTAAATATTACCTTACTGCACCCAGGCTTAATTAGAAACATGCATTTCCACCTGTTTGCAGGGGACAGTGGCTATCCTCTAGAGCCTCACCGTATCACTCCATTTGCCCGGCCTGCTACACCTGCAGAGAGAATATACAAACGCAGCCACGCTAGTACTCGAATAGTGATCGTGAATAATTTTGGTATTCTTAAGTCAAGGTTTAGATGCCTGCACAGGTCAGGGGGATCAGTACAGTATGAACCAAGTAAATGTGCCAGAATAATCATTGCGTGCATGTTGCTTCATAACTTCGTATACAGAGGAGAATCCCACTGCCAGAAATCACTGAGGAGGAAAAGGAGCCTGTTGACCAGCCACAACGTAGAGCAGATGACGTTGTGAATACTCCTGGTCATGCAAGGAGGATGGCAATTGTACACTCATTCTTTGAATAGATAATAATGGTACAAGCAAAATGCCACTTTATGATGTTTAAATTACCCTGATCAGATGTCAATCACAGTCTTAATGTCACAGTTAGTGTCTGCCTTTTTATAACCAGTTGCCTTAATCCTTTAACGCAATAGTTCTTAACCTTTTTTGAGTCACGGACCCTTCGAGAATCTAGTGAAAGCTATGAACCCCTTCCCCATAAAAATGCACATAAGCACATAAACACAGCATTTTGCATGCAACGAATATACTTTGTTTTATTGAAAACTACCTCACGCAGTGTATGACATACACAAGTATAAAACATCTTTACAAAGAATAATGTTTCTCACTCTTTTTCATGCACAAACTAATGACCACTCGAAAAAATGAAGTACATCCAACTTGTGCAAATAAAACAAAATATAACTTTAATTCTGCCCAAAAGTTCATGTCAATGAGAGGGTTGTTGTTTGGCTTGAATAAGAAGATGAAATTGTGGGGTGGTCTTTGAAACACGCATGTCATCGTTGACATCCAGTTGATTTTGATTTTTCGTTTTGGTAGAAACAAGCGCTGAAAACTCTGACTCACAAAGGTATGTATTAGCAAACGGAATCAGATCACCCATAGCTCACTTTGCAAGATGAGGGTAGGCTTCTGTCAACGAAAACCAGAATTCTTCAAGACTGTTTTTTTTTTTTTGGGGGGGGGGGGAGCGGGCAGCTAATTATGCCAAACGGCATCACGCAATATCACTGAATTGTTCTCAATTATTCTGACCTTCACGGACCCCCTGAAGCCCATCCATGAACCCCCAAGGGGTCCATGGACCTCAGGTTAAGAACCCCTGCTTTAACGGGTGGCCACAAACTTATCTCCTGTCACCTCGTACCCTGCAGTCCAGCAACCCTCTCTAACTCATGCCTCTCTCCGAAATACCTCCTTCTCCACCAAACTTTTGCATACTCTCCTGCTTAATATGTATCTGAAGGTACTGCTCTTCATGAGCTCTAGCACATGGACACCGCATTTTTTTTTTTTCATTTGTTGTACTCATCCTTAATTGATATACATCAGAAAGGCAGTGAAATATTTTCATGTACAATAAGCTAATTTAATCTGGCTTAGGGTTGCCATACGTTCGGTTTTTCCCGAACATGTCCTGCATTTACGTGTCAAAATTTTCGTCCGGGAGGAATTTTAAAAATTCTTCAAAGTCCGGAATTTCAGTTTCCATCACTATTTCTCGAAAAATTTAATATACCCTTAAAGTCTGTAATCGCGCACGCGAGACAGACAGACAGACAGAGAATTAGTTGTTTTCGTCAGTTGGTAAATGTTGCCAATTTTGCTGATTTAGCTCAAGCAGTTAGCTAAAATGTCCTGCGTTCTCCTTTTGTTCGGCCACAAGCATGTTTTTCGTACTCAGTGCTGTTATAGCCATACAATATATTGTAATTGTACACAATTCTTCCCATAGTTTTCATTTCAATACTGTAACTTTTGTAATCCTGATCTTATCCTGCATCTAAGGCGCTTTAGCATTTTCAGTCATAAACTAGCCAGTTCTGTACTTTGCTTGTTGTCCAATATATTGTAAAAATATTAAACCCTGTGGTACAGTACAGCAATGCTGGTGTGTGTGTGTGTGTGTGTGTGTGTGTTTATATATATATATATATATATATATATATATATATATATATATATATATATATATACTGTATATATATATATTTCCAGACGCATTAATCCCGTAAAGGGTGGCCACAAACAAATCGCCTCCATGTTGCCCTGTCCCCCGCCATTTCATTGCCCTGCTTGCTCACACACCCCTCTCATATATCTCTCCACTCCATCCCTTCATCTCATCCTTGGCCTCTTCCTTCCTCCACCTCACTCACATACACTCTCCTCGTCAGTCTCTCACTCTCCATCCTCTCCATTTGGCCAAACCACCTCAGTGTATTTCTAATAACACTTTCTATCACAACCACACCACAACGCTTCTTCATTTCCTCATTTATCAGTCTGTCTCTACACGTGACTCCACATGCTCCTCTCGAATAACTCATTTCCACTGCTCTCACTCTTGACTTCTGTCCCTCCAACAAGGTCCAAGCTTCACTTTCATACATTAGAGTTGGTATCACAATACTGTCATGTAGTAACTTTTTCACTTCCATGCTCACCTCCCTGTTTCTTATCACTGCTCTCAAAGAACCAGCAACGCGTCTTCCTTGTTGTACCCTTTCAAGCACTTTACCCTCTAAACTTCCATCCTTACTCATCACACTACCCAAGTACTTAAACGCACTCACATTTTCCATTTCCTCCTCATCCAACCTCACTGTACATTCATTGACTTCATTTCTCTCAAAGACCATAACTTTACTCTTCCCTGCATTCACCTTTAGATTCCATTTCTTACACACTCTTCCAAACTCATCCACCAAGCCTTGCGGCTCCCCTTCGTCTTCAATGAAGAACACAGTATCATCGCAAACAACAGTACAGGGTAAGTTTCCAAACACTGCCCAATTTCATTAGGGCCTTTCCAACAGCCACTGCCCTACCTTGTATCTCTTTTATAACCCCATCCATATACATATTGGACAACCATGGAGGCATGACACATCCCTGTTTCAATCCAACCTTCAAACAGAAAAATTCACCCAATTCACTACCCACACGCACTGCAGCCTTAGCACCCTCATACATACTCTTCACGGCAATCAGCAACATCCCATCTACTCCATATGTTCTTAATACTTTCCACAATCCTTGTCTATCGACTCTGTCATATGCTTTCTCCAAATCCATGAAGGCCACACACAACTTCGTTCCCTTCTCTAGAACCTTTTCCACTAAAGATCTAAGAAAGAATATCTGATCTACACACCCTCTTCCCTTCCTAAAACCTCCCTGTTCTTCTCCAACTAATTCCTCTGTTATTTCCCTAACTCTCCATCAATAAGTATCCTACCATATACTTTTTCTGTTGGACTAAGACAAATGCCCCTATGATTACCACACACTTCTTTTTCCCTCTTTCCTTTGTACAGGGGAATAATTATACCTGACTTCCAATCCTCTGGGACTCTCCCTTCCTCCCAGGGCAGTATATTTTATATATATATATATATATATATATATATATATATATATATAGTAGGCTCGCACAATGCACGTCATTGCAGTGTGCAATTCGCCTTGTGCACGAGTGACCAAAAATCATAACCAAAAACCCTTCAATGCGCGAGTTTACCGCACAGAACGCGAGGCAGAGGCAAGGAGTGGCTCAAAAATGCCATTTTCTACTAGTTCGCGACCACCCCTCACACAGCGCGTCACGTGTCGTCATGTTGATGCGCAGAAATTCCCGGGCATTCTACTGCGCAGCTTGGGGTACAAGGGAGTGGGCGCGCCATAACAGTCCTGGCTCGTGCATTGTGTGGATCCGCTCTCTACAGCTAACCTGTCGTGTACAACGTGTAGTGTTTTTTGTGCTGCCTGTACTTTGCCGCACCATGGCTCCAACCCCAAGAGTTAAGAAACTTCTGATGCATGCCACCAAGTTAAAGATCATTAAGATGAAGGAGGAGGGTCAAGGAAACATGGCTATCAGGAGAACCCAGGGACTGGCTGAATCTACAGTGAGAACTGTGTGGAAGAACCATGAAGCCATAAAGGCTGTTGTGAAGACGTACGGTGCCTCTGACCTAGACGACCATTCGCGGGTGGGAAATCGTGCTATGATACTAATGGAGCGCTATCTTGCCACCTTCATAATGCGGAAAGAAAAGAAAGATGTCCCACTCAATGGAAGATTTATTCAGAACTAAGCCCGGCTGTTTAACAAGGCTGCATCTCGAAGGTTAAAAGTGGAGAAACCTTCCAGGGCATCGGTTGGATGGCTGGACCGTTTTCTCAAGCGCAAGGAACTCCGTAACGTGAAAGTGTCTGGTGAACGTGCCTCTGCCGATGAGCTGGCCGCGAGAGACTATCTTGCGATATTTCATGCGATTATTGAAGAGGGACAGTACACCAAGGACCAGATCTACAACATCGATGAAACGTCGTTATATTACAAGGCCATGCCAAAATCAACTTACATTGCTAAAAGACAGAAACAAGCCCCTGGTCGCAAGATCCAGAAGTGTAAGATGACGGTAATGTTCACTGTAAACCTGTCTGGGAGCCACAAGATGAGGCCAGTTGTTGTACACACAGCTTCACATCCAAGGTGCTACAAAAACCTCACGAACATGGATGCAAGTGACATGTATTGGTACAAGTCCGCAAATGGTTGGATGACCGGGAACATTATGGCAGACTGGTTAACGAGGCAGCGTGTCCCTGATGCGAGGGCCAAGTGTCAGGAACTGGGCATTCCATTTAAGATGCTCCTTGTGCTTGATAACGCACCAAGTCACCCTTCATACCTGGAAGATCTTCACAAGGATTGTCGTGTTGTGTTTCTGCCGCCCTGCACGACGTCACTAGTGCAGCCACTGGATCAAGAACTAATCGCCACAGTGAAGCATTTCTACCATAAGCAAGTGTACGACTACCTATGCAGGAAGACCGACACACAAGAGGAGCTTCATGCCCTACAAGAAGATCACGACGAAGACCTTGATGAGGCATCTGCTCCCATCCCATCTCCACCAGCACCTGTATCCCGACCTGCCACAGATGCCATGACTGTTGAGGCATTTTGGCGTAACTTTACTGTGAAGGACGTAGTTGAATTTCTCCTTCAAGCCTGGCACCAGATTACACCTGCAATGGTGAACCATGCGTGGCGAATGCTCGCGCCTCACCTATGCATCACCCAGGAGACGGCCATTCAACCACTGGCCAATGCTGAGGTAGCAACATTAACAGCAGCACAAGCTGTACCAGGTTTCGAGGACGTTACATTGGCGGACATATAAGAAGAGCACACTGCTACTGAGGAACAGCCTCCCGAGGAAGTGTTGCAACAGACAGACGAGGCTGACGCAGAGCCCGACGCCAGAGAGAGTCAAGTTGAGCAGCCTAGCGTGATGGAAGGCAGGACTGAGCTGTGTATGTCAAACATTAGCAAGATCCTTGCTGCCGTGGATAAGCTCAAGGAAGAGGTGAAGGAACAGGAAGTGAGCAACCTAAAAACGGAGGAACTTCTGGTTGGTATCGACAAACTCTTCCGTTTCTACACAGTCAGGCACAGGGAAGAAATAAACAAAAGAAGACAGACACTCATAACAAACTACACACAGCGGGCTCAAGTTGGTGAAATTGTGGAACCATCGACATCGTCTGCTCCTGTTCCTGTTGAGGATGAAGAGGATGCAATGTCAGAAGTGTCAGCATTGGACTTTGAAGGGTTTATGGCCGAAGTGAGTGACTTTGATGCTCCTGGGGAAGGTGATCAAGAGGAGTCTGTGAAGGGAAGTGTTGGTGCAGTGGGAGGTGCGGTGGGGAGTGCGGCTCTGTAAGTGTTGCCGCGCCTCGGAACCCCTGTTATTTAAGGTCATCAGGCCTGTTGTCTACTGTTGTTAAGGTGACTACCCATATTTTTGTTATTGTAGCTATAGCTTTAGTACAATGTCTGAAACATATGGCCTTTATTATGTCTCTAAGGGCCAAAAAATGTCCAGATATGAGGGGGCACCGCCCATATGTAATTATTCCCATAAGATTATGTATTTCTAGTACGCGAATTCGTAGTGCGCGAGGTCGTGGACCACCCAATCTCTCGCGCACTGTGCGAGCCCATTGTATATATATACACTACAGATCTAAGAATGAATATCTGATCCACACAACCTCTTCCCTACCTAAAACCTCCCTGTTCTTCTCCAGCTAATTCCTCTGTTATTTCCCTAACTCTCTATGAGTAAGTATCCCAACATATACCTTTCCTATTACACTAAGAATACAAATGCCCCTATGATTACCACACACTTCTTTTTCCCCTTTTCCTTTGTACAAGGGAATATATATATATATATATATATATATATATATATATATATATATATATATATATATATATATATATATATAAAGGTTTCATAACGCCAAAGGCCCAGTGTGTGTTAGGGAGGTCGAGGGGGAAGCATGGGTTTCAGGGGAGGCCTCCTGTATTTTGACTCTTCACATATGGCAACCCTAATCTGGCTAGAAAAGTGTACTAAAATAAAGGCACACTGTATCAAGACGTATATAACTTTCCTTCACATTTACAGATTTATGTACAGTATACTCACATTTATCTATCAATGGGTTTTATCCTAGCTGGTACGGCCACGTACTGGCAATAGTATTAACGGCAAAACATGACTCATTGCAACGTGAACCCAGCGGAAAACAGATTGAAGTTGCCCCCTTCCTGCAAACCATCATCCCCCTTTCCGAGGAAGGGGGAGTTAGGTAAGAGTCATTCGTGGAATGGGCAGCGAAGCGGCTCGACTATAGCAGTGCCACTGAGAGAAGGCGCCTTAAGTCAGTACCTTGAACAGTGGTAATGGAAAAATAAAGGTCAGAAGAAACAAGAAAATATCATGACGAGAGTGGAGACAGAAGAGCAGAAGATAATGAGGAGTGAAAGACTTGAGACCAAAATGCATCTTTCAGTTGCCTCTTACCCCTCCCCCCCTAGTCTTCAAGGGAAGGCCATGAACAAATCACTATTAAAAGGAACACTGCACTTGATTTACAGAACACTTTGGCATGTAATTAGAGAAAATGAGATTAATATTTGTAACCAATGTTTACCAAACTGAAAACTAGAATAATTGACTTATATAAATGAGATCCTTACATCACATCTGGTGGGACTAGAAAGCGCAATGCGATTCTTCCACATTTTGCATGTTGCCTATCACAACATAAGAATGTGATTGAAGCATTGCATACAATATAAAGAAATGAAGGTAATTACTGCAAAACGTATGATATCCTACAATAGGTAGTCGACAAAATCACTATTTTTATTTGACCGTAACTGAATAATAATAATAAGTGCACTACAAAAAAAAAAAAAAAAAAATCGCTATGACCAAACACAGTATTAAAGACAACACTGTGACTTAAATACATTTCATGTTCTAGAAGCAATTTTTCTTAGAGACTCTGCAATACTTTTTAAAGAGTTGTCCATACTGGCAGTTTGCTGTTCTATACATCAGACAGTCTTTGATGTCTGTCTGTACCTTAAGCATATCACTAGCCAATGTAATTCTGCTTTGAGCTGGACTAAGCGCTCTGTTGGTGGGTCAGCTAGGTGGCCGGGTTGGGCCACTGGTGGAAGTCTTAGCTCTGCATTCAAATGCCTCAACTTGTCTGCTTGGTGGTCTACCTGATGGCCTAGAATATGCATAGAAATGTTCAGAGGGAACTGCCACAACTTCTTCCTCTATCTCGACATTAGGGCTGACCATCTCTGCATCCGCACCGAGCCAAACCACTGGCAGCTACTGACCACTGGGTCCTGTTTGATAAGAAATCAAATTAATAAAGTGCAAAGTATGTCTCAGCAATTTCTTGAAGCCGACCTACTGTTACATTAAATACGCTGATGGTTTCAACAAAACAGATGTCGGTGACAAACCGAGAATGATAGTTCATGAATGATGTGGGACAGGAGAGACAACGAGGAAGAAATGTATTTAAACAACAATAAATTAAATGAGTAATTAAGGACATCACAAGATCATACTGTTTATATATATATATATATATATATATATATATATATATACTATATATATATATATAATATATATATATATAAAGGAGAGTTGTGGTGTTGATGTGGATGTGATAGGAAGCGTTAGGAGGAACACACTGAGGTGGTTTGGCCATGTGGAGAGGATGTAGGGGGGAAGAGGGAGGGGGAGGCCGAGGATGAGATGGAGGGATGGGGTGGAGAGGTATATAAGAGAGGGGGGTGTGAGTTGGGAGCAGGGCAGTGAAATGGCGGGGGACAGGGCGACTTGGAGGCGATTTGTTTGTGGCCACCCCAAACAGGATTGAGGCGTCTGGCAATAGATAGATAGATAGATAGTTTTTGTTTTTACCGAAACACGACCATCAAGGCTTGCATGTGTTGGATGTAATAACAGTAACAATGTTAAGTTTGAAACACTGTCCCACTCCCAAAAGTGGCTTTGTTTAGGGTTAGTGGCTGAAGGTTTACAGTACCCCAGGGAAAAATGCTGGCCAAGGCAATCACAATCAGGGAATGGTTAGGTATTTCTACGCTCATGAACTCTATTGGTTTAAAGATACAGTAGCAGCATAAGAAATTTTTACTATAACCTATCAGTGTGTTAACATCTATAATGGGACTAAAATATGGGTGGAAAAATTATGATGACAGTGGGTACAAGATACCTTACCATCAACTTATTTATATATATATGCAATGGATATGAAAACCAGTATACATTATGGCAAAGTAATGGTCACCTGGCAGGGTTCCGGTTCTTCTACATCTTCCGTTTCCTGAGCACCTGGCATACCTCCTACAGCCTCACTCACAATTGTATCCAGCATTGCCTCTTCAACACGAGTCAGTTTCTCCGTACAACTGGATCTTCCTCCTGGAATGAAGATTCACAAGTACAGAATAAGAAACTGCTTTTTGGTCATACACTCATGTCATATCCAATAACACTTCTCTAAAAGTAAATGTCCATATAACATAGAAGTGTGTTGCCAGTACCAGTAGTGCCATTTAAGTATTATGCAGCATTTCAGTTAGGCTTGGTATTCATAGGTTTTGGTAGTTTCTATATTACTGCATGCTCCCCCCCCCCCATCATCATCCATGAAACAAGACCCTCTCTTTATGTGCACTGCAATCCTTGGGCAGAAAGTAGGAATAATTTACTACTTTGCTGGTAGACAGGGTTGGAAAAGTGTTAATAATGTCATAACTGTCATAAATTTGCAAAGCCACAAATGTGCAAAAACATAAACACCGAACATCTGAAAAACCATGAAAATGTACGCCCATATACTTCTCCTGTAGAGTATAAATGTTACAAAGGGGCAATTAAACACAATGTTTTTTTTTTTTTTTTTTTTAATAACAGAACGGAGTAAGGAAAAACAAATGGGGAAAAAAAAAAATCCATACACCAGATTACTGGTGTCCTCTGTTCATAAAATATCTGTAACAGTTAGACTTGAACAGTTGTAGGTTGAAATTTGGAGGAAAACAACTCTGGGGAAGCGAGTTCCAGAGAGATGCAGTTCGGGGAATGAAAGAATTGATAGGCAGAAGTTCTGCAATATGGTTGAGTGACATTCCAGTCATGAGCGCTACAAGATGCCCGTGTAGCACGAGGGAAGGCATGGAGAGGTGGCACCATGGACGCAACTTCGTCTGAGCATTTGCCAAAAAAATATCTGTAAAATAATGCAAGGGAGGCAACATTCCTTCTTACTTGCAGGGGAGGTAGTTTATATGTAATGGCAGGGTTGTTAATGATTCTAACAGCTTTATTCTGAATTTTGTCTAGTTGTCTTAATGCAACCTCTCCACAACCATCCCACAAGGGTGAGCAATATTCAAGCTGAGAGCGCACATGACTCTTATAAATTATAGCCAACTGCTCATCGGCGAAGAAGTTACGGACTCTGTACAATAATCCAAGTTTCTTTGAGGCGGTTTTAGCAAGTGATCTGACATGAGAGGTCCAGCTGAGGGCACTGTTAAGTGAGACACCAAGAATTTCAATACTTTTGGAGATGGGAATATTAGTAGCACTGAAGGTAATGTACGAATCTGGCAATATTTGTCTATTAGTAAACTGTATATATTTAGTTTTACTAGCATTAAAAGAGACAAGGTTGTTTTGCCCCCATTCACTGATTGTAGATAGAGCTTGATTTATGGAGATGGCTGTACTGAGTTGAGAGTTAGAGATATTAGACTTTGTAATTGGATGTCTGAGTGTGAATGAACTATGTAGTGTTGAGTCATCTGCATATGAGTGAATGGGATTGTGAGTGACAGATAAGAGATCATTAATATGAACCAGAAATAGGGTTGGCGCCAGAACTGATCCCTGCGGCACGCCGGCGTTAATTGAGTGGAAATTTGAATATACATCATCTACTTTTACTCTTATTTTCCTGTCACTATGATAAGAAGAAATCAAAGGAACAAAAGACGTTAGTCCATAGCAAGGGAGTTTGGACAGCAGGGAACGGTGCCATACTCTGTCGAAAGCTTTAGAGATATCAAGAGCTACTGCATGAGTTTCTCCAAAAAGATCAATTGACTGATGGATCGTATGAGTTAAGAGATTGAGTATGTCAATGGTGGATCTTTCACGGCGAAAACCGTATTGTCTATCACTAATTAAGTTGTTGGATTCAAGATATTTAACAATATGCTTATTAATTAAAGTTTCAAATACCTTACCAAGAGAAGATGTGACAGCTATTGGTCTGTAATTGGAGGGGTCAGACGAACTTCCTTTCTTCGGAACTGGGTGGATATTGGCTTCTTTCCATGAATTTGAGAATAAAGAAGTACGTATGCATAGTCTGAATAATTTAGCTAGGACAGAGGCAAGTTCAGGGGAACACTTTTTCAAAACAATTGGCGGAATTCCATCTGGGCCTGGAGCTTTGTTGATAGGTAAATTGTCTAGGATGGATTTTACGAATCTTGTCTGTGTTTTAAGTGGGGCAATTTCGGGAGACTCAAGTTCCAGTACTGAGACATTCTGGCTGGTATCATCTATGGTAGAGTTTCTTGCAAAGGTACTAGCAAAGATATCTGCTTTCCCACGTGGGTCATTTGTAATATTGCCATCTGAAGATTTTAGTGGGGGAATGGAAGATGACTTGTTAAAGTTATTATTGAAAGAATTAAGAGTTGACCAGAATATTCTATTGGCATTAGGGTTGTTAAGTAGTTTTGATGCTTGCTTTTGAAGAAAGTTTGATTTAGATAGATTTAATACAGATTTTGCATGATTTCTAGCAATTTTAAATTGGGAGAGTGATTTAGATGTTTTTGATTTTAAGTAAGAGTTATATGCTAATGACTTTTGGGCTGTTGCTCTGGCACAATTGCCATCAAACCATTTTGGAGAGTTTGATCTTTTAGTGAATTGTTGACTTGGTATGAGTAAATCCATACCAGCAAGGGGTCAATAAAGTCGCAAATGTGGGACTGGGTAGAATTGGGATCACTAGAGAAGAAAGATTGCCATGGAACATCAGCAAGATAATTTCTAAATCCATCCCAGTCTGCCCTGTCAAAGTGCCATCGGGTCACCCTGACAGGTTCGGAATGGGGAGGTGTAGGAGGGTTAACTAATGAGGCTTTGATGAGATTGTGGTCAGAGGATCCAAGTGGTGACAGTACCTCTATCCTGTATTGATCTGGATTATTTGTCAAGAATAAATCCAAGAGATGGGCATTATGGTCAGGATTATCAGGTATTCTGGTTGGTTGCTTTACCAACTGGGTGAGATTAAATGATTTCGCAAACAGCTCGCATTCTAGACCAGCGTCGTCAGTCCGGGCGGATTGCAATAACCATTCAACACTGTGTATGTTAAAATCACCCAAAATGTCAAGGGCAAGGTCAAGGTTACTCAACTGAGTGGATATGGAATCAAATACACTGGGTTCCTTACCAAAAATTGACTGCTACTTGAGAGGATGAATTGATAACTGCATTCTGAGGGCTACTGCTGCATAGATGAAATGTATTATTCCTATTACGATGAGCAATAATTAAGTAAAACAAGATGTAATATGGTCAAATGATTCATTTAGTGTAATGTATCATTAATATTCAAATATACATTAAAATTTTCTTATAAAAGCTGCAGGAGAGCTCCCGTTAACACATGAAAATTTTATGATGGATTATCTTTCATAAATCTCAACTATTTTATGACACCCATATTCTTTGGAAATATCGTTTATATTACAAAAATGTTCATGTCTCCCAAATTATGCAAAAATAACATGTTACTCAAATGAGGCTTGTTGATGTCACAGGTTGAATCCTACATAGGGCAAGGGGTCAATAAAGACCTGCTGAAACTTATTCATCCCCAAATCATTCAGGATAGTTTGGTTAGGTCAACTCTGGCTGAATTACCAGTATGTTAGGTTAGGTTAGTAGGCTCGAACGATTAGTGATGGATTAAAATTGTTCTTCCATTCCACAGTAAACTGTAAAGAACATTATGGTGTCAATGAATTAAAAATAACAGAAAGACCTCAAGAGCACAGAAAACATAAAATGAAATGACCAATGCTTGAACGAGTAAGATATTGAAAAACAGTACAGTAAATACCAGAATGTCTTAGGTGTTAAGCAAAATTCTTGGTAAAACTGTAAGTTTTATATCATTTAAATCAGAATGCAATACTTCAGTGAGTACTGATACTGACAAAAGCAATCAATCCTCATACTACTGGCCTGCCACTAAACCTAACCTGGCCAAACCAAATCAGCCTATTGACTACTAATGTTGCTAACGTAACAAAATCAAATTTCGACCTAACAGACTGCCAGTAGACCTAACTAACGCAGACTGCCACTAGTGACCTAAACTTACTGTAGCTGTGCCTACGAACAAAACCTATACAACTAGAAGTAAATGAACCCAAAACTGGCTATAGGTACTGAGCACACAGTGTAAATACAGCAGAGTGACACAGGTGAAGTCAGTCAATGTACAGCGAGGTTGGATGGTGAGGAATTGGAAAATGTGAGTACGTTTAAGTACTTGAGTAGTGTGATAAGTAAGGATGGAGGTTTGGAGGGTGAAGTGCTTGAAAGGGTACAGCAGGGAAAAAAGGTTGATGGTTCTTTGAAAGCAGTGATAAGAAACAGGGAAGTGAGCATGGAAGTGAAAAAGTTACTACATGACAGTATTGTGATACCAACTCTAACGTATGGAAGTGAAACTTGGACGTTGTTGGAAGGACACAAGTCAAGAGTGAGAGCAGTGGAAATGAGTTATTTAAGAGGAGCCTGTGGAGTCACATGGAGAGACAGGCTGACGAATGAGGATATAAAGGAGCGTTGTGGTGTTGATGTGGATGTGATACGAAGTAGGAAGCGTTATGAGGAACACACTGAGGTGGTTTGGCCATGTGGAGAGGATGGAGGGTGAAAGACTGACGAAGAGAGTGTATGTGAGTGAGGTGGAGGGGGAAAGAGGGAGGGGGAGGCCGAGGATGAGATGGAGGGATGGGGTGGAGAGGTATATGAGAGAGGGGGGTGTGAGTTGGGAGCAGGGCAGTGAAATGACGGGGGACAGGGCGACTTGGAGGCGATTTGTTTGTGGCCACCCCAAACGGGATTGAGGCGTCTGGCAATAGAATAGAATAGAATAGAATAGTTGAAAAGATAATTGGTAATATAGTATCTGCTAGACTAATACGAGTTATTGCTTAACTCAGTGCTTTCTTTCAGATTTACAGTGTGCTTAATCTTACTGTGCTGCCTATCTGACACAGAAAGTACAGTACAGTACTTATCATCTCACAGTACAGTATATCTACCGATTTCAGCTTTGCAAGTCAGAAAAAAAAATTGCTGTATAAAAAAACAACTTCTGACAGCATTGATAAATCTATTTATCTATTGCCAGACGCCTCAATCTCGTTTGGGGTGGCCACAAACAAATCGCCTCCAAGTCGCCCTGTCCCCCGCCATTTCACTGCCCTGCTCCCAACTCACACCCCCCTCTCTCATATACCTCTCCACCCCATCCCTCCATCTCATCCTCGGCCTCCCCCTCCCTCTTCCCCCCCTCCACCTCACTCACATACACTCTCTTCGTCAGTCTTTCACCCTCCATCCTCTCCACATGGCCAAACCACCTCAGTGTCTTCCTCATAACGCTTCCTATCACATCCACATCCACACCACAACGCTTCTTTATATCCTCATTCGCCAGCCTGTCTCTCCATGTGACTCCACAGGCTCCTCTTAAATAACTCATTTCCACTGCTCTCACACTTGACTTGTGTCCTTCCAACAACGTCCAAGCTTCACTTCCATACGTTAGAGTTGGTATCACAATACTGTCATGTAGTAACTTTTTCACTTTCATGCTCACTTCCCTGTTTCTTATCACTGCTTTCAAAGGACCAGCAACCTTTCTTCCCTGCTGTACCCTTTCAAGCACTTCACCCTCCAAACCTCCATCCTTACTCATCACACTACCCAAGTACTTAAACGTACTCACATTTTCCAATTCCTCACCATCCAACCTCGCGGTACATTCACTGACTTCACCCCTCTCAAAGACCATCACTTTACTCTTCCCTACATTCACCTTTAGATTCCGTTTCTTATACACTCTCCCAAACTCATCCACCAAGCCTTGCAGCTCCCATTCGTCTTCACTCAACAACACAGTATCATCTGCAAACAACAGTACAGGGAGTTTCCAAACACTATCCTCCCTCACCAGGGCCACTCCAACATCCACTACCCTACCTTGTACTTCTTCTATTACCCCATCCATGTACAGATTGAACAACCATGGAGACATGACACATCCCTGTTTCAACCCAACCTTCAAACAGAAAAATTCACTTAGTTCACCATCCACACGCACTGCAGCCTTTGCACCATCTTACATACTCTTCACAGCATTCAACAACTTCCCATCTACTCCATATATTATTAACACTTTCTACAATCCTTGTCTATCCACCCTGTCATATGCTTTCTCCAAATCCATGAAGGCCGCATACAACTTCTTTCCCTTCTCTAGAAACTTTTCCACTAAAGATCTAAGAATGAATTTCCGATCTACACAACCTCTTCCCTTCCTAAAGCCTCCCTGTTCTTCTCCAACTAATTTCTCTGTTCTTTCTCTAACTCTGTCAATAAGTATCCTACCATACACTTTTCCTATTATACTAAGAAGACAAATGCCCCTATGATTACCACACACTTCTTTTTCCCCTTTTCCTTTGTACAAGGGAATAATTATACCTGACTTCCAATCCTCCGGGACTCTACCTTCCTCCCAGGCCAATCTGCACATCTTCCACATCCATTCTACTACTATCTCTCCCCCATGCTTCAGCATTTCACCACACACTTCATCAATTCCTGGGGCTTTCCCCAATTTAACTTTCTTCATTGCTTCCACAACTTCTATCCTACTGATTTCTTCCTGTCTTCTCACCTCCCTCCTTCTCTCAGCCATTCCCCAGCCACTTATACTCGCATTACTTCCATCCTCTATGTTCAACAATTCCTTAAAAATGTTCTCGCCATCTGTTCACTTTTTCTCCCTTCTCCACTAGTAATCTACCATTTTTATCTTTCACTCCCCTGCTAACTTCACTTCCACCCTGTCTTACTCTTTTCACCTCTTTCCAGAACATTTTCTTACAGTCCCTCCACTTTACACTCAAATTCTTTCCGAATTCCCCATCCACTCTCTTCTTACTCTCTCTTACTAATCTCTTCACCTCTCTCTTTCTTTCTACATATAATTCTCTCTTCTGCCTCTCAACTTCTTCCACCCCCTATTTCTCATCCATTCATTGTATGCTTTCTTCTTTTGTGCCACAGTCTGTCTCACCTCTTCAGTCCACCACGCTGTTCCTTGCAGCCTCCTCCGTCTTCTCTTCCTTCCACCCACCACATCACATGCTGCACACATTTCTTCTGCAAATATCCTACACACACCTTCCACGTCTCCCATCTGCTCCAATTCATATTTGCCCAATCGTTCCTCCACTTCTCTCTTATACTCTGCCTTTTTCTCATCCTCTTGTAACCTTTCCACTCTCCTTGCAACTACTCCTTCCTCTCGTCTTTCCCTTCTTCTATTCCTCCATCTTACTCGAATCCTAATTCTGGCCACCACCAAGTAGTGGTCAGAAAGTCCACTCCCCCAGCCTCTATAGACTCTTGCATCCATTACACATCTTCGCATCCTTTCATCCACACACACATAATCAATCACTGCCTTCCTTTCATTCAGTTCACTACCCACCCTTCTCATCACTCGCCATGATTAACTGTGGATCATTTTATGCCTGAGAGAGTATTGGCTATCACCAACCCCCTCCCAGCACAAATGTCCACTAACGCACTCCCATTCTCATCTATCTCAGCAGGCACACCCCACTCACCAACTATTCCTTTCACCTTCACATTCCCAACGTTACCATTCATATCACCGATCAAAAACACTCTCTCATTCCTTCCAAACTTTTCCATGCACACTTCTACATTTGTCCAGAACTCTTCTCTCACTCTTCTAGCACGATCTTACGTTGGCGCATACACACACACACAATCGCCCACATTTGTATTCCAACTTTCAACTTCACCCACACAGTCCTTGACCCAACTAATCCATACTGTCTTATGCTCTTCTTCCATCTTTTACTCACAACTATACATACTCCTTCCTTTGCCCTCTCATTCTCACCTACTCCTGCACATATACCCCATCCATACTCCCATTCTCTCACACTTTCTCCTCTCCATTTTGTTTCAGTTATTCCACATACATCCACTTTCGCACCCTCAAGCACCTGGACAATCTCTCTCTCTCTTTCACCTTATCATTCGTTCCCCTTACATTTCACGTTCCGATAACCATGTCCTTTGTCCGGTCCTTGGTCGTCATCGTTTAGTCAGTCCTTGTCCGAGGCTTATTGTTTGTTTTTTTTAGTTAGTTGTTTTCCGGGGAGGGGCACTAACCCTCCGCCAACCCTTTCCACACACCCTTGTTTTATGGATTTTCTTTGATGCTAGCTTTAACTTTACCTAATATTTCACCACTGGAGTATGAGATGGTTGATATATATTTTTATGGTGGTTTTCACACTTCAGGTGGCGGTTGGTGTGTGTGTGTGTGTGTGTGTGTGTGTGTGTGTGTGTGTGTGTGTGTGTGTGTGTGTGTGTGTGTGTGTGTGTGTGTGTGTGTGTGTGTGTGTGTTCTTACCTTACCTAATTGTATCTTTACAGGAATGAGTCAAGCTCGTACTGTCCCGTGTCTTAAACCATATTTATCGTACATATCCTTAAATTTGTGAAGTGTTTTGGCACACACTATTTCATTCGGTAGTGCATTCCATTGATCAATTGCTCTGTTTGGGAAACTGAATTTCCTTACGTCTTTATCACCTCTCTTCTTATGCAGTTTTTTGCAGTGTCCTCTTGCTGATGCTTCTCCATATGTTAAGTAATCATTTATGTCTATTTTCTCCTTCCCTGATATGCACTTATATAGCATTATCATGTCACCTCTTTTCCTTCTCTCCTGTAGTGTTGGTAGATTCAGTTTATTTAGTCTTTCTTCGTAGCTTAGGTCCCTTAAGCTTGGTATCCATCTTGTAGCGGCCCTTTGAACTTTTTCAATCTTGTCTATATGCTTTTTGAGATGAGGACTCCAGACTACTGATGCATATTCCAGGGTTGGTCTAGTGAATGATGTTATTATCCTTCTTAGCATGTCTTCATTTATGTATGTGAATGCTATTCTCATATTTGCAAGCAGTGTATACATGTTCCGTACCTTCTCGCTGATGTGGTCAGCCGGAGATAGTCTGTTATTGATAATCACACGTAGGTCTTTCTCTCTTTCTGATGTGTATAGGGTTTTATTTCCTAACTTATAATCCCAAACAGGTCTTTTTCCACTTTTACCAAACTTGATTACATGACACATGTCCACATTGAATTCCATTTGCCATGTACTACTCCATTCATGAAGTTTATTTAATTCTTCTTGTAGCTCTTTACAAGAGTCTGTGTTAGTAATTCTCCTTTGTATTTTTGCATCATCTGCAAACATATTCAGATAGCTCTCATTTCCAGTGTTACTGTCATTTATATACACTAAAAACATGATTGGTGCCAGCACTGAACCCTGTGGTACTCCACTAGTCACTTCTTTCCATGATGAGTAGTTTCCTCTTAGTACTGTCCTCATTTCTCTTTTTATGAGAAAGTCTTGCATCTAACAAAACAGTTTGCCTCGAACTCCTCCTTGATGGTTCAGTTTCCATAAAAGTCTTTGGTGTCGTACTGTGTCAAAAGCTTTCTTGAAATCTAAATACTGTCCACCCATCCTTCCCTTTCCTGTATTGTGTTTGTTACTCTGTCATAGTAGCTCAACAGATTAGTAACACATGATTTTCCTTTTCTGAAACCAAACTGTCTTTCTGTTATCATACTGTGTTCTTCTAGATGATTTACCCAAGCTTTTCTTATAAGTTTTTCTAATACCTTGCTTACAACACTGATCAGTGATACTGGTCGGTAGTTGAGTGGATTTTGTCTATTTCCTTTCTTGAATAAGGGGACAATATTTGCTTTCTTCCAAATATCAGGTAGTTTACCTTGACTCAAGGATTTCTTGAAAATTAAAAATAATGGTTTACTTAACTCCTTTGCACATTCTCGTAGTACCCAACATGGAATTTCATCAGGACCACTTGCTTTTCCTCTGTCTAATCTACTTAACTCCTCCTGTATTACTTTTTCTGCTATTTGTATATCTGGTAGTATGTGTGGACATGCGTGTTCCACATAGTCCCTCTCAAAATTTTTTTCTTCTGTAAAAACTAATTGGAAATTCTTATTTAGTGCTTCACAAATATCTTTCTCTTGTGTATAAGTGATTCCCTCGTCCGTAATGGATTGTATCATATCTTTTACTTTGGTTTTGCTTCTGATATAGCTGTAAAACAGCTTTGGTTGATCACTACTTTTATTTATTATATCCTCCTCAAACTGTTTTTGGGCTTCCCTCCTTATTCTTGTATAGTCGTTTCTTGCCTGTTTGTAATTATTATACGCCCTTTCACTATTGTGTCTTCTGTATCTATTCCACAACAAATCTCTTCTTTCTTTTGGTTTTTTACATTCTGTATTGAACTATTTCTGTATTTTCTTATCTGTTTCTTTGTGCTGTTGGATGTACTTCTGGACTACTATTTCATAAAATTCACAAAAAATTTTATATACAGCATTTAAATCTTGTCCTCTAAGCTCATTTTCCCAATCAACTTCTAAGAAATACTTCTTTAGGTCTTGATAATTTCCCTTTTTATAGTTTAGTCTCTTTTTGTAAATGTCATTGCTGTTTACTATGTCATATGCTATCCTGAAGTTATAATTTAGTACTGCATGATCGCTTTTGCCGAGTGGAGGGTGATATATTAAACTGTCAATATCCTTTTCTTGCCTAGTAAATATTAGATCTAGCACTGAAGGTACATCAAGTCCCCTTTTTCTGGTGGTTTCCCTCACATGTTGCGTTAAGAAAAACTCTTGTACGAAATCCTAGAGCTTTTGGTCCCAACAGCTTTCTTGGCTATTTATATCTAGAGTATTCCAATTTATATTTGTATTGAAGTCCCCAGTTAGTATAATTCTTTCCGATTTCTCTTCCATTTTATGTAGCAATGATCATATACTCTGAATTGTACTCTCTGCCAGGTCCTCATATTCGTTTCTCTCCCATGTGTTTGATCTGGGACGTATGTACAAATTGGCTACAATTACTTTCCCTTCAGATGTGTTGATCTCTACTGCAATCAGTTGTACTTGTGATGGTATATCTAGTTTTATTTCCTTGACTTTTAGATTTTTCTTAGTTAATATTATAATTCCTTCTCCTTTTTTTAAATTTCTGTCTCTTCTCCATATATTGTATTCCTCTTAATTTAGTATGTGTGTGTGTGTAATTCACCGGGTCGGTCAGGATCACGTAATGGTTTTGTGATCATCGGCATTTTACCCTCCCGGAAGAGAGGTGAAAGCTCATATAGTCCGATCTAAGGGCAAAGCCTTGACCTTCACACACGCACACACCCATCCTCTTGCTCAAGGAGGACAGTGGCCACCCGCTTTGTCAGTGAAACTTTCGCATCCCGAGCAAGGCGCGAACCCCCGTCTTAGCAGATGCTAGGCGAGAGCGTTACCACTGCACCAGCGAGCGATGTGTGTGTGTGTGTGTGTGTGTGTGTGTGTGTGTGTGTGTGTGTGTGTGTGTGTGTGTTTTAATGCAGGGCAAAAGGAAACAAAGGCTGGAAGGCCAAGAATGTTCTCTAGAAAAAACTGAGGTTGCAATAGAAAAAGAGATAAAGATGTAATATTGTGGTGAAGAGAAAAGGTTAAAGGAAAATAGTAAGAGAAGGAGAGTTGAGGAAATGAAGAGCCTCTGACTTCACACTGTTGAGAAAGCTGTATGTGGGGAGCCCCTTCACACGTAGGAGTTAAGGCCGGTTCACACGAGCAAAGTCGAGGCCGTTTTTTGCCGGAACTTGCTTCCCGGTAGAAATTCCGGCCGCTTGTTTTGCCAGTAGGGTCTTTTTTGCCGGTGTCATATGCACGGGGTGACTTTATGCTGGAAGTTACCGTTCCCTTCTCTATTAAGCCTAAACTTACCAAACTTAACCAAACCTAACTTAACCTTAACCTAACCTTATCCTAGATCAACCTAACTTAAATAAACCTAAATTAACCTAATCTTAATTCACGAAATGACTAATTTGATAATCTGTCTAACATACACATATATCTTTATTTATATATATCCATATATCGACCTATAGTTACCTACAGGTCGATAAGACATCCAACTATCTTCCTGACACATGTATTTCATACAATGTTATTGATAAATGGCACAAAATTTGGGATAACATGCGGATACTTTCAAAATAGAAGCGAAACGGCCACTCGGCGCATGCGCACTGAGCGGAACGGTGACTTCCAGCATAAGTCACTCCGTGCATACGACACCGGAATCGGGAGAAATAGGCCTGGCCGATGTAAATGGAAATATCGAACAAGGAAAAGCTCTGGGGACGAAGACGAATACGACATCTTGTGTGTTTACACTACTACTGCTACTGCTGCTACTCTCACTTCAACGTTTATTCCAGTTTGGGTGTATTTGGTATGACCATGAGTATAAAAGAATGATTATTTAAGTATAAGTTAAAGGTATACACAAGGAATCTTATACGTGATTTTATGCGTAAGAAAACTTATGCATACGGCCCCTGAAGCCACCAGAAAGCTGAGTTGATACTGTCAATCACCAGACATTACTCCAGCTGTAATAAGAGAAGCTTGTATCATGTGATGAACCAATGTATTATGTACTGTGTCATATGAACATAGGCTACAGTAGCTACTGTAATTAGTAGTCATTATACTTGTCATACGAACAAACAGTATCTATTGTAATTAGTACTATGATCGCTGACACAAGATACAACCCCCCAGTATCCTTGATGTCGCTGTTAACCCTATAGTATCTCTTATATCACTGTTAACCTCACAGTATCCTTGATGTCACCGTTAACCCCATAGCATCTCTGATGTCACTGTTAACCCTACATTATCCTTGATGTCTGTTAACTCCACATTATCCTTATGTCACTGTTAACTCCACTCATTTTCGCCACTGTCTCTGTGAAAGCAACAGGCACTCTCCCATTCCTGCTCTTGTTTTTTTCTGGAACATGAGGCCAATAACTACGGTAAAGTTGTGATTTGTTTGGGTTTGGAATGAGCTGCTCAGGGTCAAGGTTAAGCCAAGTGGTGTCACGGCAGGTCATTGCCTAAAATGGCAATAACCTGTGCTGTACGGGGAGGGAACCAAATCACAAAAACTGCCAATTTCTGACAGAAATGAAGTTAAAACTTTAAAGAAATTACATACGGTAATAAACAAAGGAAAAACCATTGATGCATTGTCAAGTCGGGGCTGAAACAAGAAAATTACCAAATCATGGAACTGAGGCATGGTTTGGGATCATTTAAGCAAAACTGATAGTTGGAAAGTGAAAAGGAGGCATTAAAAACTTGTCATGTAAGTGAACAAACATAAGCTGGTAAATTAAATACCATGGGCCTCTGTACATTAATATCAATAACTAAACAATTTCATTTTTGTAATTTCAGGTAAATAAAGGAGATGGAAAATAGGCCCCACCATAAAGGAAGAGATGGACCATAGGCCCAGCTCACCCGCACAGTCCCAAGTCCAAGCATGGGACCAGGGACCCGTGGTCCACCAGCTGTGGTCAGTGGCTGCGGCAGTGGCCTTGGGGCACCCCGCCAGGACATCTACAGGGACACCCTCCAAACACGTCTTGGCACTATAACTGCTCCACCATTATCAGCCTCAGAGGGCGCTACTCCCAGGCCTGGGACCCTCTCTACAGGGTGGAAGTTGCAGCCTGGGAACTGCAGTGCTGTGTACCCTTTGGCACAGATACGAACCCCATCCAATCCTGGTCCCAAAACTATGGAGGCGGAGCCTATGCCAGGCCTTCCCCCAGGTCCTCCACTGGGTAGTGAGGGCAAAGTTTTCTGGTCACATGCCCTTGCTGTGCATCAACTCCTGTGGTGTAGTGGGGTACAATGTGTGGTAGGTACAGCACGTGTAGAGTGTGGTGCACAAAAGAGTTAAAGAAAAATGTTTGGGAGAGTATGCTGGCCTACTCTGCGCATTAGTGTCACACTGAAAAAGGTCATCAAAGGAAGATGGTTTGGGTATCCTGAGGGTCAGTGAAACAGAAGTTATTCAGCTCTCCCATCCTCCTCGTGAGTGCACCTTGACTGGCTAGTGTTACAGCCTACTCCATGTGCTATGGGTTAGGAGTGTACTGCTGTATAGTAGTGAGATCTGGCCAGTAAAGGTAGAGGATATTCGTAGGTTCGTAAGTACAGATATGATGATGATTACATATGATTAGTTAGATGTACAGTGCTTCCTCGAATGCGAGGTCTGCGGTGTTAGGACTGCGACAGAAGAATTGAGAGGAAGGAATGGACTTGAATGTATATATTGGTACTGTGATAAGGAGGGGTAAACTGAGATGGTTTGGGTATGCCAAGAGGATAGAGGATGGTAATAAAACTGTGGCTGAATCGGTAGAGAGGTGGCCTTCAATTCCCAGCAGGGAAAGGGACCAGTTTTGGAATTTGAATTTCATAACAGGTTTTACTGATCTATCAGAATAACTGTTAATACCAGTACACCAGTCCTGTACGAGATAGCCCTAGCATGTACTCAAGATGGACGGTGGGTGTTACATCGAAGTGATGACATGCAGGTGTATGGTATGTAGGGCCTTGGGAGCAGGCTGTGACGCCAACGCCCAGAGTCAGGGAGGGGGGGGGGGGAATAAAAATGGGTACAGAAGGTGGGAAGTGTGAATGTCAGGGGTAAGGTTGCAAGAGGGAGACTAAAAAGACCTGGGATGAGATCATAGTGTGTGACCTCAGGGATAAGGAACTGAATGAGGAGGCTACCAGAGGTCAAGCAATGTGGAGCTGTCACTAGGTGGCCAAGGCCAGTGCATGGAAGTATGTTGGAGCCTTTATAAATGATACCACACACACACACACACACACACACACACACACACACACACACACAATCCAAAGTTAGTCAGAGATTCAGTAGATATAAACAAATCTATAGTAATCACTGGTATAGAAGAGGAAGAAGTAAAAAACAAGATCACAAGAGACAAAAAGGAGATGGCAAATGTAATGAGCTTACTGAAAGAAGTCTCAGAGGAAATCTGTAGTAAAGACATAGAGGAACACAAAAGGTTAGGGAAATACGAGAAAAGCAAGACAAGACCTCTAAAGGTGACTTTCCAGAGTGTAAACAATGTGGAGGAGATACTAAAAAATGCAAAGAATCTTATGGAAAAAGAGGAGTTCAAAAATGTATGGATAAAAAGATGTCTAACACAAGAGGAACTGGAATTACTGAAAGAGAAGAGGGAGGAAGCAAAAACAAAAAATGAGGGAAGAGCAGAAGAGGAGAAGAACAAATTTTTTTACAAAGTAATAGGATTGCAGGTACGAAATTGGTACATAAACAGGATGGAATAAAAAGGAGGAAGGTAGTAAAACCATGTCATGACAAGTATATAAACAAGATGATAAAGTTGATGTACTCCAATGTGGATGGAATGGTATCTAAATTACTACAGATGAATGATTATGTCAGAGAAAATGAACCACAAATAATATGCCTAACTGAAACAAAATTAACACCAAGGATATCCAATGACATACTAAACTTAGAGGAATACAATATATGGAGAAGAGACAAATTAAAAAAAAAGGAGGAGGAATTATAATATTAACTAAGAAAAATCTAAAAGTCAAGGAAATAAAACTAGATATACCATCACAAGTAGAACTGATTGCAGTAGAGATCAACACATCTGAAGGGAAAGTAATTGTAGCCAGTTTGTACATGCCACCCAGATCAAACACATGGGAAAGAGACGAATATGAGAACCTGGCAGAGAGTACAATTCAGAGTATAAGATCATTGCTACACAAAATGGAAGAGAAATCGGAAAGAATTATACTAACTGGAGATTTTAAAACAAATATAAATTGGAATACTCTAGATATACTTAGCCAAGAAAGATGTTGGGACCAAAAGCTCCTGGATCTCGTGCAAGAGTTTTTCCTAACGCAAACATGTGAGGGAAACCACCAGAAAAAGAGGACTCGATGTACCTTCAGTGCTAGATCTAATATTTACTAGGCAAGAAAAGGATATTGACAGTTTAATATATCACCCTCCACTCGGCAAAAGCGATCATGCAGTACTAAATTACAACTTCAGGACAGCATATGACATAGTTAACAGCAATGAAAGTTACAAAAAGAGCCTAAACTATACAAAGGGAAATTATCAAGACCTAAAGAAGTATTTCTTAGAAGTTGATTGGGAAAATGAGCTTAGAGGACAAGATTTAAATGCTGTATATAAAAATTTTTGTGAATTTTATGAAATAGGAGTCCAGAAGTACATCCCACAGCACAAAGAAGCAGATAAGAAAATACAGAAATAGTTCAATACAGAATGTAAAAAAACAAAAGAAAGAAGAGAGTTATTGTGGAATAGATACAGAAGCCACAATAGGGAAAGGGCATATAATAATTACAAACAGGCAAGAAGCGATTATTCAAGAATAAGGAGGGAAGCCCAAAACAGTTTGAGGAAGATACAATAAATAAAAGTAGTGATCAACCAAAGCTGTTTTACAGCTACATCAGAAGCAAAACCAAAGTAAAAGATATAATACAATCCATTACGGATGATATAAAGGAGCGTTGTGGTGTGGATGTGGATGTGATAGGAAGCGTTATGAGGAACACACTGAGGTGGTTTGGCCATGTGGAGAGGATGGAGGGTGAAAGACTGACGAAGAGAGTGTATGTGAGTGAGGTGGAGGGGGGAAGAGGGAGGGGGAGGCCGAGGATGAGATGGAGGGATGGGGTGGAGAGGTATATGAGAGAGGGGGGTGTGAGTTGGGAGCGGGGCAGAGAAATGGCGGGGGACAGGGCGACTTGGAGGCGATTTGTTTGTGGCCACCCCAAACGGGATTGAGGCGTCTGGCAATAGACAGATAGATAGATTACGGATGAGGGAATCACTTATACGCAAGAGAAAGATATTTGTGAAGCACTAAATAAGAATTTCCAATTAGTTTTTACAAAAGAAAAAAATTTTGAAAGGGACTATGTGGAACATGCATGTCCACACATACTACCATATATACAAATAGCAGAAAAAGTAATACAGGAGGAGTTAAGTAAATTAGACAGAGGAAAAGCAAGTGGTCCTGATGAAATTTCATGTTGGGTACTACGAGAATGTGCAAAGGAGTTAAGTAAACCATTATTTTTAATTTTCAAGAAATCCTTGGGTCAAGGCAAACTACCTGATATTTGGAAGAAAGCAAATATTGTCCCCTTATTCAAGAAAGGAAATAGACAAAATCCACCCAACTACCAACCAGTATCACTGACCAGTGTTGTAAGCAAGGTATTAGAAAAGCTTATAAGAAAAGCTTGGGTAAATCATCTAGAAGAACACAGTATGATAACAGAAAGACAGTTTGGTTTCAGAAAAGGAAAATCATGTGTTACTAATCTGTTGAGCTACTATGACAGAGTAACAAACACAATACAGGAAAGGGAAGGATTGGTGGACAGTATCTATTTAGATTTCAAGAAAGCTTTTGACACAGTACCACACCAAAGACTTTTATGGAAACTGTACCATGAAAGAGGAATTCGAGGCAAACTGTTTTGTTGGATGCAAAACTCTCATAAAAAGAGAAATGAGAACAGTACTAAGAGGAAACTACTCATCACGGAAAGAAGTGACTAGTGGAGTACCACAGGGTTCAGTGCTGGCACCAATCATGTTTTTAGTGTATATAAATGATATAAACAGTAACACTGGAAATGAGAGCTATCTGAATATGCTTGCAGATGATGCAAAAATATAAAGGAGAATTACTAACACAGACTCTTGTAGGGAGCTACAAGAAGAATTAAATAAACTTCATGAATGGAGTAATACATGGCAAATGGAATTCAGTGTGGACAAGTGTCATGTAATCAAGTTTGGTAAAAGTGGAAAAAGACCTGATTGGGATTATAAGTTAGGAAATAAAACCCTACACACATCAGAAAGAGAGAAGGACCTAGGTGTGATTATCAGTAACAAACTATCTCCGGCTGACCACATCAGCGAGAAGGTACGGAACATGTATACACTGCTTGCAAATATGAGAATAGCATTCACATACATAAATGAAGACATGCTAAGAAGGATAATAACATCATTCATTAGACCAACCCTGGAATATGCATCAGTAGTCTGGAGTCCTCATCTCAAAAAACACATAGACAAGATAGAAAAAGTTCAAAGGGCCGCTACAAGATGGATACCAAGCTTAAGAGACCTAAGCTACGAAGAAAGACTAAATAAACTGAATCTACCAACACTACAGGAGAGAAGGAAAAGAGGTGACATGATAATGCTATATAAGTGCATATCAGGGAAGGAGAAAATAGACATAAATGATTACTTAACATATGGAGAAGCATCAGCAAAAGGACACTGCAAAGAACTGCATAAGAAGAGAGGTGATAAAGACGTAAGGAAATTCAGTTTCCCAAACAGAGCAATTGATCAATGGAATGCACTACCGAATGAAATAGTGTGTGCCAAAACAATTCACAAATTTAAGGATATGTACGATAAATATGGTTTAAGACACGGGACAGTAAGAGCTTGACTCATTCCTGTAAAGATACAATTAGGTAAGAACAATTAGGTAAGAACACACACACAAAAGTGGCAGCCAAGACTCTGAAACTAATAGCAAATTGGATACTGCAATGTTCAAACCTGAATGTGATAGTATGTTAACTAGAAGAAGCACTACAGACCTCAATGTGTGAGGGTATGTTGCCTGGATGAAGCACTGTATAAACCTGAATGTATGAGTATGTTAACAGGAAAAGGCACTGTAGACCTGAATGTGGAAGTGTACAGTAACTGGATGAAGCACTGTACACACCTGAAAGTGTATGTTAACTGGATGAAGCACCATAGACTTAAATATGTCAAAGTACAGTTAGCTGGTGAAGCACTGTACAGACCTGAATCTATGAGAGTATGCTCAGTGGATGAAGCACAACAGACCTGAATGTGTCACAGTACAGTTATTGGGTGAAGGATTGTACAGGCCTGAATGGGTGAGAGGATGTTAACTGGATGAAGCATTACACATTTGAAGGCGTCTGAGCAGTTATTAGGTGAACCATTGTATGGATTAGGTCAGGATAAATAAGGCTTTGTTAGTTGTGAAAATTTGGGTTCGGTTTGGATAAAAACGCACTGATAAGGGTAATCTAAATTAAAAATGGCGTTCTATGATGGCGTCCGTCAGTCAGTCGTGCACAACATGGCGTCCATCTATAAACAGTTTTACTCTTTTCGCAATTAAAAGAAAAAAAAAACTTGAAAACGCAATAAGAAAAGAGTGAAATAATCCTATGAGGGGCGCAGGTTAGAAAGAAACTGAAGAACACTGCAAAATACGGTGGTCCTATGTCTCCTTCATATGACCTCTTAAAATTTTTGCCTACCGTTGAACTGATTCAGTGACTTTCCAAAGGTGTACCGAAGTGCGTTCTCAAGTATGCAAAGAATCCATCGGTAAATAAGGAAAGAATGATTACATAAGGAAAAAGTTGGGTTAGGTTAACATAAGTATGTTTCTTTTTTTATGCAAGGAAGAAGGAACCAAAGTTAACGAGCCCGCAACTATTCCTTCCAAGAGAAGAACAAAATACAAGAGAGAGCCAAATTCAAGATCCGATCATTTCGAGATGCCTGGACACGCTGCGTTTGAAAGACTGGAGATCATAGGAAGCAGGAAATACAGAGAGAGACAATTCCAGAGCTGACCTGTTGCATACATGAAAGACTGGGAGTAATGGTTCACTTTTGCATTAGAGAGTTGGACAGAAAAAGGATGAGAGTTTGCTGCTTGACGGGTGCTACGCGCCCGTCGTAATGGTGGAGGAATGCATGCAGACAGTTCAGAGGAGCAGCGACCATTGAAGTAGTGATGGAAAAGAGATAAATATGCAACAGTGCGGTGGAGAGACAGAGGTTGAAGAGAGCCAGTAAGAGAAGAAGAGTTAATGAGATGAAAAGCATTTGACTCCACCCTATTGAGAAGAGCTGTATGAGAAGAACCTCCCCACACATGCGAGTTGTTCTCCACACAGGGGCGGTTAAAACCAGTGTATAGAGTCAACAATTGTGCAGGGGTAAAAAAGGAATGGGGTCGGCTTAGCACTCCCAATCTCTTGGAAGCAGATTTTACAAGAGATGTATATTGATCTTTCCAAGATAAGTCCCCAGTGAATGAAACCCCAAACATGTTCAAAGTTGATGCAGGATTAAGATTACTATTGTTAAACATTAGTAGGTACACCAGTGGAAGATTTTGTCGGGTTGATAGGTGTAAAAACTGAGTCTTTGATGCATTAAAAACAAGAAGATTATTTTTACCCCAGTCAGAGATACGAGCCAAGTCAGACATTAGGTGTTCCATAGCCTCATCCGTTGTTTGTTGAAGTAACTGCTGAGATGGACGTTGCAGAAACCGAATGGAAAGGTGAAGGGTGGAATCATCAGCGTCTGAGTGGATAGGGTTAGATGTACAGCTTAGAAGGTCACTGATGAATAAAAGGAAGAGAGTTGGTGATAGGACAGAGCCCTGAGGAACACCACTGTTGAGAGATCTAGGAGAAGAACGATGGCCTTCTACAATAGTGGCTGTAGAACGACCAGAAAGGAAGCTATAGATGAAGGCACAGATAGAAGGATAGAAACTGTAAGAGGGTAGTTTGGAAATTAAAGATTTATGCCAGATTCGATCGAAAACCTTTGAGATGTCAAGTGCAATGGCAAAGCTTTCGCTAAAGTCCCGAAAGGAGGATGACCAGGAATCTGAAAGGTAGGTGAGAAGATCGCCAGTGGAGCGTCCCTGACGGAACCCATACTGATGATCAGAAAGAAGGTTGTGATAGGAAAGATGCCTTAAAATTTTTCTATTAAGAATTGACTTGAAAACTTTTGAGATACAAGATGTTAAAGCAATTGGACGATAGTTAGAGGGTTGGAAATGGTCACCCTTCTTTGGGACTGGCTGAATGAGAGCAAACTTCCAGCAAGAAGGAAAGGTACAAGTTGATAGACAAAGACGAAAGAGTTTACCTAGGCAGGGTGTAAGCACAGAAGCACAGTTCTTGAGAACAACAGGAGGGACTCCATCAAGCCCATATGCCTTGTCAGTATTGAGGCCTGTGATGGCAGAAAATACATCAGCTGAAGAAAACTTAATGTCAGCCATGAGGAAGTGAGAGGGGGGAAGTGAAGGAGGAACAGCACGTGAATCGTCTAAGGTGGAATTGGAGAAGGTCTGAGCGAAGAGATCTGTTTTATCAGTAGAAGAAAAAGCTACAGAACCATCAGAGAAGAAAAGAGGAGGGAAGGATGATGAGGTAAAGTTGTTAGAAAGGTTTTTGGCAAGGTGCCAGAAGGAGCGGGAAGAATTCGAGTTGGAAAGTTGAGAGCATTTAGTATGGATGAAATTATTTTTAGCAGAGCGAAGAACAGACTTAGCATGATTCCGGGCAGAAACATAAGCAAGATGTGATTCAGGGGTGGGTTGGCTCTGATACCTTTTATAGTCCCTCTCCTTGTTGCGGACAGCATTAGAACAAGCGTGATTAAACCAAGGCTTTCTTGCATTAGTCAAAGGATATGAGAAAGGAATGTATGCTTCCATGCCCGAGAGAATTACCTCCGTAATGCGCGGGGCACACTCAGATGGCTCCCGGCCATGGAAGCAATAATCATTCCAGGGAAAGTCAAAGAAGTACTGCCTGAGGGCCTCTCAATCTGCGGCTCCAAAGTGTCACAGACGACGTTTCTTTGGAGGGTCCACAGGCTGTACCGGAGTGATAGGACAGGTTAAAGTGATTAGGTTGTGATCGGAGGAGACCAATGGAGAGAAAAGATTAACAGTGTAAGCAGAAGGATTAGTTGTAAAGAAGAGGTCAAGTATGTTGAAGCTCTCTCCAAGGTGGTCAAGGATACGGGTAGGGTGCAGTACAAGCTGCTCTAGGTCATTAAGGATAGAAAAGATGTAGACTTGTTCACCAGGTGGATCAGTGAAAGGAGAGGAGAGCCGAAGATGGTGGTGAACATTGAAATCTCCTAATATGGAGATTTCAGAGAAAGGAGAAATGGATAGAATGTGTTCCATTGTGAAAGTAAGATAGTCAAAGAATTTTTGATAGTAGAATTAGGGGATAAGTAAACAGCGCAGATACATTTAGTCAGAGAAAAACAGGATAGCCGAAGCCAGAGTGTAGAGAATTCAGAAGAATCGAGTTCAGGAACACGAGAGCAAGATAAGTCATTGCGTTTATATACACAACACCCACCTTTGGCTTTGAAATGAGTATAGAGGAAGTAGGAGGGTATAGAAAAGGGTTTGCTGTCAGTTGCCTCAGACAGCTGAGTCTCAGTTAGAAAAAGAAGGTGAGGTTTAGAGGAAGAGAGGTGGTGCTCAACAGAGCGAAAGTTAGAGGAAAGGCCACGAATGTTGCAGAAATGAAGAAGAAGTGATTCAGACAGTGGTTCCAGGCAGCACAAGTCGTCACCGGAAGAGGGGTGGAAGGTGGGGGCATTTATGGTCCCCCCTTCCCCTGGGGACTCCGAGGCCGTGTGTTGGGTAGCCATAATTTTCTTTTGAATTTTGGAAAAGGAAGTGTAGTGTGTACTGTGCATGTAGTTTGGTGTTGATAGCTGGAGAAAATTGTACTGGAGAGCATGCTGGCCTCCTCTCTGTGTTACTGAGACACTGAAAAAGTTCAGCAAAGTGGGATGGTTAGGTTAAAACACACGAAAACTGCAAAATAAGGGTGGTCCTGGCTCCTTAAGGAATACCCCCGCCAAGGACGTTATGTTTTCACCCCTGTCTGTTTGTTTCTTAGTTGGTTGATATGTGAGCAAGATTACACAAAAACTACTGGACGGATTTCCACGAAACTTGGTAGAAGAATAGGCCTTGGTCTATAATAGACTCCATTAAATTTTGTTGCGGATCTGGATAAAGGTGCGGATCAATGATTTTTTTTTTTTTTTTTTTTTACTTTAACATTGCGAGATAGGGCGTTTTTCGACACTTTCGTAAATTTTTCAGTGAATAGTGCATGGATCTTGATGGAAAAAATCAGGCATATTTAGGATGTTGGTATCTACGAATGTGTATAGTTTGGCGCGGATTCATATAAAAATCCGGATCTAGCGGATTAAAATATGCTTTTATAGTGAGTACGTAGTTGTTTTCCGGCTGCATGTTGGGCCTTGGCGGAGGTATGCGCTCTACTGAGTGCCATTCTAGTTACTGTATGAAGCACTATACACTTGAATATTAGGTAAAGGATTGTACAGGCCTGAATGTATAGAATATTTTTACTGGATGATGCATTATACACTTGAATGTGTGAGCGTATTTACTGAATGAAGGACTGTACAGGCCTTAACGTGTATGGTAAAATGTACTGAACTAGAGGCTTCAGTGGGTGATCTAGTAAAACTGTAGCTAAAAAATACCATCAACTGTCCACTTTCCTATGCTACTGCCTGATGCCACCCGAATCCTTGCATTACCTTTTATCTACGACACCCGCCTTTCCTGCATTCAAACCTTAATATTTCAACCCAATGACTGGCTTTTCATCACCCAGCAAGCCCAAACAATGCCTCAGCTGCATCTCGTACATTCTCTGTCCAACCTTAGGTCATCCTCTTTCTCTTCCCCTAACCCATGGCCATACTTGGTGCACCCCAGACGGCCCAGCAGTCTCAGCACACCCATGCCTACAAAAACCTTTGACTTCATATCTACCACTAAACCCTGAACAACAACCGTTTTGCCACCTATTTTAAAACTAACATCTGGTACCGGTATAAACTGGCTTACATCGTAGTCTTTTTCTGATCCGTTGACCCACACAGTCCCCTCCAGCTCCTTCACGGGCCATTTGTATTTTTTCACCAAGTGTTGGGGAATGTAGAGGCTGGACGACCCGGTATCTGGCCTGACGATCAAGTCTTCACCAAATATTTTGGCCCAGAGGTTGGCGGCGGGTCTGGGCAAGGGCAACTGGCCAGAAAGGCGGTCTTGGAAAACAATATGAGGTGAATCGCCACTCATATCAATCACACACTTATGGCTGAATAGTACATCAGATCCCAGAAGGCACTCGCCATCAGCGAGGTTTGACTACACGCCAAAAAATGGATGTATCACAAAATTAAGCCTTAACTGTACAGGAAGATAACCAAAAGACCCTAAAGCCAGAACTATTGGCACATTCTTTTTAAACTTACCTTGTAAACCAAACCTGTCGACATACCGTTTGGGTATTACGCTAATTGGACTCTGGGTATCAACTAAAAATGTTACTTTATGACCACATAGTTTAACTTTTACGGTCAGGCACCTCCACTGCCACCTGGCCTTAATAATAATTCCGGGATCCATTTTTATTAAATTAATAAAAAATAATTGAACTTCTGAAGTTATTTACCGAAAAAAAAAATAGTACCATTTTACACACAATGCAACAAGCTAACGAGATGAAAATGCCACTTAGTATGTGTTTTGTAGATTTTGAAAAGGCGTTTGATAGTGTTTCACGTGGAGTTATGTTGAAAATTATGAGATTCTATGGTATACCAGAAAAGTTTGTAGATATTATTAGAAGCCTGCATGAAGGTACTTTTTGTAAGGTAATGGTGGGTGATTCTTTGAGTGATCCATTTGAAGTTTGGTCAGGAGTGATTCAAGGAGTTCTTTCGCCATTGCTGTTTGTTTTGGTTGTGGATTGTTATGAGAAAGGTTGTAAGGAGAACAGGTGCAGGAATTAACTGGAAAGAAAATAAGAAGCTGATGGATTCGGACTATGCTGATGATATTGTACTGATTTGCGGAAGTATTTATAAGATGCAGAGGGTGCTTGATTATCTGGTGGAGGAAGGAGAAAAAGTGGGATTGGTAATAAATTGTGGAAAGACTGAAATTATTAGTATGAACGTGGAGAACCAAATCGATTATGTAATTGGGAATAATGTGGAGAAGAATGTAGAAAACTTTAAATATCTGGGAACGATTGTATCATCTAATGGATCATTAAACAATGAAATTTGAGGAGAGGATTAGACAGGCTTGGCGATCTGTTGGAATGTTGAAATCTGTTTGGAATAATAATATGTTTTCGGCATATACTAAAGTGAAAATTTACAAGTCCATGGGTAGTGCAGTTTTAATTTATGGGCATGAGTCATGGTACAGTACAACTTCAACAGATCAGAAAGTATTAGGATTTGAGAATAAAATACTGAGAAGGTTTCTTGGGGTAAAGTGGCAAGACAGAGTTACAAATGAAAGAGTAAGGGATATTACAAGAATGGAACCAGTTAATGAATATGTAAGACTGTTTCCCTGGAAGTGGCTGGGACACATATACAGAAAAGATGGCAGTTTAATACAGAATGTGCTAGAGTGGACTGCTAGAGGAATAAGAGGTAGAGGTAGGGCGAGGGAAATCTGGGTGAGGACAATGAAAAGAGAAGCAGGAGAGGAGTGTTGGTGGGACCGGAAGGAGATGGCAAGAGGCAAATATTGGTGGAAAGAGTTCATCGAGGCCCTATGCATCCCGTGGGGTGACACAGGAAATGATTGATTGATTTACACACAAATGCGATAAAATTTGCAAGCGAATTGCAACAATCCCTACTGTAACCATTAAACGGACACAACTGAAGATTTTTGTCAAAGTAACAAGAGTCGTGTTTTTATCGTCCAAGCTGGAGCTTGGGATTCGAAGCGCATCTTGGGGCACTTGGTTTCTGTCCGCAAAAACAGTCCAGGATACGTAGAACCGAAAAATTACAATTTCTGATCACAATCCAAACAGAGAGGTTTGCAGAAGAGCATCTAACGAATATGCAATATACACGTAGTCCTTATTTGTGCTCCTCTCGCCTGTAGTCCCAGTGCCTAGTAGAACAGCGGCTGTGCCCACCATGCCAGTTGGGGAGGCGCCGTCCACCGTACGGACCTCACCTGTGAGGCCTAGGACAGCAGGGGAAGGTTCGAGGAAAGGACGTGCCTTTCGAGCACACCACCCTACAGGCAGAACCGCAACGTCGACCACCGTGTGTGTATATATATATATATATATATATATATATATATATATATATATACGAGGAAAAGTAAAAAATTATCCACACTCTTGTTTCTGTAATTTATGAAAACAAAAGCAGGGGTTGAACAATTACATCATTTTTCTACATAGTCTCCTTGCTTTTCGATACACTTCTTCCAGCAGACCACAAGCTTGTTTATTCCATCGGAAAAGGTTTTCCGCTGGTCGCAGAGCCATTTATGCACCACTTCCTGCACTTCTTCGCTCGCAGCAAATCGATGACCTCGTAAAGCATCTTTAAGTGGTCCAAAGAGGTGATAGTCGGAAGGGGCGAGATCTGGACTGTATGCAGGGTGTTCCAGCACCTCGAAACCCAATTTTTCAATGGTTTCAATGGTGTGGGCGGCCGTATGTGGGCGTGCATTGTCGTGCAACAACAACACTTGCTTTGACAAAAGGCCTCGGCGTTTGGTGCGAATTGCTGGTTTCAGTTTGTTGGCCAGCATTTTACTGTAGCCTACACTGGTGACTGTAGACCCTTGTTCCAGGTAATGTTCCAGTATAGGCCCTTTTGAGTCCGAAAAAACGGTTAGCATTACTTTTCCTGCGGAAGGTTGAGTCTTGAATTTCTTCGTCGTTGGCCATCCCGGGTGTTTCCACTCCATACTCTGCCTTTTGGATTCAGGTTCAAAGTGATGGACCCAGGTCTCATCTCCTGTGACTATTCTCTCCAAAAAAGCTTCACCTTCATCGCTGTAGCAGTCAAGTAAGCATTGACAGATCACATGATTGTGCTTATGTGCTTCGGTAAACTCTCTTGGCACCCATCTTGCACAGACTTTATGGAAGCGAAGCTTGTCGTGGATGATTTCGTATGCAGAACCATGACTAATGTGCAGAGAACATGCCACCTCATCGATGGTCACTCATTGGTTCACCAGAATCATCTCTCGTGCTTGCTGAATCTTCACGTCAGTGGTGGAGGTTGATGGGCATTCTGCTCCCTCTACCTGCGTCACGCTTGTCGGGCCATTTTTGAACTTCTCTATCCATTCATACACACTTATACGCGGTAGAGCGCTGTCCCCGTATTGCACTGAAAGCCTGCGATGAATTTCAGCCCCTGACACACCTTCAGACCAGAGGAATCGAATCACTGATCTCTGTTCTTCCTTGCTGCACACCGCCAGCAGAGCAGCCATGTTTACTCTGTAACACAAAAAAGAAAAATGGAGCAATTGACATCAAACCTCGGTTATGTAACCACAAGAGTACCACCTTGTAGCACGCGAGCGCTGAAGGCTGTGCGGCCAACCTAAAGAAACTTATGGTGAAAGTGCAGACAATTTTTGACTTTCGCTCGTGTGTATATATATATATATATATATATATATATATATATATATATATATATATATATACAGTACCCTCGCGTCCAGCACGGTAATATTGTCATGCATGGGTCACGTGTTGGACCAAAAACGTGTTGGACTAACAATAGAGCTTATGGGGAAAAATGAATTGTCAGCAACCCTCGGAAAAGTCACCCTAAATACCTACCATATACCTATACATATATTGGTACTATTGTAATTATAATAAATTGTACTGTGCTATGAATGATAACTAACCTTTTAGGATAGTGTTGGTGGGCTTGCTGGGAGTGGAAGGTGGTATCCAAGGCTGTAGTTAGTCCTACTGGATCCCTGGAGGATGGCTGCTGGCGTCACTAGTGGGTAATGGCTATTGCTCCTCCTCAACCTCCCTCATAAATCCTTCGAAATCAAACCTCCCTCATAAATCCTTCGAAATCACACTCAGAATCACTATCTTCGTCCATTAATCCTCGGCAAAGTGCATGCTTCTCACACTGTTGCCAGAGCCCCGTCTCGTGACTGTGGAAAGTGATCGCTGTCGCTGACTCGGTAGAGAATAAGGAGAAGAAACTTTGTTTATAAACTGGTACGCACGCCGATGAGAAGGGTTTCAAAACGATTGATATTTATTCTAAAATATTAATATGTATTCAGTGTCAGGCTAAATGTTCAATGCTGTAGTACGATACATTCTCTGTCGAGTCGCCTGGGTTTTGGTCACACTGTTTTGCCCGTATCCTCGGCAGGAATCCATCCAGATGAATTCCAAATGCCCGTGGTATCGTCGGCAATTTTACCACGTTACCGTTCCGATTTACCATCGTATCCTCGGCAAACCTGGTATGAAGTGCCGTGTGATAGCCTTCGGCTGCCAGGATCTTGTCTTAAGTTTTTTATTATGATCACGTTGGCTTCATTCATGTCGTAGGCCTTGGCAATGTCAACTTTCCTCTCCCCTTTCTTCTTCCTCTCGATGCATTCTAGCTTGGTGGCCTGAGGGAGGTGCCGACGCTTCTTGGGGTTCTCAGAAGGCTTCCTAAGCATCGTGAGCGGGGTAAAATGCAGTAACAAGGGCAGAAAATGCAGCAAGAAAAAAACGCCTTCCAATGCAATTATGCGACTGAGTGGCTCTGTGGCGGGAGAAATGTAAACAAAACATCACGTGACACCAGAAGCGTTTTTAATTGGGCGGCATCGCGATCACGTCACGATAGCGGGCGGGGAAGGCTACTTGATCAGAAGTTTTTCATTGGCTATCATCATCATGGGAATGTCCAGTATGGCCGTGTTGGACCGGGGGTGATCGTGCTAGAGTGAACTCTGCGGATTTGGCCCACTTCTCGAAGCTCTGTGCGTGTTATGCTAACACACTCGTGTTGCAGTAATTAAATCGTATTAAATAATACTAATTAATTGCTCACCGTGCTGGACTCGAATCGTGCTGGACTAACGCGTGCTGGACGCGAGGGTACTGTATATATATATATATATATATATATATATATATATCATCATCATCAGCCGTTTGGGTCTCCACTGCAGGACCGGCCTATCCCTACCGAAGTGGGGACGATATAGCCAATGTATCTCTACCAAGTGGCTTAGGCTGTCTATGGTCAGACTCAAATATGAAGTCCGTTTGGGTGGGGCCCGAGAGGGGATTTCCCTCTCTACAGCTCTGCCGCATCAACCCCAGTACCTATCTCTCTCTCTGTCATATGTCAGCTATTTACTATTTGAAATTATATATTAAATATTCTGTACTTATTAAATATATTAAATAAGGCTATATAGTGCTATGAATGTGTCGCTTTTTAGGATAATAGCAATGATTTGTATAAATTCCACACCACGTGACAACGTCGCTTTCCGACGTTGCCAGAGGTCAAGGACACCCACCTCAGACTACTGGTGACCGGTCACTTCCTCCCTGATCCCCACCCACGATGGCAGCTACTCCGACTCGCTCTCGTGTGCTCCACAGTCGGGAGAAAGAGCTTATTTACAATGTGAACAAGTATTTTTTAGAAGAAAGATCAGAGAGAGGACTTATGCCTACTGGGGAAACCTCTATAAAAAAAAAAAAAAACGCGCCAAGACTTTTACCTCAGTGGTGGTGTGGAAAAAAGGTCGAAACAATACAGACGAAAACACAACTTATAAATATATTAAAACTTTCTCAATCAACTGAGAGAGAGAGAGAGAGAGAGAGAGAGAGAGAGAGAGAGAGGAGGTTTGGCAGAGCTGTAGAGAGGGAAATCCCCTCTCGGGCCCCACCCAAACGGACTTCATATTTGAGTCTGACCATAGTAAAGATTGCATGTAGGGTGAGAAGTGCTTGTAAGTGTAATTGTTGTGTTGGAGTGGCTTTGGATGTGTGTGTAGTCTGTGAATCAAGTGTAATCAGCCCACGCGAGCCAACTGGGAGCAAGCATACTTTATAGTATGCGACACTCGTTCATCCACAGCACCCATGATGTCTGCCAAAGCAGTACGTGGCGCGAAGAATGCTCTCAAAGTTTATTAGCCTGGCGGGGTGCGAATCCTCGTTCTTCAGTGTACGAAAACGCACACTTTACCACTGTACCACTGAGACTCCATATATATATATATATATATATATATATATATATATATATAATATAGTGTGTGTGTGTGTGTGTGTGTGTGTGTGTGTGTGTGCGCGCTCAGGGGATGTTGTGTAAAGTCATAACAAAAAGTATCGTTACCCCAGGAATGTTCGATGTGAAACGAACATTAAATGGGCAATGTGGGCAGGTCCTTGCTGTTCGCCCCTCCCCTATCTAGTGTTGCCATATCACAATCCCATTGCAAGAGTTGGAATAATGAGCAGGAATGAGCCATATGGCGGGAAAATGTATAGGACGTGTTTGCGTTACCCTGAGCGCCCCGCCGGGGATTAATAATTAAACTCAGCAAGTTTATTATTTTCCTACTATTCAACACTTATTATCTAGAGAACACAACAAATAAATTATTATGAAGGGTATCAAATCTATAGGCATCGACTGTTTTTATTTTTTATTTATTTTTTTTTTTTATGATAGTCTAGCAGAGGTGCACGAGGTCATTTGTTTGCTTTCGTTGGGTGGTTAAATGCTTCAGATGGATGCTTCAGACGTCTAGAGGCTGTTCTGGAAGCAAGGGGTGGGTATACAAAATATTAAAGCAATGAGACTGAACATGTATTAATATTATTTTCCTTCTGCTTAGCATATAATATACATAGAAAACAATACATATCATTATTACACTGAAATTTACGAACTTGGCTTGTATCGGCTGAAGTACTATCATAAGTCTGGCATGGGTGCACATATTCATTGCCGGTCTGCATGTGCGTTGCCGACTTCAGACCATTCGGTTATATTTTTATTTAATGAATTCGGTGCCGGATAATATAACGTATTGTCTCTATGCACAGAGGCCAAACGATCTTAGCTTTTATCATCTCTATCACATTTTCTAATATCTGTGTCTCACATAACCGACATTGACGGGTTTGAGGCACAAACTTTCCTGTCCCGTCATTCCACAACACTTCGTCGTTGTGTCATAGTGCATAGCTCTGAAGGGTAACGATGGTTTATCTTATGACTGTACAACGATTCACAATATTCCCACATTTCCGGGGCTGCACTTCCTTCACACTTGTGTCCATCTTTTTTGTAAAATTCATCACAAATTTCATTTTTTTTTTTTTTTTATCATTTTCTGTCACTGGCAGGCATGATTTGCCAGTGACGCTAATGGTTCACTGCATTTTTCACCTAATATTTCTCTCACATTACCTTTCCTGTTACTCTCTACACAATTGCAATAATGTCCTCCTTCTCCCACGAGATGTGCACAAATCCTGTCCTCTCACAGTGAGGATTAGACATATAGCATGCTTATTAAGAACTAAACCCTTTTTCTTTTTTTTAATGTTTCCAACTCTGGGCATAGGCTTCACAGCCTGCTCTCATGGCCCAGTAGTCCTCCTACATACCATACACATCTACATGTCACCACTTCGGCGCTGACACCCACCGTCCATATTGAATACATGCTAGGGCTGTCTCATACAGGACTGGTGTATTGGTATTAGCGGGGCTATTTTTACGACATGTCGGCGGGTCTTCCGATAGATCAGTAAAGTCTGATTTTTATGAAATTCAAATCCTTAAACTGTTCCCTGTCCCAGCCGGGATTTGAACCTGGGTGCGGTAGGACTGTAGGCCACCTCTCTACCGCTTGAGCCACCGTGGCGTGTTTTGCTTAAAATATGTCGTGCATGGAAAAGAGACAGGTCGACACTAGATCGACGAGAGCAGGCTACAGACTACAGGTCTACAGTTTACAGGTTAGAGAAGGTTACAGGTTAAACAGGTGTACAAGGCAGTGCACGCCATACACACGTCTGCATGAAGGGACATTTACCACGGGAATTTCTGGTGGGGAGGCTAGTGCAGTTAGTGTGCACCTCTCAGGCTGTGGCAGTTGCCAGTTTACTCAGTGCCAGAGTTAGCGAACCAGGGCAACTTCATCCAAGCTTTCTTATCTCCTCCCTTCGTCACTTCTGTTGTCTTCATATACTTTTTTTTTTTTTTTTTTAACCCCACTAGAAGTTCAATCATTCCACTGACTTTTTCTACACTCCCACAGAATTTACACAAAATTTTGGTCACTTTTTCCTCTTATTCTACTACTATCTATCCTTCTGCTGACCCTGCACCTCCTTCTTCCCGCTGTTCTTAAAATACGCACCTCCGCCGCCAGACCCCCCACCCCACTACGGAGCCGCAGCCCTACCCCCACCCCAGGAGGACACCATGGCGGGCCAGGTGAGTGCAGGACTGGCCCAGAGCAAGACGGGCACCGGGGCACCCCTACCTAGAGTCCCTCTTCCCCCCAACCTACCCATCTGCAACGTCGCAGGAATGCGACACTACTTCACAGACGGAGCAGCCCTCACCAGGATTGGGGTGGGACTGCTCCGGATACAGTCCCAGGCAACGCGCAGTAATGGCCACTGTATGTACTGGGAAGGGAACGGCCACTGTACGTCCCTCAGTTGCTTCCCCCTGCAGCCCCACAGTAATGGCCACTGTACGTACTGGGGAAGGAACAGCACTGTACATTCTTCTGCTGCAGCCACATCTGGCAACCGCCTCAATGTGCTAGCCATTGAGCACACACCGACAGGCAAAGGCAGGAGGAGTGGAACCGCAATGATGGCCACTGTACACATCGGGGAGGGAACGGCCACTGTACATCCCTCATCCACCTCCTCCTCCTTCTATGGGAGTAGCCCCACGGTAATGGCCACTGTACATATCAGGGAGGGAACAGCCACTACATCCCTCAGCTACCTCCCGTTGGGCAGGCAGACCCGCAGCAACAGCCACTGTACGTGCCAGGGAGGGAACAGCCACTGTACAACCCTCATCTGCCTCTTCCTCCTTTAGGAGCAGCGCCATGGTAATGGCCACTGTACATATCGGGGAAGGAACGGCCACTGTACGTCTTTCTGCTGCTGCCCTTAGAGACTGGAACCACAACGATGGCCACTGTATGCGTTGGGGAAGGGATGGCCACTGTATGCCCTTCGTCGCAGTCTCAAGGGTTCTGCCGGAGGGGAAGGCCCCTTGCGCGGCCGGCTCACTACCTCTCGGCTGCGTGGGGCACCCTTCTCTCTCTCCCTCCAGGTGTGGTTCCCCGGAGGTGCTGCCGTTCCAGGAGTGGTGGCAAGGTCCTGTCCCCAAAGGCCGGGTTCCTGCCCTACGGCCTGTCCCTGGATGACTCCGGCCCCTGACGGATGCCCTGCAGGAGAAGTGCCGCAGCCAGCCCCTGACAGCGCCCCACCCTGTAGGCAACTGCAGTACCAGGCCTCCCAGGGCCAGCCCGCGGACCCCAAGGCGGGACCGCTCAGGCCTCCACGTCAGTCCTCCGCCCAGAGTAAGAAGCAGCGGGCCCAACTCCTGACGCTGTTTGGCCCCAGTCCCAAGGACCACTTACCAGGTTGAGGCCCCCAGATGGAAGGGCCTCCCTGCACCCCGGACCGGACACGTGCCTGGGCGCTGACGCCCCCGAGAGCTGTGCCATGCCTCCTACAGGAGAGCTCTCCCGAGGGGCCCCCTCCCGCTCCCGGGTGCCACCTCTGTTAACTCCAGGCATCAGCAGTCCAGTGACGACACCTTCCACCTCCAGAGTCGTGTCAAAGACTTAGTGAAAGTGACAATTGGTGAATGTGAACAGTAAGACAGATACAATACACCAGTAAGTGATGGTCAGTGAACGTGAACGGTGAGACAGAAACAATACACCAGAAGGTGACAGTCAGTAAATGTGAACAGTGAGACAGAAGTAACACACCAAGGTTCCTACCCTAACTTATCCAAGGTACTGTGTCAATACCCAAGCCCTTCAGAACCAGGGAATGTATTAGTGGCGGCCAGAGACTAACCTACTAAGAACAGTCCACAAAGACAGAACATATGAACTGTGTCGCCGCGGCCAAGTGACATTCCCTCGAGCCATGACTCTGGTATAGACATCGCGCCTATGTGATATGTATGCTAGTACTGATTAACCCTCTCTGGTACAGTCACACGAATTGTGTTCCATGTGGTTTTAAAGGAAGAAGCACAGTCACGCGAATCACGTTCCTAAGCATACAAAAATTCGCCAAAAATAAAGTTTTCAGCCGATTTACATCAAATTGTCGTGCGTTCTAGCGGGCACGTGTTTGTCCCAAGGTAAGGCATTTGCAACACTGTGACTGCTCTGATGATACAATGCATAGCAGAAAAACCTCAGTATCTCATGACTAGCCCAGCTGGAGGGATGCACAGCTCTCAGTCATCCCTTTAAAACTGCCATTTTTTCCCCCTCCCACCTGAGGTACAAGCCATTATTGAAATATTGTGATTGTACAGTGTTTTTTACTATAATGTGAAGTGATTGTGTCTATGGAACACAGATATATTGTTTGTAAAGCACTGGGGCACATTATCAGCCATTAGGCCTGGAGGCAGGAGTGTGGTTTGTTATAACGGGGTTTCCAATCTACTTCACCCTGCCAGCAAATGATGTGAGTATTTTACCTTTATAATGAAGCCAGTACTTATATTTTGTGAAACATATAGTGCCTGGATGAGTGAAAAAACTGACCTACCATAGCAGGCATTATGTATGCCATAGAGCTATGCCATAGTCACTAAGGAAACAAGAAGTCATGTACGCCGTAGAGTCAGGAAGGGAATAATAGAGGAGGTTGGGATGGAATCATGTGATAGTGTTTTATATTCCATATGGTTCAGTGTGAAATATATGTATAAAATATTGCAGCGAGTGTTCATTGAGAAATATTGCGTGCATTGACTGACTTAGCTCAAACCTAGCACAAGTATCAGAGACAACAAATAATAATAATAATAATAATAATCTGGCCTTTTGTTTCTCAAAAGCGCCAGTTCTTCCTTTTGGGAATTCACTAGCGCTCGTTATTTTTACAATTACAAGAATTGTGACATTTCTTGTATATAATACAAGCTACATCATATATACATGAAAGTGGCAAAAATTAAACCCTATAATCATCTGTCATAATACCTCTCTCCAGGTCGTAGCATTTTGAAAAAAGAAAGGCTTTCAGCTGTCTCTTAAAGGATTCAACAGTAGAGAGTTGTCTTATGGACAATGGCAATCTGTTATATAATCTAGGTGCTCTATATGCAAAAGAACGATCAGAGAAAGATGACTGGTGAATGGCTCCTGGCTCATCAAGACGCAAGGAATCATCTTCACTGCATAACATCACACCCGGGCGTGTCGGTGGGAGTTTTAACAATTCAGCAAGATACTTTGGTTCACCAAACTTAAGAACCTTGAATGTAATAAGACACAGTTTAAATTCAATTCTAGCCTTTACTGGTAACCAATGCAACTCAATCAGAAACGGGGTAGTTGAGGTTCTCAGGGGGAGACCAAAGATAAGCTGTGCCGCCCTGTTCAACACAGACTGAACTTTTGTTAGTATATTAATTGGAAGACCAACCCACAGTGAATTACAATAATCAACACGAGACAAGACCACTGCATAGACCAATGTTAGGAGGCACTGTCTATTCAGGAATCTTCTCACAGAATACAGATTTCTGATATGCAAGTTACACCCTCTTACAACCTGATTAATGTGTTCTTTGTAATTTAACTTAGAATTAAAATAAACACCCAAATTTCGAACAGAACTGACTGGATGCAGCTGTGACACGCCAATGTTCAAAGCCAGGGCATTGTCAGTGTCATCACCCCTTCTGTTTCCTCTGATGATGATGATCTCAGTTTTACCATCATTCAGCTTAAGTTTCCTCTTAGCCATCCAAATCTTATTATCAGACATTAGAGATTCAAACTTTATCTTAGTATCGTTGATATCTGACATCTTAACATAGAGCTGGGTGTCATCAGCATAAAAATGATAGGACACATCATGAGCATCAAGTAAAGACGATAAACTACTTGTGTAGATAGTAAATAGAATTGGACCCAAAACTGATCCTTGAGGGACTCCAAATAGAAGAGGAGCAGAATCAGAGCTAGCGTAATCAACAACCACTCTCTGAGATCTGTCCGACAGATACGACTTAAGGAGTAAAAGGGCACTATCACGAACGCCATAAAAATACAGATCATCCAACAATAGTTTATGATCTACTGTATCAAAAGCTGCAGACAGATCCAAAAGAACTAGGAGAGAGGACATCCCACTACAAGTGTTTGCCACCAAGTCGCTCTGAATCCTTGTTAGTGCAGTTTCAATCGAATGGTATTTTCTGTATGCTGATTGAACAACAGGAACAACTCTGTTGTGTTCCAGTAGTGGTAAGAGCTGGTCAAGTATGGCCCGCTCAATAATCTTGGATAAAAAAGACAGGTTAGAGACAGGACGATAATTTATCATGCTCTCGACGTCAAGACCAGGTTTCTTAATTAGGGGCCTAAGCAAAGCACGTTTCTCAGACTGCACAAAATTACTTTCTAAGAAGCATCTATTTATTATGTTGCAGATAAAGTCTGCAGCATGCTCATACACATGAGGCAGTTGTGACATGTTACATAGATCGAGTGAGCAAAATGTTTTATTAAGTTCTCTGATGTAACATTTGACTTTGTTTACATCCAGTGGATGAAATGTTGAAAGCAAATTATCCCCGGTGCACCGTGGCTGGAAGTCAACTGAGTACACTTCACTAGGAGAACTGCTGTCTAAATCACTTCTTATGCAAGATATCTTACTTGTAAAAAAATGAAGCAAAATCAGAAGCCAATTGGGCATCAGATAAAGAAGTTGGTTTAACAATTACATTCCTCCGACCAACCAAATTGATCACAACTGCAGACAATTTTTTTTGATCACCACTACATGAATCAACTTTATTTTGATAATACCTAGCCTTTTGGGCTTTTACAGTGTGAACGACTGCTCTTCTCGCAAAAACATAACGGAAACGAGTTACTTCGGTCCGCTGCAAGCGCCACTCACGTTCTGCCCTTCTACGTTGTCTACGCAAAGAATTAATGGATGGACCATACCACGGAGAATTATCACGTACAGTGATTGTTTTTACTACCTCAGGACAATAATGGTCAAAAATTGACCTGAGCTCGTTGTTGTAAATATCAACCAATTCACCAGAAGAAAGACTTGAAGAATCGATGGAGTTTAAACGTTGATCAATTTCAAAACACATCAACTGGCGGTCAACATTGTTGTAATTTCTGAACCTGATGACCTTTTTATATGAAGGGGATTTTGGGACATCAAAACTAAGAGTGATCAGAGCATGATCAGAGATGAGGGGGTCAAATGAATCAACCTCCACATCTGATACGCGCCTGCAACCAACAGGGGACAAGATCAAGTCAAGGACATGTCCTGAGACATGAATTGGATTACTCACATGATTTAAAAAATTGTTCTGGGTGATCAACTCAAGGAATTCTGAAGAAAATGGTTTTGACTCTGGACTGTCAACCCAATAATTGAAATCACCACAAACAAGAAGTCCTCCAGGTTTAAGAGAAAACCCTTCAAGAAACTGCCCAAACTCCTCCATAAAACCTCGATCTCTGCCCGGATGACCTGGTCGATAGACAATTGCAATTCTAATGGTATTCTGATGGAAATTTATTAATCCATAAATTCGAATGATGATGGGGTCAGGTCTGAGTCAATGAGAGAAACGTTTGCATGTGCTGCAGAGTAGATGAGTGCTACGCCTCCTCCTGGATAGTCAGCAGCAGGCCTGGGAATACTAATAATAGAATGTGTCTTAGGCAAGGCATTACGAATAATATCGATATCAGACTCATACAACCAGGTTTCAGTCAAGCACAATATGTCAAGCTCGTGCTGATTTAGGGTTTCATTAATATAGTCTATCTTATTACGGATGGAACGAATATTTAAAAGACCCATCCTTAACTGGTTCAAGAGGGACGAAGTCAGTTTTTTGAATGGTCAAAATTGGTGTTTTCAATCAATCTATTCCTATGAGAAATCATAATTGGACATTCTCTACTTGAAGTAAAATGGGCAACCACCTGTGACTTTGAATTAGCATCTTGATGTCTTAAAGAGGAGCAGTTGATGCATTTGGGAGAATTTCTGTTACTACAGTCCTTAGATTTATGGGCTCCAGCACAAAAGACACATTTAGGTTCATCACTTTTCCTAGAACATCTCTCAAATGTATGACCAAAGCCTTGACAGTGATGACACTGTGTAACCCAGAATCTATTGAAAGCGCGGCATCTTGTAAGATCCACATAGATGTAATTGCCCTGTTCTACAATGGAGGATCTCACCTCTGGCGACATCTTCAAGACAGCAGTTTTGGTGTCATTCCTTGTCCTTGTGAAGAGAAGGTTGAGGGTACAACCTCGATCAACGAACATCTTAATTTTATTGTTTTTTCTCAGAATATTTGGGATGATGTCAGACACATCCAAGGAAGAGGAAAGGCCTGTCACGGTCATTTTAGGCAACATTTTCTTTGGCTCTGATATGCAAAAAGTGCCCTCAGAGCCAAAATGATCAGTCAGCACCCTAGTTGCTTCCCCCTTGGCCTCAGCTGACGGAAACTTCATTACCAGCCCACCAGCCTTGGTCTTAAGGCAGCTGTCAACCGGTACCGAGTTAAGTACGCCTCTGATGTCTTCTGGTCCCATCTGATTTGTCAGGGCACTAGCACCACTCTCTGGTTTCACAATCAGTACATGCTGACTATGAATGGCTTTTTTCTGGCCATGAGCACTGATCTCAATCACGACCCCAGGCAGATCCTTCCCTCCCCCCACGAGAGACCCACGAACAGCATCCGCAAATGACTTGGCCTGATCTTGTGTGACCGCCATAGGTGATGAGACCTTGGTCTCTAGTGCCTCCAGTCTATTTGATACGTCTCTGATTGCTTGAAAGATTGGCCCAATGACTTTATCTTCATACTCCTTCTTGGTACTACTTCCTCCACCAGCCAAGACCTCGTCTGCTGGTGCAACACACTGGCTACACAGCCAGCGAAAGCCCAGCTGGTGGCTTCTCTTCATGAATGGATAGTCGCCTGCATCCAAATTTTCACAAGCTATATGAATCCACTCACTGCAGTAGACACACTTCAGTGCTTGTGCACTTTTTGCTACAGACCTACTGCAGCGAGGGCACTGGTGTTGTTTACTCATGATAAGGGAGAACAAAAAAAACAAAATGACAACAACAGCAAAACGTATATACAATACTACCCGGGAAAAACCCGGGTAGTGCCGCCCCCGTTTGTGTCACCCTAATTTAGGAGGTAAAAAGAAAACCGAAGGAAAAAAAGCACAAAAAACAGAAATGGAAAAAAAAAACAGGGTGTCTGCGAGGTCACCACGAGCAGGTGGGGTACGACTTGACTACCCTTCTAGGAAAGGTAACCCAAACCGAGGTGCCGCAGAAGTGCTGAGATGGTATTGAAACTTTTCCCAATTTCGAGCTTTACAGCAGCAACAAATACGTCACTTAGGCGAGACCTCATTGGTTACGATACTGCCACTGTGCAAAGCACCACACAATCACAGAATTCAGTGAAGAGGTAATGTACCAATCTCAGACAGTGCTATATTGCGTGTGGTTTAGTGTGAAACATACGTATAAAATAGTGCAATGAGTGTTCACCGAGAAATATTGCATACATTGACTGACAGCGAAAACATAGCGCAAGTATCAGAGAAAAGACATATGCCACAGCCACATATATATACGTATGTTGTGCAGTGAATGTTCGTGGAGAAATCTATTGTGTGCATTGCATGTGTTTTAGGCAAATGTATTGCAAGCAGAGAAGAAAATACGCCACAGCCACAGACACAGACACACACACTCACACACACACACACACACACACACACACACACACACACACTCACCCTCACACACACACACTCACACACTAGGGGGGAGGCGGTGGCTCAACTTGTAGAGAGGTGGCCTGTAGTCCTACTGGACCCAGGTTCAATTCCCCGCTGGGGCAGGGAACAGTTTAAGGATTTGAATTTCACAAAATCAGACTTTACTGATCTACCAGAAAACCCGCCGACATGTCGTAAAAATACCCCCGCTAATACCAATACACCAGTCCTGTATGAGACACCCCTAGCATGTATTCAATATGGACAGTGGGTGTTAGTGCCAAAGTGGTGACATGTAGAGGTGTATGGTATGTAGGAGGACTACTGGACCTTGAGAGCAGGCTGTGAAGCCTATGCCCAGAGTCGGACACACACACAAAAAAAAAAACATAACTCCTCATCCTCCAGCAATCCTTCAAGCTCCTGCCAGCATCTCAACACCTCTGGAGGAAGTGAGTTATCCGTATTTTGTTGATTTGTGTATTGACCTATTTCCATAGTTCTATATTTTTTACACAAATAAGTATTGTTTTCTACATATACACGTATGAGATGGAAGAAAGTTCAGTTTCAGTATCAGTACCTAGCAAAAAGACTAGTGGTCATGTTGAGTTTCTGAGAGCAATATCAAAAACCTTATGATATTTTAAGTGTATACTTTGATTAAAAAAAAGAAAATAATAAAACCTAAAGAGCAAAAATATGTAGGTGTGGGTAACGCAGGGAAAGAATGTTTTTATCTCGCCTGTGGGCAAGGAGTACTCTACATTTGGTGTCCAATTACTCCAAAACTATTGTACTGATTTCCCGTAAAAACCATGATAAAGAACATTGAATTCTACGTATGTTCAGGACATAACAATACAATATCTCTGACGAAAAGACGGGAATATAATGATTATTGTGCGCGCATCACGAAAGTGACCCACGGCCGTGAGTACCCAGTCGTTTTTGGCGATTTACTCGAGAATTATGATGTGTATCGAAACCAGTCGTGCTCATGAGAAAGCTCGTGAAATTCTGCATAATATTATGCAATAAAAACATAAGGTGTGCGAGAATAGTTCGTCTTAAAAGCTCCCTGAATTATATTCAAAAATGACTTTCAGTTTTTGGCTATTTTCTCGAAAACTGCAAATCGTATCACAACCAGATTTGTCTCATTAGAAAGCTGATGAAATTCTCTATCAAAACTTCTAATAACATTTTCCTGTATGATGGAAAGCATTCGAATGGTGATGTTGGGAACTGAAATTGACAACGAAATGTTTTTTCACGGCCGCCTAATGTTTTATTCGTGTTTTCCTTTTTTTTTTTTTCTTTTTTTTTGTGGTGCTTATCAGCTAGAACAAGCATTGACGAATAAGATGACATAGGTTTCATGGCAGTACATGATGTTTGGGTGGCGAAAATAAGACGAGAATACATGTTATTTGCCACGCGCGGGCAGCCGGGCCGGGTGCGACATTTTTTTTCCTGCCCAGTTCCGTCACTTTCCACATATGGCAACGTTGCCCTGTGTTTAGTTTGGCAACACCGGGCAGCAGTGAGCCTGACTTGGGACCGAAGGGGCGCCAAAACCACTGCATAGGATAAACTTGCAGGGGCGATTGCTTGCCTATGGTAGATGGGTCAGTTGCACAGACTGTCTGAGATTATTCACGAACAACAAAGTAGACCCTTAATATGACAACAATAATTGCTTATTTTCCAATCATTATTTTACATTCAGTCCCTCACTGAAGATCAGCAAATGTGTTCCCAGCCCAATGCTATTACCAAATAGAATATATTAAGTGAGTTTATTTTTTTAATTCCTTGTTTCTCTTGATTTACTTATTTTGCACACAATGGTCTATAATGTCTCATGTCTGACCCAATGCCTGTCATCAGCACATGGGAAATAGCATATGGTGCCTGGTGCTGTGTAATATTTAATAAAGATTATACCGTAACAAATAAAGCTTTGCATTTCATCAAACACAAAAACCCTTCAAGCATACTTAACATGAAATAAAGGACATGAGAACATGAAAATAATCTGAAATGTAACCTGACATATGATTTTTCTAATATACCTAAGAAAAACAAGAAAATAATCTGAAATCTAACCTGACAAATGATTTTACTAATATATCTAAGAAAAACAAGAAAATAATCTGAAATCTAACCTGACATATATACCTAAGAAAATGTCTAATGAAACACTGATATTCAGGCATCATTGATACCAATATTTCCCAGCTTGCAGCAGAAATTACCAAGGTTAACCCTTAAGAATGATCATGAAAAGCGTTTTAGGTGATAAAATATTATGGGTCATTAACCTCTCTCTCTCTCTCTCTCTCTCCTGTAAACACAGCTGATTGAATCGTACGTCTGGGAGCAATGACAAGAAATGACAGGTAAAGTAGTATAGGCCTACAACATATGTTACTGATAAGTGTTCTCAACGAACAGTCATGTACCACCCCTAAGACGCACCGCATTTTCATTAAATCAACATATAACTAATTTTAGCAAAGTGTAGAGAGTATCATCCTTGCATACTCACTTTTTATTGATGACCCTGCATGTTATTATTTTATACTGTTTCAAGCTCTCTCTCTCTCTCTCTCTCTCTCTCTCTCTCTCTCTCTCAGCAGACGAGTGACGAAGTAAAGACAGTGGTATGGCCCCTTTTTATATTTAAGCTAAGGCAGCGAAAACTATATGGCCTCTATGTCTCTATTATTTTTTCAATCCATGTAAAATATAGATAGTCAGGTATTATATTTATAGTCAAGCATAAAAAAGGTAAATAATTGTGATGAATACTAAACCTGGCATCCGATATGGCTCACTGCTGCGCGGCGTTGCCAAACTAAACACAGGGCAACTTTGCCATATGTGCAAAGTGACGGAACTGGGCAGGAAAAAAAATTTCGCGGGCCGGGTGGCCAGGCGAATAAAATCGTGCACCAGAAAACTTACCAAAACTTATCGTGCATGAGAGGCTTAACTTGGCGCTTCATTTCATCCGTATGTAGAGTATCCTGACGTGTGTATTAAATGGAAATTGTGCATTAACTCTAACATCTATATTGTGCCCTTGTGACCTGTTATATACTGAATATGTGTATTGAAGTAAAGTGGTACACTGACCCCGACATCAATACGTTGCTTATGGACACATTGGTACACATTGTACCAATAGTAGTAACTCTGTCACTTTACCCCTTCCATATTCAGTATATCTTTGTATATGTATTGTAAGAAGTTTGAATTAAGACAATAGATGTGTTAAGGTATACTGCCGAGTTTTTATGCCCGGTTCCTTTGTGAGTGTTCTACTTCCGGTCTAGAAAGAGGACCCCGCTCAGTCGCTGGTGTCTTTAGGAAGGGAGGTCGGACTAAAAACACTCAGCATAACAATTCTCTTTCTCCTTCCACTTCCTTCTACCCCCTCCTTTCATCTTCCTCTGCAGCTCCTTCAGCCTCCTTCTTCCACCTCCTTCTGTCCCCTCCTCCACCTCCCCCTGCTGCTACTTCTGCACCCCCCTATGCTGCTCCTTCTACTCCCTCCTCCACCTCCCTCTGCTGCTCCTTCTGCCCCCTCCTCCACCTCCCTCTGCTGCTCCTTCTGCTACTCCTGCACCCCCCTATGCTGCTCCTTCTACCCCACCTCCCCCTGCTGCTACTTCTGCACCCCCCTCTGCTGCTCCTTCTGCCTCCTCCTCCACCTCCCTCTGCTGCTCCTTCTGCCCCCTCCTCCACCTCCATCTGCTGCTCCTTCTGCCCCCTCCTCCACCTCCCTCTGCTGCTCCTTCTACCCCCTCCTCCACCTCCCTCTGCTGCTCCTTCTGCCCCCTCCTCCACCTCCTTCCGTCCCCTCCTTCTGCTGTTCTTGTACTGTATTTGCCTTAGGAAAATGTGTGTGTGTGTGTGTGTGTGTGTGTGTGTGTGTGTGTGTGTGTGTGTGTGTGTGTGTGTGTGTGTGTGTGTGTGTGTGTGTGTGTGTGTGTGTGTGTGTGTGTGTGTGTGTGAGAGAGAGAGAGAGAGAGAGAGAGAGAGAGAGAGTACCATGCCACACCAAACAACAAACTCACTGCCTCCTCATCACCCCCCCCCCCACAGTTTCATTCATGCCAGGACACACCGGTCAGAGTGCTGGACAAAGTCTGTTTTCCCCATGTCCCTGTTCACCCAGCACTGTAATGTAAATCAACTTTTATTAGTTGTGTTCAAGGGGATGATTGAGACTTAGAAAATTAATGTCTGCCTTGTGGACTCGTGCAGTGGATAGGCGTTAAGGTTGTATTCTAAATGGTTTGGGAAATTTCGTTACAACTCATCAGCGACTTATTCTGCATTATTATCCCTTAACAAAATGTTGCATGTTATTGATAAAGCCAAGTTGATATTAAAACGATATAAAGAACACAGGAGAGAAGGTTAAGGTGTACCGGTAATATGTAGAGTAAGATTCAGTGCCAAGGCACAGCGAAGCCGTCCTCAGCAGCCATTTTAGTGCTAACGTCTAAACATAACAGGATATCTAGTCAAAGATGTCACATATCAAATTTGGAGTAAATCGTGTGAAAATTGACGATTTTATGCCCATTTGAAATGTTAGGTCCGATTCACTTGACACTGACGTCCCCCCTACCGCAAACTGGGGGGTGAACCCCCTGATGTAATGAGGCATGTTGTATGATGCAGATTTAAAAGATGCACATTTAGGTTTTGGTTTCATGTCAATATGACGAATTTAAAAGAAGTTATGAGGAAAACACGATTTTTACCCATCCCCGTTTTTCTACATTTTTTTGCCCTACAGCCTAGGCCTTGGCCCAATTTGACCCAAAATTTAATCAGGTGATCAGGTCATACCCCATCATCCCTGTAATTTTAGTCAAAATCGCACCTGTAGTTTTCGCGTAAAGTTGTTAACAGACAGACAGACAGACAGACAGATAACCAAACAGACAAACCGAGTGAAAACAATACCCGTCCTCGAGCCCCCCCTGGACGGGGACGGGTAATAAGTCGCCAAGGAAGAGGTGTCACGAAACCTGCTATGCCAACTAGAATACAGTCCCTAATCTAGGCCTTCCTCTCCCTCTCGTAATGAAGGGGTTCAAATCTCTATACTCTGTTCATCTTAACTGACCGAGAAATTACCATCTCTCCATTTTGATTTCCTGACACGATAGACTAACACTAGAGTATGGTGCTAGTCACGAAGAAGTGCCTTGGACAGTATGTAGCGCCGTAGTACTGTGTCATTCTGCTGGAGGTGGAAAATCTCCGCCTATAATCCTGTTACCTCGACTTGGCCCAAATCCGGTTGTCACGCAGCTCAGTGGCAGAATAAGACCATGCTATGGCTCTACATCCTTGCCATAGCACTTCTTCGTGACTAGCACCTGAGTCTAGTTTAATCTAGTGTTACAAGTCAGCGCTTGAGGTGGAAGGGTGGCAGTTTTAGGGCAAGTTATCGTGCAGTCGATAGGCATTAACGCTTCAGTTCAATGCCCTAATGACCCTCGTGCAGTCGATAGGCATTAACGCTTCAGTTCAATGCCCTAATGACCCTCGTGCAGTCGATAGGCATTAACCCCTTCATTCCTAACTCCACCATTCCTAACTCCACCATTCCTAACTCCATCATTCCTAACTCCACCATTCCCAACTCCACCATTCCCAACTCCACCATTCCCAACTCCACCATTCCTAACTCCACCATTCCTAACTCCACCATTCCTAACTCCACCATTCCCAACTCCGCCATTCCTAACTCCGCCATTCCCAACTCCACCATTCCTAACTCCACCATTCCCAACTCCACCATTCCCAACTCCACCATTCCCAACTCCACCATTCCCAACTCCACCATTCCCAACTCCACCATTCCTAACTCCATCATTTGTAACTCCACCATTCCCAACTCCACCATTCCTAACTCCACCATTCCTAACTCCACCATTCCCAACTCCACCATTCCTAACTCCACCATTCCCAACTCCACCATTCCCAACTCCACCATTCCTAACTCCACCATTCCCAACTCCACCATTCTTAACTCCACCATTCCCAACTCCACCATTCCTAACTCCACCATTCCCAACTCCACCATTCCTAACTCCACCATTCCTAACTCCACTCTCCACCATTTTAATTGCAGAACCAGAGCTATCGCCTGTAAGTTTTTTTTTTTTTTTTTTAATGAGAGGAAGAAGGAACCAAAGGCCATGAGCCCGCAGTAACAGTTCCCTCCAAGAGAAAAACAAAATACAATAGAGAGCCAAATTCAAGATCCGATCATTTTGAGATGCCTGGACACACTGCGTTTGAAAAACTGGAGATCATAGGCAGCAGGAAATACAGACAGAGGGAGACAGTTCCAGAGTTGACCTGTTGCATAAATGAAAGACTGGGAGTAACGGTTAACTCTTGCATTAGAGAGTTGGACAGAAAAGGGATGAGAGTTTGCTGCCAGACGGGTGCTACGCACCCGTCGTAGAGGTGGAGGAATGCAAGCAGACAGTTCAGAGGAGCAGTGACCATTAAAGTAGCGATAGAAAAGAGATAAAGATGCAACAGTGCGGCGAAGAGACAGAGGTTGAAGGGAGTCAGTAAGAGGAGAGTTAATGAGACGAAAAGCCTTTGACTCCACCCTATTGAGAAGAGCTGTATGTGGGGAGCCTCCCCACACATGAGAGTTGTACTCCACACAGGGGAGGATAAAACCCCTGTATAGAGTCAACAATTGTGTAGGGGTAAAGAAAGAGCGGAGTCGGCTTAGCACACCCAATCTCTTGGAAGCAGATTTGACAAGAGATGTAATATGATCTTTCCAAGATAAGTCCCGAGTAAATGAAACCCCAAGCATGTTCAAGGATGATGCAGGATTAAGCTGAATATTATTAAACATTAGTGGGTACACCTGTGGAAGATTTTGTCGGTTTATAGGTGTAAGAATTGTCTTAGATGCATTAAAAACAACCATATTATTTTTACCCCAGTCAGAGATACGAGCCAAGTCAGACATTAGGTGTGCCATAGCCTCATCCTTTGTTTGTTGAAGTAACTGATAACCTGAGACATAACGGGAAGAAATCGCTGCTGACAGTCCAATTGATATCTGGAACTAGGAAATAGTCGTCTGGAAATACTTGGAAATAATGAATCTCTGGGGCCAAAACACCCAATGGTCTGGAAATACTTGAAAATAATCCATCTCAAGAGCCAAAACATCCAAATGTCTGGAAATACAATGGAAATAATTCATCAATGGACACCAGAAGACTAAAATTATCTGGCAACACCAGGAAATAACGGAAACCACCATCCCCTTCCGTCTCATGGACCAAGAATCATTGCTGGGAAATAGATGGAAATTGTGTATACGGCATTAGTGGTAACATATTGCTAAAAAATACTTAAATTGTGCCTACAGCGTCAGTGATGAGATATTGCTCGGAAATAGAAGGAAATGGTGAAAATAGCGTTGGTAATAATATATATATATATATATATATATATATATATATATATATATATATATATATATATATATATATATATAGCTCGGAAATAGAAGGAAATGGCGCAAATAGCGCTGGTGATGAGATATTGCTCGGGTGTAGGAAACGGTGCAAATAGCGTTGGGCTATCATCTATCTATTGCCAGACGCCATAATCCCGTAAGGGGTGGCCATTGACTTTGAGTTATTTAACTTATTTGTTTTACGGGAAGGGGCACTAACCCTCCACCAATCCACTTGCTGACATGTAGGACGCACGTATGGTTTGGTTATATGGTTACCACCCAGTGTTGTAAATGGTTTCTTGGCTTACAGGAAACCATTTTGCTTGTCACTCAATGTAAAGCCACCTGTAAAAATAAGAAAAGCAATAAGAAGTGACAGAAAAGATGGAAGAAATAGAAAGAGAGGGCAGGCAAAGAAAAAATAAATAAATAAATAAAAAATAAAGGCTAAGGAAGAAGTAGGCAGCACTACACCAAGTGAGTGGACGATGGTCGCCACCACCTACCACTAAATAGCGTTGGTGATAAGAGATATTGATCGCAAATAGAAGGAAATGGTGCAAATTGCATTAGCGATTAGAGATACTGCTGGGAAATAGAAGGAAATGGTGCAAATAGCGTTAGTGGTAAGAGAAGTAGTGAAAATAGATAAAGATGAATAGAAATAATTCGACGCAAACAGAAAGAGTAAGAAATACTACTAGTAATTAAACGGAAACAGTGAAAATATTGCCTCTGGTAGGCTATTGCTGCAAAATAAATGGACTTAGTGAAAATATTGCCCATGGTAAGGAATAATGAAGAAAAACAAAAAAATGGAAATGGTGAAAATATTGCCCATGGTAAGGAATAATAAAAAAAAAAAAAAAAATGGAAATGGTGAAAATATTGCCCATGGTAAATAATATTGCTCAAAAATAAACTGGAATGATGAAAATATTGCCCATGGTAAGAAATATTGCTCAAATTAAATGGGCAGTGTGCGGATATATGGTAAGAAATGTTGCTCAAAAATAGAGAAAATATATGAAAAGAAATATTGCTCATGACAAGAAATATTGTTCAAAATAAGTGAAAATAGTGAAAATATTTTGTCAGCCTTTCATTGCCATAATTTTAAACCGCCAAAAATGTGAAAGCAATGGAAATATTGGCGAGAAATATTCAGAAAAAGTGGAAGTATCGACAAAAACATTTCAGGCAAGGAAACATGGCTGTGAAATACTAATAGTGGAAATACCGGCGAGAAATACTTAGAAATAATGGAAATATCGGAGAGAAATATTAAGAAAATGGAAATATCTGCGAGAAATATTTAGAAGTTGTAGAAGTATCTGCGAGAAATACTACAAATTGTGGAAATATCTGCAAGAAATGCTTAGAAATAGTGAAAATATCGGAGAAATACTTAGAAACAGTGGAAATATTGGTAATACTTAGAAATTGTGGAAATATCTGCGAAATACTTAGAAACAGTGGCAATGTCTGTGAGAAATGCTTAGAAATTGTAGCAATATCGGGGAGAACTACTTAGACATGGTAGCAATATTGGTGAGATAGAAATAGCGGCGAGAAATACTAGAAAAGAGCGGAGTGACTCTAAGAGCCAAGAAACTGTGACAAATACAGGGTGTCCCGGGAGTTAAGTCAAAAACTTTGGGAAATGATAGAGGAGGGAATTCTGGGGAAAAAATGTTATATGAACATGTGTCCAAATCCCAACCGTTACGGAGCTACAGTTGCTGATGACCTTATGGGCGAATTATGAAGGAGACCATTTTCGCCCATAAGGTCATCAGTAATTGTAGCTCCGTAACGGTTGACATTTGGACACAGGTTCATATATCATTTTTTGCTTAGAATTCCCTCATCTGTCATTTCTCAAAGTTTTTGACTTAACTCCCGAGACACCCTGTATAAGTAGAAACATCACTGATAAAAACTTTTAATTTGCCGATGAGAAATATCGTTAAGAAGTACGTGAGAAATAAATGGAAAATAATGCAATAAGTATGAAATAATTGCTATATATATTACTCATATGAGGGGAAATAAAAGAGAAATGATACAATAAATGGGAATATGTGGAAATATGTGGTGCGTTCGTGGAATTAACGCTCATAAAGTTTCATCGCCATAATCGAGAAATATCCCAAGGAAGTATGTGAGGTTGTGTGAGGGTGAGGTTGTTCTGAGCAGGTTACCTAATATAATATCTACTGAATGTTTTTAGACAAATATCTAGCATCAGAATCACCACTAAATTTGTCTGCTGTTGTGTTTGGTGTCATTGTGATGGATCAACACAAACATACTCCCTTTTCACAGTACTGTTGTGTTTGGTGTCACTGTGACTCAGAGCAATACTTATCCAATATCCTTCTTACTCGGAGCAATACATAGCCAATCTCCCTTCTTCCAGGCTGCAAGTAGTGGCCCCGGGGTTTGGGAGGTTGTATGGTGGGTGATGTGACCATGCTGGGGGTCCTTGTGGGCGATCCCTATACAGTACAGTGGATTTATCACTGCCTTCCTTGCCATACCATACAGTTAGGTCTGATACGCGTATACATACATACTCATGCACAATCATACATAAACTCATACACTTGCTCATAAACACATTCATAAACACTCATATTGGGGGTCCCTATTCAGTGGATTTATCACTGCTTTCCTTGCCATATTTGATACATGCACACACACATACTCTGTTGAGCTACTATGACAGAGTAACAGACACATTACAGGAAAGAGAAGGATGGGTGGACAGTATCTATTTAGATTTCAAGAAAGCATTTGACACAGTACCACACCAAAGACTTTTATGGAAACTGTACCATCAAGGAGGAATTAGAGGCAAACTGTATTGTTGGATGCAAGATTTTCTCATGAAAAGGAAAATGAGAACAGTAAGGGGAAATTACTCATCATGGAAAGAAGTGACTAGTGGAGTACCACAGGGCTCAGTGCTGGCACCAATTATGTTTTTAGTATATATAAATGATATAGACAGTAACACTGGAAATGAAACCTATCTAAATATGTTTGCAGATGATGCAAAAATACAAAGGAGAATTACTAACAAAGACTCTTGTAGGGAGCTAAAAGAAGAATTAAATAGACTTCATGAATGGAGTAGTACATGGCAAATGGAATTCAATGTGGACAAGTGTCATGTACTCAAGTTTGGTAAAAGTGGAAAAAGACCTGATTGGGATTATATGTTAGGAAATAAAACCCTACACACATCAGAAAGACAGAAGGACCTAGGTGTGATTGTCAATAACAGACTAATTCCGGATGACCACATCAGTGAGAAGGTACGGAACATGTATACACTGCTTGCCAATATGAAAATAGCGTTTACATACATAAATGAAGACATGCTAAGAAAGATAAAACCATCATTCATCTGACCAACCTTGGAGTATGCATCAGTAGTCTGGAGTCCTCATCTCAAAAAACACATAGGCCGCTACAAGATGGGTAGCAAGCTTAAGGGATCTAAGTTATGAAGAAAGACTAAATAAACCGAATCTACCAACACTACAGGAGAGAAGGAAAAGAGGTGACATGATTATGCTATATAAATGCATATCAGGGAAGGAGAAAATAGACATAAATGATTACTTAACGTATGGGGAAACACCAGCAAGAAGACACTGCAAAAAATTGCATAAAAAGAGAGGCGATAAAGACGTAAGGAAATTTAGTTTCCCAAATAGAGCAATTGATCAGTGGAATGCACTACCGAATGAAATAGTGTGTGCCAAAACAATTCACAAATTTAAGGATATGTACGATACGTATGATTTAAGACACGGGACAGTACGAGCTTGACTCATTCCTGTAAAGATACAATTAGGTAAGAACAATTAGGTAAGAACACCCATACACGTGTTTATACACACACACAGACACTCATGGTGGAGTCCCTCCACAGTATATTTACCACTGCCTTCCCCACTATATCTACAGGTCGGTCTACTGGTGTCACTGATCAACTGGCCCGGACATTCTGGGAATAGATATCAACTTCTGTCATTATGATAAATAACGAAACAGTGAGCAATGAATTTTGAAACCTGCTGATGCATTTGGAACAAAGCAACTTTTCAGAATGTTGTGTAAGAATTTCATGACTGTTATGCAAGAGGTTTAATGGCCGGCTTCCCGACCCTAGAACGCCTACAGTGCAGCTGGGTTCTCTTTCTAGACTGGAGCTTAGACAAACAAGAGAGGGCCAGGGCATAAAAACTCTGGGCAACAACCTTACACGTATATCGACAAATTCAACTGATGTGGAACGAGTAGACAATCCGGTACAATTTCATAGACAACAATCAATACATGTGCTGGCATTAATGGGTCTAGTATCGCGCAGGATACAGTATACACAGGAGTCTAAGTCTGGGTCAAGAGGTCAAAGGCCCTATTACACTGTTCGTGGTGATGAGGCACTGTCGGGAGGCGTTCACTGCTCTGGTACTGAGCTTACAAGCTGAATACTGGGGAAAGCGTTACTGATTTGCACAAGGGAGGGGAATAGTTACAGGTGTCATTACAGGGGGGCAAGGGTAATATCACTGTAGGTAATATTCACTGTCTATGTTTCTGTGTGCTAGAGTCTTATTTGGCCCTACTGCCACTGGAATTCACAAGGGCGCCTGTTCCTTTTTATTCACTTGTCTTGGTCTTTTCTAACCTCACAATATTTACTGTAAATTCACTCTTCACTTATCTTTTCTGGCATCACTGCATTTACTATGAACTCACTTTTACACTCTTAGTGCCGATGCCACTGTCCACTATAAGTTCACTGTCCTTTTGGTGACACTTGGTTTCACTGGGGGAAGGGAAAGTCCATGGCTCACAACTCTTGGCCCGGGGTGGACGGAGGCCCTGTGGGAGTCCCTTCGTCCTGCGGCCACGGGACCACTCTCAGGGGCGTCGTCTCTCTGCTGGGGCTCTGGTTGTGGGTGACGAAAGGCACCTCACTGTTGGGGCTGGGTACTGGGGTCTGGCCCTTGGGACTGGGTCTGAACAGGCATTGGAGGTGCTCACTCAAATCCCTTGTGGAGGACGGGCATCGCCTTCGTCGGGGCGGGGAGTTGGCCCATCCAGGGGTCTGGGGGATGTCCTCAGTGGGGCACCGGCTGTGGTCTTCTGCTGAGGGCGCCGCCGTCAGGGCTGGGCTGCGGCGTCGCTCTCAGCCGGAGTCCGTCAGGTAGGCATCCTCTTCCTCCGGGCAGAGGATGAACAACCCCGGGGACAGTACTGGGCCGCTCCACCAATCCTCCGAGTGATGGTCCTTCTCCTGGAGGTTGCCTCGGTCTGGGTGGACAGGCGGGTAACCTCTGCTCCTGCCAGAGGGCAGGACTGAGCACAGATCACCATGTCATTGCGGAGTCATAGCACAGGGGGCGAGAGACTTTGGTGACTCTCCCCGGCGCAGCTATCGGCTGTCACTAGGTTTCCTTGGGCAACAGATGGAGGGCGGCTATAGGCCGTCCCTTCGCTGCCGGCACGGTTATCGGCCGTCGCCAGGGCCTGACTCCCTAATGGGCACTCAGGCGAGTTGAGGCTATGGGTCTTCGCCTTCCTGCCGGTGCAGCTATCGGCCGTCACTGAGGTCCCGCAAGGAGGGTGCCATTAGGAGAGCAGTGGCTATAGGCTGTCTCCTCCCTACGGGCGCAGCTATTGGCCATCGCTGGTGGCATGCCCTCCGAGGCAACTACAGAAGGAGAGGGGATGTACCTGTCTCTCCCCAGCACGACTATCGGCTGTCGCTGGTTTCTGCAGGGGGTGTAAGCAGCACTGGGCAGAGTGGCAATAGGCTGTCTCTTAATTGATGGTTCAGCTATAGGCCATGACCTTTTTTGTGAGTGGCTATAGGCCGTCTCTGGTGCCTGGCTATAGGCCATGGCCCTTTCTTTTTGTGAGCGGCTATAGGCCATCTCTGGTGCCTGGCTATAAGCCGTGGCACTTTCTTTCGGTGAGCGGCAATAGGCAGTCTCTGGTGCCCGGCTATAGGCCATGGCCCTTTCTTTTGGTGAGCGGCTATTGGCCATCTCTTTAAAAACTGAGCGGCTATTGGCCATCTCTTTAAAAACTGAGCGGCTATTGGCCGTCTCAGGTGCCCGGCTATAGGCCGTGGCTGGGGTGCTGCTCTGAAGTGTTAGGCCAATTCCACCCCGATCCTGTCAGTTGTCAGCTCGCCTGGAAGGTACTGCACTTTGACTAAGGTGGTGACAGCGGGGGAGTTCCAGGGAATAGGGGCGCGCAGCCCGGGTGATCTTATGGCCCTGTTGCCCGGGCATAATCCATGCACCATCCAGCCCTCCATGTCCTCCTCCTGGGGGTGTGGTGGCAGCTTGTGTTGTCACCTCCGGCATTTTACCATCATCGAGGAAAAAGTCATGACCCCATGACTGCAGGTAGTAGGTGCTGGTAGTGAGGACCAGTGCAAGATGTTGCAGGAGGGTAGTCCAGTTGGAAGTGTGTTGATTTTCATTGAGTTGTGGGTCGAAAGTCAGGGAAAGTGTGGAGGGCTCGTGGGCTGTGAGGAAGAGTTCTTGGAGGTGGCGAGGACCTCAGACACGGTGTTTCCTGCCGAGAGTGGGTACCCAGGTGGCGCAGCATAGTCTCATGTTGGGAGGTGTTGAGTTGTGCTGAGGTTCGAGCTGAATGCTGGACACTGAGGCTATGGTGGTTGTTTTATGCCAGGGTAATGCACCATCGATGGTGGCGTATCTGGCGGGAGAGCAAGAGAGGCAGCCAGAGCGAGTGGTGGTGGTTTCCCAGGTGGACATGGGTGGTGAGGTGGGAGTGCAGCCTCGTGGTGCCGTGGATGTGCAGGGCACTGGGGTGTGGTGGGCAGTGTTGGGTGGTCGGTGTTTGAGGTGGTGGTGGTGGGGGAATGTGAGGCAATGATGGGGGGAGTTGACGTGTGGGTGGAGGCGGCAGGGGGTGGTGTGCGGGGGTGTGTGGGTGCCCTGGTGCTGGAGGTGGGTGGTGGTGGTGAGGTGGCAGGTGAGGTGGTGTTAGGCATGCGGGGTGAAGGAGCTGGGGGTGAGGGAGTAGGAGGCTGGCTGGGGAGACAAATTTGCGGCGGTGGGGAATCGGCGGGTGTGGTGGTGTGAGATGTGGAAGGTGAAGGAACTGGAGGTGAGAAGGTGGGAGGCTGGCTGGGGGAAAGGATTTGTGGCGGTGGTGAGGTGGTGGGTGTGGTGGCATGAGGTGTGAGTGGTGGGTAGGGAGTGAGGTCTTGTAGCGCCATCTCGGCGCTTGGTGATGGGGTGGCTTGGGTGGTGGCAGGGTTCTGTGCTCGTGGTGTGGGGTGGGAGGTGGGTGCGAAGCAAGAGTATGTTGCGGGTGTGGGGGTGGTGGCAGATGGAGTGCGGTGCTGGTACCATGGTGACTTGTGCCAGGGTGGTTGTATTGGCGGCGGTGGTGGGGTGGCAGAAGCTGAGGTGTGGGGTGTGGCGAGTGGTGCGCAGCATTGAAGGCTGCGTGAGGTGTGGATGGTGAAGGAACCGGTGATGAGGGGGAAGTGCAGCCTTGTGGTGTCGTCCAGATGTTTGGTGATCGGGTGGCGTAGGTGGCGGCAGGGGGCTGTGCTCGTGGTGGAGTGACTGGGGGTGGATTTGGGGCCCCCAGGTCGGGTGGTGGTATTGGCCGCGGTGGCGGAGTGGGGGGAGCTGAGGTGCTGGGTGTGGCGGGCGGTGAGGCGTCCAGTGAGATCACTGGGGATGAGTTGAGGGTCCATGGGGATGGTGAGGTTGAGTACAGGGTAGGGGAGGTGACCCTGGAAAAGGAGGTGGGTGACGGTGAGGGGGAGGAGGGTGTGACAGAGCAGGTGTAAGGGTTAGTCGTGTTGGCGGGGTAGGTGAGTGGTGGTCAAGTGTGCTGGATGGGAGGATGGGAGGCAGTAAGCAGGAGGAGATGGTTTTAGGAAGTAGGTTAGAGAAAGGGAAGGGTAAAATAGAAGAGGTAGTGGGAGGAGTGCGAAATGAAACGATGTTTCCCCCTGTCGTAGACTGGAGGGGGGGATGTGATGTAGCCCCTATCAGTATGAGGCAGTGTGTGGGCAGTGGGGGGCACCTTCAGTGCCTTTTTCGATGGGTTTTGTTTCCCCTCAGGCTCCGGGCAATCGGCGTATGGTTGGGCTGCTTGTAGGCGCCCTTGGGTCTTTCTGCTGCGCTGGGCAGCTTTTAGCTGCTCACGGATGTCGTGAATAGGGCAGTCGTGGCTGCACGCAGAAAATTCCTATGGGTTAATTGCGATGATGTTTGTAGGAAACTGATTGATCGCACCGATGTGTTGAGGGGTGGAGTGGATGGCTAAAAGGCGCCTCGTTAATTGGATATCTTTATCCAGGTCTCACGTCAGGTCATGTATTATAAAATGTTCTTTGATGAAACTGGGGAGGATCCTGATGAGTGTGTTAACCCACCCTGTCCCAACCGATTTTCCACCACTGCCCCCCCCCCCATCCCGACCAATTTTGGAAAAAAAATTTTTTGGATCAAACCTCCGCTTTTGGTGAGAAACATCGAAAATTCATAGAGAAATCGCTCACCTGAGGTTTAAAATACTCTATACAGGTAACAGTACCCCTTACCTTACTGTGTTTTCTATCAGGGTGGCTCCAAAGAAAACGAGTTCTATGAGAGGGTAACTATTTCACACCCCTCATGAACGGTATTCATTTATTTATTTAGTATGAATTTATATGTAGTACGAGAGTATACTGGTTTTCACACAGTAATATAGACAATATAAGCATTGTTTCACTCACCAAACACATCAACATACTTGACCTGTTTTGGCGACATTCCCTGATTATCATTTCTGACTGTTTCTTCCTATAATGCTACGTAAACTTTGTCCTCCACATTGCCATCGATTGGGGAATCACTCTGGCCTTGAATTTCGTCCCATGGCACGACATGTCTTTACTGGCCAGGTCACTGGTAACAGGTGAATTGCCGAGACAATGGCATGCAGGGAGGGGGGGGGAGGTCATGCGGGGTAAGGCATTGACCCTGCCTGGCATCTTGTGGAGCAAGGTGTCCCATGTATACGTACCAAAAATCATGCATTAACTTTGAAAATTGTGCAGATTAGGGACCTTGCAATTGCTGCACATTTATATACATCAATGGGAGTCACAGTAACAAAACGTGTGGATGTATATATATGTCAACGGGAGTCGGCAGGTTAAACATAAGCTGTCCTGTTCCTGGGTTTAGTCATTTGCTCTCGGGTAAGCGGCGGTGACGAGTTGCCTGGCCTGGATCAGAGTGTCATCCAAGTTGCCATCATATGCTAAACTATCTAATTGGGATAGTGCCACTACCCTTCCTAGTGAGGGTGTGATGGCTTGAATTACCAGTTTTGTAAAGTCCATCCATGTTAGCCCGGGGAAGACTTTTGGTGCAATATTGGCCGCATCTTTGCCCAGCAGTGGCAATGTGACAGCAATCTTCTGCCTATCATCTTCAAACCCAATGTACAGCAATAGCTTGATTACTGTTAGATATGTGTGAATGTCGTACTGTTCGGGGTCAAACTTTGGCAATTGTACGTCAGGTTTTGTTGCCATTTTGAATGATTTCCCTGTTGGTCCTCTATATGCCTGGGTCAAGAACCACCAATGTCCACCAGTGTTATGCTAGGCATTTAAGGGGTGGCTTCTCATCTCTAGAATGCCTAGATTGCAGCTGGGTTCTCTTTCTAGACCGAAGCTTAGACAAACAAGAGAGGGCCAGGGCATAAAAACACAGAGCAACAACCTTACACGTATATCGACAAATTCAACTGATGTGGAATGAGCAGACAGTCTGATACAATTTCACAGACAACAATCAATACATATGCTGGCATTAATGGGCCTAGTATCACACAGGATACAGTATACACAGGAGTCTAAGTCTGGGTCAAGAGGGCAAAGGCACGATTACACTGTTCGTGGTGGTGAGGCACTGTTGGGAGGCGTTCACTGCTCTGGCACTGAGCTTACAAGCTGAATACTAGGGAGGGCGTTACTGATTTGCACAAGGGAGGGGAATAGTTACAAGTGTCATTACAAGGGGGCAAGGGTAATATCACTGTAGGTAGTATTCACTGTCTATGATTCTGTGTGCTAGAGCCTTATTTGGCCGTACTGCCACTGGAATTCACAAGGGCGCCTGTTCCTATTTATTCACTTGTCTTGGTCTTTTCAGGCCTCACAGTATTTACTGTAAATTCACTTTTCACTTATCTTTTCTGGCATCACTGCATTTACTATAAACTCACTTTTACACTCTTAGTGCCGATGCCACTGTCCACCATAAGTTCACTGTCCTTTTGGGGACACTTAGTTTCACTGGGGGAAGGGAAAGTCCATGGCTCACAACTCTCGGCCCAGGGTGGACGGAGGCCCTGTGGGAGTCCCTTCGTCCCGGGCCATGGGACCACTCTCAGGGGCATTGTCTCTCTGCTGTGGCTCGGGCTGTGGGTGGCGAAAGGCGCCTCACTGTCGGGGCTGGGTACTGGGGTCTGGCCCTTGGGACTAGGGCTGAACAGGCGTTGGAGAAGCTCACTCAAATGCCTGCTGGAGGACAGGCATCGCCTTCGTCGGGGTGGGGAGTTGGCCCGCCCAGGGGTCTGGGGGACATCCTCGGAGAGGCGCCGGCTGCGGTCTTCTGCAGAGGGCACCGCTGGCAGGGCTGGGCTGTGGCGTCGCTCTTGGCCGGAGTCCAACAGGCAGGCGTCCTCTTCTTCTGGATGGAGGGAGAACAACCCCGGGGACAGTACTGGGCTGCTCCACCAATCCTCCGAGCAATGGTCCTTCTGGAGGTTGCCTTGGTCTGGGTGGACAGGCGGGTAACCTCTGCTTCTGCTGGAGGGCAGGACTAAGCACAGCTCATTGTGTCGTTGCGGAGTCACAAGGGGCGAGACTTTGGTGACTTTCCCTGGCACGATTATCGGCTGTCGCTAGGTTCCCTTGGGCAACAGATGGAGGGCGGCTATAGGCTGTCACTTCGCTATTGGCGCGGCTATCGGCCGTCACCGGGGCCCGACTCCCTAACAGGCACTCAGGGGAGGCGTGGCTATGGGCCTTCACCTGCCTGCCGGTGCGGCTATCAGCCATCACTAAGGTCGTCCCACAAGGACGGCGCCATATAGGAGAGCAGCAGCTATAGGCCGTCTCCTGCCTATGGGAGTGACTATCGGCCGTTGCCGGTGGCGTACCCTCCGAGGCAACTACAGAGGGAGAGGGGATGTACCTCTCTCTCCCCAGCACAGCTATCGGCCATCGCTGGTTTCTGCAGGAGGTTTGAGCACCACTGGGCAGAGCAGCAATAGGCCGTCTCCTAATTGATGGTCCGGCTATAGGCTGTGACCTTTTTGTGAACGGCTATAGGTCGTCTCTAATGCCCGGCTATAGGCCGTGGCCCATTCCTTTGGTGGGCAGCTATAGGCCATCTCTGGTGCCTGGCTATAGGCTGTGGCCCTTCTTTTGGTGAGCGGCTATTGGCCGTCTCTAAAAACTGAGTGGCTGTTGGCTGTCTCAGGTGCCCGGCTATAGGCCGTGGCTGGGGTGCTGCTCTGAACTGTTAGGCCAGTTCCACCCCGATCCTGTCGGTGATCAGCTCTCGCCCAGAAGGTAGTGCACTCTGACTAAGGTGGTGGCGGTGGTCGAGTTCCTGGGAATAGGGGCGTGCGGCCCAGATGATCTTATGGCCCTGTTGCCCGGGTGCAATCCGCGTGCCGTCCAGCCCTCTATATCCTCCTCCTGGGGGTGTGGTGGTGGCTTGTGTTGTCACTGCAAGCATTTTAATAACTGCTGGAAAAAAAGGGGGAATCGTCATTGTTGTCGGGTACTGTGGTCACGGACAAAAGCTCCTCTAATACATCATCTTTTCTGCTTGTCACATTTCTCTGATGGCTGATATTCTTAAGCAAATAGATGCGTGGCATGTTTCTTTGCCCATGCACATGCACACATACAAATATACATACTCTGGCATGTACAGTATAGGACCCAAAGCTCTTTTAATAATTTACGTTTACCTCTCACACTCCTCTACTGGCTAATACTGTTAAACTGAGAAGCTTGGAATGTTTCCCTGACCATGTACATGCATACAGTCATACAAATACACTTACTCCGACATGTACAGTTTAGTCAGGACCAAAATTCTCTTAACATATTTTATCATCTACCTCTCACATTCTTCTAATACCACTACATCTCTTATACCTAACTAATACCACTACATCTCTTATACCTAACTAATACCACTACATCTCTTATGCACCCCACTTATCACAAATACTGCAAGTGATGGAACTATTTTCCACACGCTTGTGGCAACCTGATGCCCAATCACCTTCCTCTTTAACAGTACCCCTACCACCACCATCTCTAGGTATCATCAATTTTGTTTGATCTGCATTTATTCTCAAGCCCTTCTGCCTCATACCATCTCTCCACTTCCCAAATCGTTCCTCTGCCTTCTTTCATTCTTGCAATCAACACCAAGTCATCAGCATACAACATTTACCATGAGAGTCCATTTATGAAGTCATATGAGAGAGCTTCAAGCACCATGATAAACAATAAGGGTATCAAGACTAACCCCTGATGCATAGCAACATTCATAGCAAACTCATCACTGAAACCTCCATTCACTCTCACCTGGATGTGAGCACTCACATACATAGCCATAACCACCCTACCGAACCACTCTTGAATCCCAAGCCCACTTAACTCTCTCCCCAGGGACTGTCAAAGGTCTTCTCCAAATCAACAAAAACAAAGTACATATCCCTTTTTTATCCTATTTATTCTTCTTGAATCTGTCAGACAATGAATATGGTATCAGTGGCCCCTCTGCCTTGCATAAACCCTAACTGCGTCACATCAATATTCACTCTTTCTCCTATCATACCTTCTATAACTCTCTCCATTATCTTCATTATCTGGTCAAAAAGTTTTATACCTCTATAATTTCCTCTCCAGGACATCATCCTGCCCCTTGTACACATTTACAATCATGCTCTTTAGCCAGTCATCTGGGACAACACACTGATATATAATCATATTTACGGCATCAAATCAGTAACTAACCCCACTCTTATATCTCTTGAAAGCCTTCAACATTTCAGCAGTCAACTCAGACACACCTGCCATCCCCAGCTGCATCCTGCCTACTGCCAAGCTCACAGTAGCAGTATCAATCAAATGTCAAGAGCCAAACATTGGATCTGCTGATTCCAAACCTTCCCTGTTCCAGTTAAATTCCTCATTCAGCAACTGCTTATAAAGCTGTCTCCAGGCATCTTTAATATCCTCACTGTTCACCACTACATTTCCTTCACCATTCTTCACACACTGCTCACCTGTGATATCTCTGTTCTCCCTCTTCATCTGATTTGCCACCTTAAATATCATGTTCTTCCTTTCAGCTCTATTTAGATTATCCAGTGAAAGTCTCTGATCCTCAGATTTGTCCCGTATACCTCTTTTCTAGCTCTACACTTTGCAGTCAAGTATTCCTCTTTGTTACCACCCCTTTTCCATTCCTGGAAAAAGACTTCTTTTCTCCTTAACTGCAGCTTCTACATCTCATCCCACCACCACATTACTTTATGTCTTGGAGTGCCCCTCGTCTATCCACTTACTGAATCAGTAACTCTTAGGAGATTGTTCATGAGAGGTCTGTGCTGTTCATTAACACGTCAAAAGCTCCCTGTTCAGCCACCACACTACTCTTGCTGCTATAGACGGCATCCCTGACTGCTTGGTTTTCCTATCTACCTACTGTCAGATGCCTTAATCCCATAAGGGGTGGCCACAAACAAATCACCTCCATGTCGCCCGGTCCTCCGCCAATTCACTTCCCTGCTTCCAGTTCACACCTCTCTCTCTCACATACCTCTCCACTCCATCCTTCCATATCATCCTTGGACTCCCCCTCCCTCCAACTCACTCACATACACTCCTCATTTTTTCGCTCACTCTCCATCCTCTCCACATGGCCAAATCACCTCAGTGTATTTCTCCTAACGTTTTCTGTCACATCCACATCCACACCACAACGCTGCTTCACTTCCTCATTTGTCAGTCTGTCTCACCATGTAACTCCACAACTCCTCTTAAATAACTCATTTCCACTGCTGTCACTCTTGACTTAGGTCCTTCCATTTTCTCTGCTCTCACTCTTGATTTAGGTCCTTCCAACAAGGTCCAAGCTTCGCTGTATGTTAGAGATGGTATCATCTTCCACATTTTCCTCCAAGTTGCATAGGTCCTCTTCTTCATCACCCACTCCTTAAGCACAATATCACATATCAGTAATTTGTGTTGCTGCACACACTCTTTGCTCCCTATAACTTTAACGTCCCTCACCAACCTCCTATCAGCCCTTCTGACCAGGAAATAGTCAATCTGGCAACTATTTCCCCCAGACGCATATGTAATCAACCAACTTTCTCTTTTCCTAAAATGCATGTTGCCCACAATTAAGTTGACTGCCTCCCCAAATTCGAGTATCCATTCTCCTTCCACATTCCTTGTACCATATGCACATCACCCATGTACCCTTTCATATCCTTGAGCTGTTTCATCCACATGACCATTTACGTCCCCTTGCAAAACAACAATCTCATCATACCCCATACCACTTACTACAATATCAAGTCGTCCCAGAATCTATCTCTTTCTACTCACCCAAGCCAGCCTGTGGGGCATATGCCAGTATAAATGACACTGTCAGCCTACTGAACAGAATTTTCACTACTAGAATCCTTTCATTCACTCTCATTACATTCATGTCACATTCCACCCACACCACCATATCCATCTGCACTTTCCTGCCAAATTAACTAATACCTTCAATCCCTCCCACCAATCATTCTGGCTGATCCTCTCTTATATCTAACTTCCTGTGTAATGGAGTGTATAAAAGCCCGCGTTGCCTGTAAGCATAGCGGGGATACTCTCTTTGGCTCAGTGGTAACGTGGGCGCGTATGAGGCGCGTGGGCCTGAGTTCAAATCCTGGCCAGACCACTGTGATTAATTTGTTAAGTTTCAATTCGATTATTACATTGGCTGGCAGCGGTGTGGGATGTGAGGCGGGGCTTAGAGGGCCATGATGTTGTCAACAGTGTCTTAAGCCTTACATCCCGGGGGTGAGCTGTCTGTGTGCTTCGCGGGCTCCCCCCAGTGGTGGCCTCCAGTGTGCTACGCTACCACGTGTGTTCGAAACTGACCAAATTAATCACCAGGGGGAGAAAACAGTGATGTAATAAAGTATATAAAAGCCCGTGTTGCCTGTAGGCAGAGCGGGGATCCTCTCTTTGGCTCAGTGGTAACATGCGCGCGTATGAGGCGCGAAGGCCTGAGTTCAAATCCCGGCCAGACCACTGTGATTAATTTGTTAAGTTTCAGTTGGGGCCTTTACACCTGTACACAACCAACATCTACCCACTTTCTTCCCATGGCCTCAGCTTATTGCCCCGCTCTACCTTTCAAACCACCAATAGCCCACCGGGCGTGGCCAGTGGCTGTGGCAGCGGACTCGCGACACCCTGCCAGGAGAGCTACAGGGGCATCCTCCAAGCATGCCTTGGCATTGTAAACTGCCCCATCATTATGCACCCATTGATAGAGCAGCCTCCTGGGGCACTTACTGGTCTGGGCCCCTCTCTATTGGGCAGAAGCAGCAGCCTGG